>NC_091176.1:25102243-25289743 GCF_040958095.1 Procambarus clarkii
TGGGTGAATCGAGTCGCAAACAAGCAACAATGCTCGTAGGACTCTGGGTCGAAGGTGTCATCAACTCAACAGGCAGCATGACGGAGGCAAAAACAATGAGAGTCGCCCTGAGACAAGGGGACAAAGCAACCCTCAAACTCGCACAAAGTGAGAGGGGACCCAGGGGTTGCATCCATTGGATCAGAATGCCCCAAGGGGGTTTCCCAAGGCCCCTATACTGTCTCTGCTTAGGGTAAGCCCAGGCAAGGTACTACTAACCGGCACCCAATGCTACCAAACAAACTGCTAATGCTGAACCCCCGGGACGTGTCCACTCACGAGGGCAAAGCAGGGGGGTACCACCAAACCGAAATTCAAACCCTCATGTACCAGGGGGAAGGGATACCAAGGAAGCCCACCAGGCAATAACAAAAAGAAAAACCATGCAAGAGGACAGCGCACCCAGAAGGAACAAAGCCGGCCGTTGTTATAGGTGAAAACTAGCTATGCAGTACCCTGTGCCCCTACCAGTGCAAAACTACCACTTACCCCAAGGTAGACAAGAGTGGAAACCCCCCATAAAACACTCAGGGCGGTCAATCGCCGAGCAGCAAAGACCAACAGAAGTAGACCCAAGGTGACTTATGGATGAGAACCCCAAGCCCCAAGGTGACTTATGGATGAGAACCCCAAGCCCCAAGGTGACTTATGGATGAGAACCCCAAGCCTCAAGGTGACTTATGGATGAGAACCCCAAGCCCCAAGGGCAGTACTTACAGGGCACTCAGGGAAGGTGACCCTAAGCACATGCAGTCCGAGTACCTGTTAATATGGCTCCAGCTCACACGCCACTGTAAGAGCAGTACTGAACCAAAGGGCAGCACAACACAAAGTCTGGAGCTGGAGCCATGCGACCATACCGTATCACATCAGCTGAAGAACTGAGGTGTGGATCGTTGGCGCGGGGGTCAGGGCTCACCCTTCTGGGAGGGTGGGAGCTGCGCAGACATGCAGCGCGGCTCGTGTGACGTCATGCTCGTTTGCTCGTTTTCAATTGGGGAGTTCTGTCCACTCGTTTATCTATTTTCGTTGTTTTTTTATAAGAATAGGAGGTTTGTTTTGGAGCGCTTGCCTTTCTGGGTGCTTGTCCCGGTTGATGGTAGATATAGAATGCGCCTAATCACATGTGCATTTCTACAGGCCATCGCTCCTCGTGCCTCTCTGAGGGGTCCAGGTTCTGACTCGTGGTCCCCGGTAGACCTAGAACTCCACCCACATCAACTGATGCCAAATTCTAAAGAGATACATATCAGCTTGGGGTGCCATAGGCACAATCAGAGAACAATGAATAAACATCAGAGGTTCACAGTTGTTCAACATCCTCCCAGTGAGCATAAGAAATGTCTTATGTCTTAAGACACCTTAAATAAGGTGTCCACGGAACAACCGTGGACACCTTCAAGAGAAAACTAGATCATTTTCTTCAAGGAGTGCCGGACCAACTGGGCTGTGGTGGATAAGTGGGCCTGCGGATTGCTCAAAGCAACAACCTAGTGAACCAAACTCTCAAGTCAAGCCTGGCCTTGGGCCGGGCTTGGGGAGTAGAACTCCCAGAACCCCATCAAGCAGGTATCAAGCAGGTAAGCCTGGATAGCTCAGGGGAGCCGAAGGGGCTCCCCTAAAGTGCCAGTTTTCAGTTTTCTGCAAGAAGTACCAGACCAGTCAGGCTGTAGTGGATATGTGGGCCTGCAGGCCACTCCAAGCAACAGCTTGTTTAACCAAGCTCTCTTGCGTCAAGCCTGGCCCTGGGCTGGGCTCGGATAGTAAAAGAACTCTTAGAACCCAATCCAGGCACAAAACAAGTAATAAACAATCAAAGAAATATCCAAAGTGAACACTATCGTGTGTCTCATATTATATTATTAGCAAAGTCAATAAAATATTTGCACATAGGCAGGTATGGCCATATTTCAAAAGCTGCACATCGAGGATTAAAAACCACTGTAAAATTTATACATACCATGTTTCCACGCTTGGCTTCAGGTCCATTGCCAACGACAATATCTTCACATGTCACTCCACCTGACTTGACTACCTTTGGAGATTTTTTGATTAGTTGTGGGATCACTGGAGTGTTTTTTAATTTATCTGGAACAATACAATAAACGTACCTTTATTAACCTTCACAATATTCTCATTGCGACCAACAAAATGCATTTGGTTCAGATACAGGCTCTAAACAATGTAGAAAAGAAAAAGTCATGACCATTACACTATACCTGCAATTCAAAGGACAGAAAATACATCAAAAGCATTGTAACAAGAGATGACCTATGGTATGGCCTGGGGGGGGGGGGACGTCAAGCCTGAACTGACATCTTCTGATTCCATTGTTTTTCAGGTTGTGGATACCTGCTTTACCTTACTCAAGCATTGTTTTTGCAGGAACCCTAGAGTTCCTTTTCTGTTAGGAAAAGGATGCTTTTAAGGATGGCTGTGTATTAACAGCTCTTTCAGTTCCCTTCTCAATCTTCCACAACATAAGGATTTTAAGCTATTTCTGAATATTCTGTAAATATTCTAATTTACAATAGCAATATGAGATGCTATTGGGTATGTAAATTATATTAGAACAACTATATTTAGATTTGTCCTGTCATTCTATGTTTGCTCACATTCAATAGGTTGCCAATATTATCCTATTTACAAGTGTGGTGGCAAATTGTCACTTGCTCTCTCCACTTCTGAAGGGCCCAGGCACTGAGCTCCAGCTTCTTGTAGGCCAAACAGAACTCCAGCATCTGATGTAACTCATATGTATGACGCAATCTTGGCGAGATAGCTTCAGGAAGCAACTGGGGACTCCACCAGAAAGTGTATCTTTAATTTTCTGGGGGATAACCCCTTGTGGGTCCGAACTACTAGTCACATCAGCCCTGGAGTTCTGTTTGGCCTACCATGGACCAGAGCCAGAACATGGGCCTCCCCTAACAGAAGTGCAGATACCAGGTGACTCTCCACTACCCAACTGGAAACACATCCAGAACGTCAGCAAACCAATACAGACCACTGATGGATTCACAGACTGAAGCATCAAAACTGCCAAACTCCCCAAACAATGTAAACAAATAATTGAATCTCAAAAACAAGCACAGGCTCATTTGAACTACCTGCCCAGAGGTTCTTGGTTCATCTAGTCTTCCACACCAGTTGTCACTGATGTGGGCATGTCTGAATGTCCGTTGCAAGGCTCCCAGGTTGTCAGTAAGCTGTGCGAGTCCCACTGCTTCGAAGCTAGGGGCCGGGTACCCTTGGACTCTCCTGTTGGGGCCATTTGCTTGATATTGTTCTTGATATTGATATTGAGGGGGTCTGAATCCCTCCACCCTACTGACCCAATGATGGATGCAAGAGGAATGACCTTCAGTGTTCAATAACCTTTGAAAAAAAGTGTGGATCCCAGCCCAGAGGCTTGGTGCATTTCCCAAATGTATGGCTCTGCTAGTACTTAGTTTCTAGGAATTACCGAGGGCTCCACTCCTTGAAAAGGTATCACTTACAAAACTTCTTAGCAAATAATTTACAACTTTGATTATTGGACTTATTCCCAGGAACCATGAAATTTGTGTAACATTTTGGTGGATCTGCACTTAACTTTGTGAGATATCATTAAATGAACAAATCCACAAGGGCCATGACGAAGATCCTCGTCACGGCCCTTGTGGATTTGTTCATTTGATGCATCACGTTAGTGATTTCTGTGTAATATCATTAAATGTTCCATACCCACAACTGCCTCCCTAACGAATCATTTGAAATTTAAGACCCAGCGCACCATGCCCAAACCCAATAGGTACTTTCATGCACCACCATGCAAAAAAAAAAAAAAAAAAAAATTTAACAGTTACACCTCAAACTATAGTGTGTTCCTTTAATGATTACCTAATAATTATATACTGTACTAAAAATACAACAATATTATTTACCTGCATTTTTGGCAGCTTTTTCTGACTTCGGAGTTTTCTGAAAAAATAATACTAGTTATTTTATGCTTTAAACTGAGCCTCGGGCCAGTCATTGTGAACCTCAGGTTATTCAGCACCAATTTACAGAACATATATGAAAAATCGAATTTTATAAACTTATTTCACTTATGAGAACAGACAATCCAACACTTTCCCATGGAAAAGTACAGTAGTCACTGATTAATTGCTCTTCCAACATAGTAAATGATTGGACTTCCCCCATGTCACTGTTCCTCAACAAACTTAGCATTTGCCTGAAACACTATGCATACTAGTGGCTGTCCAAGAATTTAAGAACTCTTTTATATATCTCAAAAAAACAAACTATTTTCATAATACGTTTTCTTTCATTTCACCCACAAAGAACCAGCATTGAATGTAATAAAAAGGCCATTTTCTGGGAGAGCCCCGGAGGCTCCCTTAAGCTATCGAACTGATATTAGCTATATTATTCTGGGGCTTCAGTTAATTGAAGTTCTGCCTACCAGAGACCAATGGCAGACATGGAATACTCCCAAAAACAGTGGGGTCTTCTTAGGCCATTCCTCCCTGCGCGGGCCAGGTTCTGGCTCGTGGTCCCAGTTACGCAGAACTCCAATTGACTGAAGCTCCAGACTAATATAGCTAATATCAGTTCGATTGCTCCAGGGAGCCAACGGACTCCCCACAGGAAATACATTCTCAAACTTTAGTGTTCATGCATTCTTCATACCATATCCTCTTGGAAGACTATTCTTTACTACATCTAATAATAGCAATAATAATAATAATAATAATAATAATAATAATAATAATAATAATAATAAGACAGAAATCACATTTTCGTGTGACAATCAGGAACACCCAGCACAGATTCGAATCCTCATCACGGCTCCTGTGGATTTTCTCGATAATAGTAATAAATAATAAGTAGTAATATTAAATAATAAATAATATTAATAAATAATAATACTGTACTGTAATAATAATATATATAATAAGAGAATAAATCCCCCCAGTGTTCATTAATTTTATAAACCAGGACTAAATTCCACCAACACACTATTCTTACTAACAATTTAATGTTCCATCTGTAAATGTTCTAGGCAACTCTGATGCATAAAATGTATATACAGGGTACTCTAAATGTTTTCTCAGTTTTATATTACTATAAATGTTTGTAAATGAGTTTGCTGGAGTACAGATAGCCAAAATAAAATGAAAATAGAATTTGTATGATGGTGCTGAATATACAAATTTCTATGAACACAACAGCAATATATTTATCAACATTCTTCATTTATTAACAAATAAAAATAAAACGCGCACATTATGGTCATTGTTACTATAAAATGAAAATAAACAAAACTTTCATACTTTTCCAGCAAATAATATGCAAAACAGTGAAAAATACCCATATGCAGAGCAATTACTATCTTAAGTAATAGGCAGTTGCCCGAAGTGACCTTGGGATGGCCCTGATGCTTTGGTTGATTCCCTGATAAGTTATAAAAATAAACATTCATCATAATTTGAGAAAATTTTCAAGCGTCTCACCCCATTTATTGCATTCACATCTTGCTTAGGCGTTTTGTTTTTGGGTACAGCTTTGTCTGAAGTCACTGGAGTCTTCTCAGGAGTTGCAGGCTTTCCTTTTTGTTTGTTTGGAGTCTTTAATTCCTGCTTTGGAGTTTTTTCCTTTTTGATGTTCTGTTCTGATTTTGGAGTTTTGGATAAAACAGAATTAGGCTCTGCAGCTTTTGATTCCTTGAAAATGTTTGTCTGCTTTGAAAGATTTTCTGTCTTCGCTGAAGTGACTGCACCTGAAATGTAAGAAGAAATGCAAGGATGAAGGAGGGGATCTCAATTATCTCGAGTATATTAAAAAAAAGGATTGGTCTACAAACAGAGAAGTGAAATTCAGAACAACTTACTTTTAACTACTACTTCCTCAGCTTCGTCGTCGTCACTGTCTTCATCCTCATCAGTGTCTTCATCCTCATCAGTGTCTTCCTCCTCCTCACTGTCTTCCTCCTCCTCCCCACTGTCTTCATCATTTAGTTCATCCAACTGAACATCATCTATTTTTTCTGAAGATAATGAAAGGCATTAAGGTTAGGCATAAGTTCTCAGCACAAAATAAGGGTTGGCTGACTGTGTTGAACTGTTACAGTCTATCACCAAGAAAAAGGCATTAACCATTGCAACCGAGGACTTTATAGGCTAGTTCAGGAGTGACTGCATTAGTTTAACAGAGGACATAAAAGTGCAGTAGTTACATTTTGTTATTAAAAAGCAACAATAGTTTTTTCATGCTAATTACTATCTATCATTACACAAAATCATTATATATATATTATTTATTTATCTATATATCCATAAGATATGTATTGTATGACATGTCATTTGTAAAATTTGTATAATAAACAGCTCCAAAAGTGCAAACTTTTGAGAAATTCATATTTCATATGAGCATATTGGGTCTATAACAATATGATCCAAAATTTTGGAAGTTCAGTGAATAACTACAATATTTTATTAACTTTGAAAAGCATTGTAAAACAGAGGAAAACTAAATTCTCTCACTCACATGAGGCTTTCTACCCCAAACACCAGACACCCTCTTATTTATTTTTGTACCGACACAGTTCACCAGATATTATTTCTTTTGAATTCCACATTAATCAAGAACTGCAAAACACCACTATCACGGGCCCTTAACCCTTTAACTGCGCAACGCGCCTGCAGGGCCAGGCTTCGGGTGCGCAACGCGCCTCCGGGTGTTTTTATTTTTCACGTTCCATTCAAAACTCCCGCGGCTACATGGGGTTCACATCAGCTTCCTAAGGGCTCTTGTAAACAGACGCCATCTTAAAAAAAAATCATGGTCCACATTGCCGGGTGTCAGAGCCTCGGTAGTGAGTGAGCAACCAAGGCTGGCGCTTGCAGCATAAGCGCACAGCACTGCTGTTCAGCGTGTGACCACAGCATTGCCTAATAGTCAAAATATATATATAATCTGTTTTATTTAGCCATAATAGTATTATAGAAGAGCTCGAGTGTGATAATGACTGGGTACAATGTTCAATATCAGTGATTCAATGCTGTTCACGATGTTCACAGCGCTAGCCACAGCACCACAGCATTATTTCGTCAATCTAGGAATCTTCAAACGACTTTTTAGGTTCCTTTTCAAAATAAACTTGTGGTCAATTATTCATTTAGAGGTATTAGTGACCAGGATTGTGGTTATAATGAGCGTTGTACGTAGGAAGGAGGAATTTTGGTGAGGAAGGGCAGAAGGGAGAGAATTGAGGTAGCCTCACTGTGGCAGTAACTCTTGTTTTGTTCACCGTACTAGCTTAGTGGTTCACTATGGGGAACACACATGTACACGGGTATATACAGTGTGTGAATAGTGTAATAACAGCACCAGGAGTATGTTGTGAGGAGCTATTTTGGTGAGGGAGGTGACGTCGTAATCGTAGCGTCGTCTGCTGTCTGCTGTGTGATTTGTCATGCAGTGTATGGTGGCCACTGTACTGTTTGGACACAATACCGGCTTACTTGCATAGTTCTGGTAAATAAAACATGTAGATAGGTATATATAACATGTGTAAATCATGTAATAAATACAACAACAGTATGGTGGGAGCAGCAATGTTGGCGAGTAAGATGTTGGAGTGAGGGAGGGCTGGCTGGGTGTGGTTTCTCACACTCGCGGTGTTCTGAATGTGTTGATGGCGAGTGTATATAGTGTGTGACAGTGTATAGTCTGTAAATAGATTGTATATATACATAAATTAGCATGATATATGGTAAATATGTGCAACATATGTGTACACAAGTGTCATGCACAAAACAGTGTTTTCGGACAGTACGGATGTTTTACTGCCATAATATAGTGTACGTGTTCATTATACATAGGATTAGCACGTAAAAACAAATAAAATGTATTTGGAACTGTGCGCAAAAAATGAACAAAAATATATTCGCAGCAACTTGCGCGCCCCGCCCTGGCCGCCCCACCGGCCCCGGGAGCATACTGCTCTGGCGCACGGGGAATGATGACGTCTCGCCCCACCTTTCGGTCTCCATAGCAGCCAAAGTAAGTACAATTTCGAACTTCCGTTGCTATACCCATATACAGGGAGGGGTTTTTGACACTTTCAGAAGAAAAAAGAATTTTTTCCCGAGGTTGTTTCCCGATTTCTTGCGCACTGGGGGGATGTCATATTTATAGGCCGCACAGTTAAAGGGTTAACATTATTTGGATATGGAGTTTAAATACTCGTGTTCTCCCCAACATACTTAAAACAGCAGAGACCATACCACTCCACAAGGGAGCTATAACAGTTGCAAAAAATTTACCAGTGCTAAGGTGTCCAAAAAAGCTTCGCACACAAGGAAACTCTGGACACTGTCATTTTGCATTAATATCTCAAGTGTCATTCATAGAACATCTCTTCTTTTAATTCATATCATAACTTTTGCAATACAATAATTCTAATATATTTGTTTTATTTCAGTAAGATCATCAGTAACTTTAACAAGTGTCTTGTACACAGCCACTTTATCCCCACAAAGAGCAATGTCAAATGCAACAGTCACAGTTGAAAGGTCCTGGGTTCAAACCCCAGCAACATTTCAACTGCTGCCTCAGTTCATCAGGCAGCAAATAGGTACACTGCAGTTAGGTAACTGTTGTGGGTTTTATCCTGGGTACAGTAGTTGACCTTAGAGGACTGCAATAACACGGACAGGCTTCCCATCTCTGATTGCAATAAACCATAAAGTGAACAACCATTAAAACATCAAACCTTATTTTTCTCTGTAATGTATAATTCATTGAACTTACTATGCATTTTCTTCATGCTATTTTTTGGGGTGTCCCACTCAGTCAGTTTAGCTTTCTTTGATGTTGATGCACCTGTATCATCTGTCTTCCTCTTGGCTGTCTCCTTAGCTATGAGAACAGGGGTTTCTGAAAAATGTAAAAAAATATGTTAACAAATAATCAAACATGAGGTGAATATAGGCACATCCCAAAAAAGGTGAAATACACTGACACTGTTACATTATGAGATATTACAGAATATAACTAACCTGCTATGTATGGAGGTTGCAAAATTCCACTTTTTTTTTTTAGGTAATCAACCATTCCTGATGCATCACTAGCAAATGCAACTAACAACACCTGTAATGTCAGAAATTTCTGAATGCAGTAGCCTACATTAGAAAACCACAAGTCAGAGTAGCCAAATCAGAAACAGTTCAGAAGTTTAGACATTATCAATCTGGAAGTTTTCTGTATGTTAACATAGTAAATATGGTAAACAACACTATCTTCTGATGCTGGTTTTCCTCAATAACAAGTTACCCAATATGAACTTGTTTGGATAAAACTTTCTGGGCAAGTTGTGATTCCAAAGACCTTTTACTATCTGCATAGTCCAAGAGGCTTAATTTTCATGCTGGTTGCCCTGCGAGATCACATGGTTGGCTCTATCATCCAACCAACCCACACATGAACAACAAACTAGGAAACTAACTGCTTTCATTACTAAACCCTGCAAACCCACCTAACCGCCACTCCCAACTCTTTTTCCTACACATAGCCACCTACCTCACTGATCCATATATTTCTTTTAACCATTCATCCCACTCCTACACCTCCCTCTCTTCTTCCCTCTTGAAACCAGAATAGCTAAAATGATGTTGGGGAATGGACGATTGTCCATACATCACACATGATATAAAGGGTGAAATCAATCATTCTGTCATATTCAATAACACACACAAATGGTAGCAGAAAAAGATCCCTCTAAATTATACTATTATCATTAATCAGTGTGGTAGTAAAAAAAACTAGAAAAAATAGCTAAAACCAAATTGATAAAATACTGTACATAGAGAAATTATATAACAACAGTATGGTTTTTGAGCAGAAAGATCCCCATAACGTCACCTTAGAAAGGCTTAAAAGGTTGTGTGGGAAGAGTCATACAAGTGTCTCAAGCAGGAACACAGGTGGAAACTTAGTACCCAAATAAGCCACAGATGTTAGAAAACTTTCTCAGTGTCAGGGTAGTTAACAAATGGAATGCACTAGGCAGTGATGTGATGGATTCCGGATTCTATACACAGTTTCAAATGTGGAAATGATAAAGCCCAGTAGGCTCAGAAATCTATACACTAGTTCACTGATGGTTAAGAGGCAGGACCAAAGAGCCAAAGCTCAACCCCCTGTAAGCACAATTATATGAGTACAATAATTGAGCATACAAAGTGTTCCACACATTTTATTATATAAATTTCTCAAATGACACAGCATTGGATAATATTACTGCAAAAATCCTGAGAAAAACAAATCAGTGACATTGACATAGATATGTAAAAATATATTCACAGCAACTCCTGTCCCCACCTAGCCCAGGGCCACCTCCACAGGGTGAATGCTCCATGAACACTTGTGAATCACTTGCTCCACCACAGTCAAAGTCCCAAAAATTTATTTAAATTTTTCCATAATCAGGAACACATTTAACCTGTTAAAAAAATCTTGTGAACCGAGAAGTTGTCATGGAAACTTGAGTGTGCAGCTCAGGGGTTAATCAACAATTTGAAAATGCACACAAAATGTTTAATAAAAATTTATGGCAGATTGAAACTATACCTTCATCAGAGCTTTCCTCTTCTTCCTCTTCAACAGCTTCTTCAACATCAAATACGTTGTATCCTGACAAATGAACAGAGGATGCACCTCCCTGGGTATAAAATGCAACATGGCTTCCAGACTCAAACTGAAGATCAAGCTGGGACTGGAGGATGCCATGTTTCAGGCTTAGGTTGGCAATGATAGTCTCAGTTTCACTGTCATCAACTTCCACTATAACCTGTAAAGACATTAATTATATGAATTTACAATGCAAGCACAATACTTGCATAACAGTTCATTGTGGCAGGGGACAGGCGGCTAGTTTATACATACAGTACATGTTACGTCTATATCAAGGTACCCCCCCAGGGTCGAATTACTGACCCTTCCCAGGCTGCAGCCCTACAAGAAGCCGACTAACTCCTGGGTACCTATTTACTGCTATGAGGACAGAAGCATTAGGTGATAGGAAATGTGGCCAACCATTTCTGTCCCGCACAGGGGTTGAACCCAAAATTCTTGATTGCGAGTTCAGAATGAAGCTGACTGTACTACCAGGACTGTACCAACTCTGAACTCTGTACTGAGACTACCGGGAAATTTGCTTTCTTTTATTCTCTGGACAAAATGTTCGTTTACCTGTTTGGCCAACATAGAACTTGTTACAATCTTTACCAAAAAAAAAAAAAAAAAAAATCATTAAAAACACAATTGGAGCCATGTTAAGAGAGGTAATGTAGAGTTACCATACTTAATATGGCTCCACAATTGGAGCCACATTAAGTACGATAATACCAGTAAAGAATGGCACAAGTTACCATTCCATTATGGTTCATACAAATTATGAACCATAATGATATTATGGTTCATAATTGGATCATTATGGTTCATAAAAATGTTTATTATATATAACGTGTATACAATGTAATACTCCCGGGTAACACGCACTCACTTTCTGTTTGTTGTGGATGGTACGCCGGGCTTTTGGACTTTATATGCCTTCAGTCCTGTAGAGAATTCTATTGCGAACACAATGATACCAAATTGAAAAACCTTGGACAAGAATTGAGGTGACAAAGTTGAAAAGAATATACTGTACACTTTTCAGAATTACCGTGCGCTCCCGTGAAATGCTGAGGCCCACCCGGGGTAGTGTGGGTCTCGCGCGCACTGTGCAATAAAGTGTTAAGAGTTATTTAATATCAAAGTTATTGTTTGTGTGTGCACTGATGGGGCACCTGCAATGCTTTGAAATTAATCTGACTTTTCTGCATTGATGAAAGCCATTCCAGACTTTCAAGTTACCCATTGAAATTGGAACAAGTTTATTGAGGTAAAATACACACAAAGGGATGAGGTAGCTCAGGCTATTCTCACCCCGTTCAGTACATCGTGTTAATACATACATAGACACACATCACAAACAAACATATTACCAAACATTCCGAGAGATAAACATACATTTCCTCCTTTACACCACTAGTATGGTATCAGACATACACATAAATACTTTTATGACCTAGGTATACTGTATAGACAATTTGCAAGAGAATGCAGATAATTCAACAAAAAATTAGTCTTGGTGCAAAATTCTTATATCTCTCAAGAATATCATCAACCTTTCCGTTGTGACACATCCAGGCTATTTGTTCAGGAACAGTCCTTATCTCAGTGTTTCCATATACATTAATCAACGGACAATCAAGAACATAATGAGCTAGGGTGTGAGACCTTAACATACCACATAGTTTACACTTCGTGTCATTATCATGAACACCTATCCCATATTCCCAGTAATATTTGTACCCAAGCCTGAGCTGCATGTACACAGTCACTCCAAGCATTTCTCCTTTTACCATAAGTGAAATGGGTGTTTTGACTCGCATACATGTAGCATTGCATGGTTTGACTTCTCTCATACATTATACTTCTCCTCTCCACTTCTGCCTGTGCCTGAATATTTCTGATTTTGCTTCTGATTTGTCTTTATTAGTAGTTACCCATTGTTTTGTTCATAGGCATGCTTTAGCATAAAAAACATTGCCTCCAAATTTGAAGTCCTTGATACTTGTGTTTAGATCAACTGGATCAGAGAGTATGTTTAGAATCATTGGATCGTCAAATTATTTTGAGAAGATCTGGGAAATGACCAGTCAGTTTTGTTTTTCCACCCAAAATTGTTGGTTGTCACGAGGACAAGCTTCAACCCTTTAACTGCACAACACGCCTGCAGGCCCACGCCTGGGGTGCGCTATGCGCCTCCTGGTATTTGGCTTTTTCATGTTCCATTCAAAACTCCCGCGGCTACATGGGGTTCACATCAGCTTCCTAAGGGCTCTTGTAAACAGACGCCATCTTTAAAAAAAATTGTAGTCCACATTCCCGGGTGTGAGAGCAGTCAGTACCAAGTGAGCAACCAAGGCCGGCACACGCAGCATGAGCTCACAGCACTGCTGTTCAGCTTGTGACCACAGCATCGCCTAATTATGTCAAAATATATATATAACTTGTATTATTTAGCCATGATAGTATTACAAAAGAGCCCGAGTGTGATAATGACTGTGTACAATGTTCAAATATTAGTGATTCAATGCTGTTCACGATGTTCACAGCACGAGCCACAGCAACACAGCATTATTTTGTCCATCTAGGAATCTTCAAACAACTTCTTAGGTTCCTTTACAAAATAAACGTGTGGTCAATTATGTATTTACAGGATTTAGTGACCAGTATTGTGATAATAGCAGGATTGTGGCGATAATAAGCACTGTGCATAGTATTGTGGGAGGAGGAATTGTGGTGAGGGAGCAAGGGAGAGAATCGAGGTAGCCTCATTGTGTGTGGCAGCCACTCTTGTTTTGCTCATCATACTAGCTTAGTGGTTCGCTATGGTGAACACATTTGTACATAGGTATATACCATGTGTGTGTATACAGTGTAGTAACAGCAACAGGAGTATGTTGGGAGGAGCTATTTTGATGAGGGAGGTGACGTAACCGTAGCGTTGTCTGCTGGCTGCTGTGTGATTTCTCATGCAGTGTATGGTGGCCACTGTAAAGTTTGGACACAATACCGGCTTACTTGGATAGTTCTGGTGAATAAAACATGTAGATAGGTATACATAACATGTATAAATAGTGCAATACAAATAATAACCGTATGGTGGGAGGAGCAATGTTGGCGAGTAAGATGTTGTTATCTTGAGGTTATCTTGAGATGATTTCGGGGCTTTTTAGTGTCCCCGCGCCCGGTCCTCGACCAGGCCTCCACCCCCAGGAAGCAGCCCGTGACAGCTGACTAACAACCAGGTACCTATTTTACTGCTAGGTAACAGGGGCATAGGGTGAAAGAAACTCTGCCCAATGTTTCTCGCCGGCGCCTGGGATCGAACCCAGGACCACAGGATCACAAGTCCAGCGTGCTGTCCGCTCGGCCGACCGGCTCCCTAATGTTGGAGTGAGGGTGTGGCAGCTGACACTCGCAGAGTTCTGAGTGTGTTCATGGTAAATGTATATAGTGTGTGATAGTGTATAGTGTGTAAATAGACTATATATACATAAATTAGCATGATACAATGGAAATATGTGACGGATATGTGTACACATGTCATGCACGTAACAGTGTCTTCGGACAGTACGGATGTTGTTCTGCCATAATATAGTGTACATGTTCATAATACATAAGGATTGGCACGTAAAAGCATATAAAATGTATTTGGAACTGTGCGCAGAAAATGAACAAAAATATATTTGCGGCAACTCGCGCATCCTGCCCCGAGCTCCCTACCGGCCCGAGGGGAGTACGCCACGGGCAACCAGGGAATGATAACGTCACACACGAACTTACAGACCCCATAGCAGCAAAAGTACGTACAATTTCGACCTTGTTACTATACCCTTACTCGGGGAAGGGTTTCTGACACTTTCAAAACAGAAAAGAATTTTTTTCCAGAGATTTTATTTCCTGCGCACTGGGGGAGGGGGGGGGGTCATATTTGGAGGCAGCGCAGTTAAGGGGTTAATCTGCTTCTTTGCACTGCAAAAAGAAATTTGCTTTGGTAATATTTAAAATGTTCAATATTAGACATTACTGGGTAATAGAAGTGTTGCTGTTGTGTGCGATTTTTGGCTACACACCCTTAAAATTTCATTGTATATTTTTCCAGCATCCAGTTCCACCCCCCCCCCCCCCCCCCAACCTTGCAAGGTACTGGTCTTAGTCACACTCAACTCCAATTTCTCTCATTAGTTTTGCATCATCTGCAAACTTGATGTGAAGGAGTCAATTTCCTGTTAGGTCATGATATCATTGAAAAATGTGAGAAAATTAGAGCATTTTTTATTTCAATTAACCAATTATAAAAAAAAAATTGGTAAACTAGGCACCTGACATAAGCATTTCCACTTATAAATTATAAGGTGCTTCTACAGCACTGTCTATACAGTATATAAATGGGTAATGCACTCAAATGTAATATCTAGATCAGAGACCTATCCAGGTCTCCGTCACAACAATCTTGTCAGTCTATATAATATTCAACATGGAATTCAGAATATTTAAAAATAAATTTCAATATAAACGTTACCCTGACAACATCATCATCGCAGGCTGAAGTATCTAGGACTGCAGCTGATATGTGGAAAGGGTTGTCCACAGTTTTCGTGTAGCGTTTACCTGGCTCGAGTGTCAAACCTGAAAAGTAGAAAATTTTATACAAAATAAAACCTTAAAAAACAAATTTTCACTCATAAAATTACAATTATGCGCTGTTTAAGTTAATTTCTATTAAAACCTCTCACCAAGGATCTCCTTATGAAATATATTTACAATAAAACTAAACATGATCTGACTATAGTCAATGGTATTAACCCTTAACCACTTAACTGCGCCAACCTAGTATTCTCGGTCGGCGGGAAACTGCGCCAACCGAGAAAACTCTAATTTTTCGGTACCAATTCTAAATGTGTACGAGGTTGGTTGTGTACGAATGGACTCTTAGGACCTCCAGTAAAAGGCAGCTATCTTGGAAAAAATTCCCAGAATGCCCTAGGGCAGCTGGCTGGGTTATTACTGAATGAGCAACCATGGGTGGCACATGCGCATCTGGCTCCCAAACACCTGTCCAACGCGGTGTTGAAAGATAACACTTTATCGGTGGCTCCCAAACACCTGTCCAACGCGGTGTTGAAAGATAACACTCTATCGGTGAAATTCAAACCTTTTTGTTTGAAGAACATAAGGGTCATAATATTGGTGAAGCTAGGCTCAATAAGGACCTAACACAAAGGTCGGATGCAAGTGATACAGCACCTATGAGGACGATACAGCGAGCGTATCCAGTTGTAGCTCTGAGCTTCACCCTTGCAATCCTATGCTATTTCCAATTTATTTAGATGATACATAGATGAATTGTTTTCTGCATTCAGTGATGATGCATCTGATACAAGTAGCATAGATGAACAGTGTTAGCGGCTTCCATGGTGGTGTTTTCCATAGATATTTTCAAGCATACCTGAATCTCTTCCTGACCGACGGACACTCTTTGAGGCAAGCTCTTCCTGTGTGGGACCATACAAAAGCGATCTTTTCAAGACAACCTTACAAATTGATCTTTTCCTATAATCTTTTCAATACTACCTTATGCTTTACAAGCTTGGCTACATACAATCTACAAGTACTAAAGCCAAGGGTGTACTTGAGTGCGTTATTTGCAAGCGCACACAATGAAGAAACAGGAAGCGAAAATTTATCTGTACCTGGTGCACTGAGAGCGAAGTCGCGCTGTGTACCATGGACTACTTCATTGATTATTGCTCACTTCCGAAGTACTGTATAATACAGTGTGTTACTGTGTAAATAGTGTGTGAAACTGAACATATTGTAATTTTAGCGAATTTTTAACAGGTAATATTGCGACAATAAACATTTATTGTGGACACATTACTGACGCATGTATCACAGTTCTATGGAACATTATGAACGTTCTACTGTATACATATTGTAAAGGACACAAATATGCATCATATACGATAAAAAAAACAAATAAAACTGCATTGGAAATACATAAAATAAATAATTAAAAATATATTTGTGGCAACACCCGGTGCTTGAATGGCCCCGCGCGACCATGTCTAGGCGATTCACACACAGGTGGCCAGGCCCTGATGACGTCACAGCGCACCTTGTCCATGTCCCCGCAGCCAAAGTAAGTGGAATTTCGTATTTATTTTTACATAGACATGTTCAGGGAAGAGAATTTATCATTTTACGAAGAAAAAAGTATTTTTGGGGAACACTTTATTTCATGCGCACCGGGAGAATTTCACAATAAACTCCGCACAGCACGGTGGTTAAACTGTGCAACACATTATGTGACGAGTTGCATAACTGGACTCTGATGAAAATTGGTCTGAAAATGGTCTCTGAATATTTTTGGGCTTAAACTGGACTCTATTCATTTTAAGTCTTCAAACAAAGTCTGACAATATTTGAATTTTCTCCATAAGAACTCTAAGAACGTAGGTGTAAGTAAAATTTAAAATGGTCTCTGACAAATTGTCGGTCTTTATGGAACTCTGACTAAGTTTGGTCTTTTATTGAACTCTGATGAATTTTCGGTCTTTACTTGACTATAGCGATTTTTGGGCATAAACTGGACTCGATGAAAATTAGTCTGAAAATGGTCTCTGATTAATTTTCTGTCTTTACTGGACTCAGAAAATTTTTACTGGTCTCTGACTAATTTGAGTAATATAATCTGTCATAAATGGACTCTGAAGAAAATTGGGTCTAAAGTAATGTCTTATTTTGGTCCTCAAATGGTCTGTTATATTTTGGTCATCCATGGACGCTGAAGAAAATCGGTCTTCAAATGGTCTCTGAATAATTTTTGGTGTTTAAACTGGTCTCTGTTCAATTTCGGTCTTTTACAGGTGAAACAGCCATAAATGGATATAAAACTTAAAGTCACGGCCAAGATGTCTGTTTTCAAGATGTCTGTCTGTCTTGTTTGTCAAAACTTCTATGAACATATTCTATAAAAATGGTTGTTTTTCTAAATTTCGGACATAAATTCCTAAATAAACTTCTATGATAAAATGAACTCTGAAATATTTTCATAAAAGTGAACTCTGAAAAATTTTGAATTTTCCCCATAAGAACTCAACAAACTTCTATGAAATTATCATAGTCCAGCGGCCTGGACAGCGGCCTCTTCGCTAATTTAACTGGAAACCCGACAGTCCAGCGTCCTTTTTCCAAAAAACAAAAGAGGATGCTGGACTGCCATCCCTACTACCACACACAGCACCGCTCTTGTGCCAGGTAAGTCCACTACGGGCTCACCATAGCCCGTGCTACTTGGAACTTGTTCCGCTATGGTGAACAAAACATGCAGATACTTATATATAACGTCTGTATATAGTGAATAAAAGCAAAAAAACAATATAGTGGGAAGAGAATGTTGGCAAGTTAGGTGAGGTGAGGGAGGGAGTGGCAGCCAGTGGTAATTACCCAAGTGTAATTACCTAAGTGTAGTTACAGGATGAGAGCTACGCCCGTGGTGTCCCGTCTTCCCAGCATTCTGTCATATAATGCTTTGAAATTACCGATTGTTTTGGCCTCCACAACCTTCTCACTTAACTTGTAGCAACCGTCTACCACTCTGTTTACAAAAGTGAATTTTCGTACATTTCTCCGGCAGCTTTGTTCCATTAGTTTAAATCTATGACCTCTTGTTCTTGAAGTTCCGGGTCACAGGAATTCTTCCCTATCAATTTTATCGATTCCTGTTACTACTTTGAACGTAGTGATCATATCGCCTCTTTTTCTTCTATCTTCTAGTTTTTGCATATTTAATGCCTCTAACCTCTCCTCGTAGCTCTTGTCCTTCAGTTCTGGGAGCAACTTAGGTGCATGTCGTTGCACCTTTTCCAGTTTGTTGATGTGCTTCTCAAGATATGGGCACCATGCAACCGCTGCATATTCCAGCTTCCAGGTCCAGGTCCGCAGGTGACAGTTTTCTATCTAGAACCACCCCTGCTTGATACCTGCTTGATGGGGTTCTGGGAGTTGTTCTACTCCCCAAGCCCGGCCCGAGGCCAGGCTCGACTTGTGAGAGTTTGGTCCACCAGGCTGTTGCTTGGAGCGGCCCGTAGGCCCCACATACCCACCACAGCCCGGCTGATCCGGAACTTCTCTTAGAAAACAGTCCAGTTTTCTCTCGATGTCCACGGTTGTTCCGGCAATATTTCTTATAGCTGGGAGGACGTTGAACAACCGCAGACCTCTGATGTTTATACAGTGTTCTCTGATTGTGCCTATGGCACCCCTGCTCTTCACTGGTAATATTATGTGTTTTCTTCCGTATCGTTCACTCCAGTATGTTGTTATTTTACTGTGTAAATTTGGGACCTGGCCTTCCAGTATTTTCCATGTGTATATTATTTGATATCTCTCTCGTCTCCTTTCTAGTGAGTACATTTAAAGAGCTTTGAGACGATCCCAATAATTTAGGTGCTTTATTGCGTCTATGTGTGCTGTATATGTTAATAGTTTTCCCTCTACTTCAGCAATCTCTCCTGCTCTGAAGAGGGGAGTGAGTACTGAGCAGTACTCAAGACGGAACAACACAAGTGACTTTAAGAGTACAACCATTGTGATGGGATCTCTGGATTTGAAAGTTCTTGTAATCTATCCTATCACTTTTCTGACTGCTGCAATACTTGCTTGGTTATGCTCCCTAAACGTTAGGTCGTCGGACATCATTACCTGTATTCCCAAATCCTTGACATGCTGTTTTCCTACTATGGGCAGATTTGATTGTGTTTTGTACCCTGAAATATGTTTCAGATCCTCATTTTTGACGTACCCGAGTACCTGGAATTTATCACTGTTAAACATGTTATTTTCTGTTGCCCAATCAAAAACTTTGTTGATATCTGCTTGTTTTTCAATGTCTTCTGCAGAGGTAATTTTCATGCTGATTTTTGTATCATCTACAAAGGATGCCACGAAGCTGTGACTTGTATTTTTGTCTATATTTGATATGAGAATAAGGAAAAGCAGTGGTGCAAGGACTCTACCTTGACATGCAGAGCTTTTAACTGCACTTGGGCACGAAAGCCACTAGCAAGCATAGGTTACAGTAAAGCCACTAGCATGCATAGGTTACATTAAATTAAAGCCACTAGCATGCATAAGTTACAGTAAAGCCACTAGCATGCATAGGGTTACATTACATGAAAGCCACTAGCATGCATAACATTTTGGGAAGGTCCTAGATTCTAATTTTCCCTGGAATATGACCCACCAAAACGTATAACAACCCAATATCCTTTCACTTCTAGGTGAACAAAAGCGCACAGTTAAGGACTGGCACCCAATCAACCCTCCCCAGCAACCCATTGGTATTTAAGGTAATACCAATATGGCTGGAAATGCCTCAAAATTCAACCACCTTAATTTGTTAGTGATAAACAGCCAATAATGGATTTCAACCACCATAGGATTACTAAGTTCGCATTTCATCTATCCTACAAAATAGAGCAATAATGGCTAGCCTAGCCTGATGTAGCTCTTATCACAATTATGAAAAGGGCTTTACATGAACCAATATCTTTAGTTAGTCTTTAGTTTACAACTTTAATATTCAATTTTTTAGTTTCTATTCTCTAGCAAGTCACTAATGCGCCGAATATTTGTTCATTTTTGCCGCGTGCCAGTAAACTTTGTTCGCGTGCCACGGGCTTTGTAGACTAATCTCCAGTCCTAGACCTACTGTTAGCTTTGGACCGATTTAATTTGGAGTTCTCTACAAAGGTTCTCTACATTATTTTTACCTCCTCGTGAAAGACAACGAGATCTGGTGTACCTAGTTGTCAGGGGAATGTACTAAACATTTGGCCCTACACTGACCGCCAGGTACCCATATAAATACCAATAGAAATGGCCGCCTGGCGCTCTCTTGCTTCTACAAAACTTGATCGTATAGGAAAATGCAATGAATTAAGCAGGAACTAAACTTTTTCCATAGTCTATGAACTTAGCTCACCCCAAAACATGGTGTAGTAGTCAGGAGCGTCCACACGTGGAGTAAATCAGCTGTTGTTGTGTCGTCACCCACAGCACCTGTTGTGTTTGCCGCCCGACTGGCCTCATGGTTCCCATCCTGCTTGATTTATCATACTTCATTATTTAACTATTCACCTCCCATTGTGCTAATTAAATCCTCATATTAAATGTGTCATATTTTACTGTTAAGAAAACATTACCTCAATATCTTTAAGGGTATCAGCTATGCAGTGCATGTCTACATATTGCAGAAGTATTTATGTGCAACAGCTATAATAAGCCCATGATTACGCTATAGCTATAATAATAATAATAATAATGAAAATTATTATAATAATGATATTGATAATGATAATGATTTATAAATAGATATACAATGGCGTAGTTTACAAGGGTTACTTAGTATGCAATGCATATGTATAAATTATAGTTATTGAGAATATTTGTTATAATAATAATAATAATAATAATAATAATAACATTATTAATAATAATAATAATAATGTACACAATTATTTTATTATTTTTATTTATTTATGTGCAAGAAGGTACAATGGGTTTATGAGAGTACAGAATTCAATTTCTTTCTTTATTATGCACCCCATACCCATCCCGTGGGCGGTGGTGTAAAGGATTACAGAGGCACATAATCGGTTCAGGAACTGAACCCTCTAGTTCGTTTAGCTAAGCAAATAACAATATTTGACGCTAGTTACAAAATTATCAATGTTGTATACACATGTACACACCCTCATACATGTACATATATATATATACGTATACACAAATACATACACATACATATCTAATCACCCACACAAATACACACATCAATAATCTTTGTGTCACAAGTGGCATTACAAGAGGCTCACAACAGTCACTATACGAGGCACTTTACATCTATAGTGAGTCACACAGTTACTAGTCTTGCTGCACACCCACCCAACTGGGCGGCAGAGTACAGAGGATTGAAGTTTTACATTCTTGTAAAGCCACTAGCACGCATAACATTTTGGGCAATTCAATTTCTTTCTTTATTATGCACCCCATACCCATTCCGTGGGCGGTGGTGTAAAGGATTACAGAGGCACATAATCGGTTCAGGAACTGAACCCTCTAGTTCGTTTAGCTAAGCAAATAACAATCTTTTGACGCTAGTTACAAAATTATTAATGTTATATATACACGTACACCTTCTCATACATACATGTACATATATGTACATGTTGTTGTTATAGATTCAACTACTCGCAACAAGTTCCAAGTAGCACGGGCTATGGTGAGCCAGTAACTTACCTGGCACAGGAGCGGGGCAAGTAGCGCAGGCTATGTTGAGCCCGTAGGGGACTTACCTGGCACAGGAGCGACCTACAGATTGATTGATGAAGATTAAGCCACCCAAAAGGTGGCACGGGCATGAATAGCCCGTAAGTGGTGGCCCTTTTGAGCCATTATCAATATTGATCATCCAGAACCATTGATCTCCAGTATCAATAGATGATACTGGAGATCTGTGGAGGTGCGACTGCACCCTGCGTGACGGGAGATGTCTCGTGAGCGACCTACAGAAAACACTCTACATGTACAGTATATTGTGATGGGTCAGTAGCTAGGGATGGGAAGGCACGATGTGGAGTCTTGATCAGGAAGTACACCGACATCGGCACTGTAGATACTGTTATTAGACGCCGCTTAACTGACAATGTCTCCTCAACGCAGGCTGAACTCCAAGGTGTATTAGCAGGATTACAGGAAGTAGTCAAATGTGGTAAAAATGCCTGCTTCTTTATTGACAGTAGAGGAGCGTTAGAGTCTTTAAATAGCAGACGCCCAGTATACCAGAATATTGTGATAAGAGTGTAGAGAGAATATTAAGAAATTAGAAAAAACTGGGTATAAGGTAAGATTCATGTGGATCCCTTCACATGTGGGAATACTGTTGAATGAGGTAGTTAATGAGATAGCAAAGAGAACCACGGAAAAAACTCTTGCTGATGTTGTATGTCAGATAACCTTGAAACAAATAAAAACAAGAATCAAGATGATCCAAGAGGGGGAAGAAATGATAAAGAAAATGGCAATGGTGGACAGTAGTAACACACTTAAGAATTATTCAATAATAAATACAAACTCGTCCTTCACCTATGGTAGAGGAAAGTCTACTTGGAAGGATTCAATTTACGTGAGATTAAGATTAGGATACAAATATATCTGGCAATACGGTGTTGATGTCAGTGAAAAAGATAAGGAGTGTAAATTATGTAGTATGCCGCACGCCCACACCTTAGAACATTATGCATTAGAGTGTTAACTTATTGATTACTATAGAAGTAAGGAAATAAGTAGTGTACCACATCAAATTGTTTGGATGTGTGATAATGGTATGATAGACAGTATACTTAGAAGCTACAAGAATTTTGCCCCAAGAGTGTAACAATTATATGCTGTGCTTACTATTACACACAGAAATCACAATTGCGTGATGCATCAAATGAACAAATCCACAAGGGCCGTGACGAGGATTCGAACCTGCATTTAACTCACTTTGACAATGTCGTAGCTCAGTTGATTAAGGCAGTGTCTAGGATGCTCTCGGATGCAGGTTCGAATCCTCGTCACGGCCCTTGTGGATTTGTTCCTGTGCTTACTATATTAACCTGCAATGTTAAAGGGCATTCTTGTATTGTGATTTGTGTATTTGTACTCACTGAATTTGTGCGCCCCTTGAGGGACTTGAAGTAGAGGGGGTAGAAATAGCCTAAGCTACTCTATCCCTTTGAGATGTATTTTTTCTTGTCTCAATAAACATATTTGAACTTGAACTCGAGCAGAGGTATGATCGAAGCACTGTTTGAGAAAATGTTTGAACATCGTCCAGCCCGTCCTCCAAACAAAGACCCAAAAGTGATTCCATGCACCCGCCAAACCCCCTGTTTATGAATGAAAAACGGTTTACACACGACTCACAACTGATTTCGTTCAAACACTGCCGGAACAAGTGCTTGACTGACAAATTTTGTTCGAACCACAACGCTGTAAATGCTTCAACCACGAACTACAAATACAAATAATCCCCAATAGAATCTGAACACCTAACCTAAGCTATGCCAATATATGCACAATATGCTTACATATTATGATATTAATTTATATGAGAAAATTCCTGTTTTGAATGAACAGCATGTACAAATTTATGAATGCGTCGATCGCTGGATGTAATGGACTTGAGTCGAGGACGGGTTGCGATGCCAGTTAGCAACTGACAAGACATGGAGGAAGGTGTGAGAGCGCCTTAAGGTTTATATATACGGATCATAAAGGAAGGTAAATAATTTGAAAATACATTATATCGAGCTAATACCTCGGTTCACTTAGCAGGAAATGGGGACCCGGCACCTATTGTGGGTTGCATTAAAAGCGAGTCGTTGGCCTAGGCCCTTAGAACAGTGGATTCCTATCGTGGGTCCATGAAAGAATTTCAAAGCGACTATCATATGTAATGTATTGTACTTTAACAAAATAAGAACACTTTATCATGAGAATGTTGAACTCATGTCTGCTGCTTTCATTTACATGCAATGTTAACAGAAAACAATGCAGGGTTTGTGACATGAATGTATCTATTTGTCGCAGCAGCTGCTGTAAATTTTCCTAGCCCAGTCTATTGTGTAGCAGGAGTGTGCAGCCGAGAAGGTGGCTGTAGGGGGCCCATAGGTGAGGTGGTTGTTGTAGGGGGCGGGGCACAGGTGAGGTGGTTGTTGTAGGGGCGGGGCACAGGTGAGGTGGTTGTTGTAGGGTGTGGTAGTAGGGGGGGGGGAGATACAGGTGAGAACGTGGCTGTAAGGGGAGGGGGGAGCTACAGGTAGGAACAAGGGTTCCAAACTGTTCTGTAATTCCGCTCACTTGGTTTTTATAAACTCGTGTCCTCGACTCCATTCTATACCTTCAATGGCGTTCATATTCGGATGTTCATAATATTCTCAACTTGGATTTGAATTAACAAAATGTTGTTCCTTGTTACTATGCAATATTTTTTGTCGCTGCCATGAGTCCCGAGTGTGACGTGCAACATACAGTTGAACAGTGTCAACTATGCAAGAAAACTGAGAACCAGTTGGACGAGTGCCACTTGAATTGCTATCTCGATAGCTTGTCCATTTCTTTTTTAATTCTTAATTCACATTTGCTCGACAATTCATATTGTTAATCTGGGTTCAATCTGATGTTTTTTTTTTTTTTTTTTTGAGATATATACAAGAGTTGTTACATTCTTGTACAGCCACTAGTACGCGTAGCGTTTCGGGCAAAGATGTTTTGTTTTGATGTATGATGTACGCGGCTGTCAGATGAACACTGAAGGTGTGAAGGCGGCATCCAGCGAGAAGGACCCTCTGGTGACCAATGAACTAACTACTATCCTGAAAGCATTGCTAATGACCCTCATGCCGAGCCTTACGGTAAGTGATGTAATATTCTTTGATTCTACATATTTCATGTGAATGACATTTATAAAGATTAATAGTTTAAAGTGCATTATTATGTAATGCTGCATAACGTAAATAATTGCTGGTTTATTTCTACAGTTGAAAATTGTTCATTCAGCATTGACGACATTTCACTATTGTTTAATAATTTTAGAGAATATTTCCTTAATATATTTGTGCTTGTCAGCGTATGTGTTCTTATCAGAGTCCCTGAATTGGTAAGTGAATGAGTAAGTGAAATGTTATACTACGGACCCGGCTAAAACCTTTTGGGTACATTGTGCATGTATTAAAATTGATTTAGTACAGTATTTTGTACTTTTGTATTTTGTATCATATCTGAGAGTGAGTGTGTCTAGGGTGGCCCCGCGGAGACCTCCTCCCTGAGCACGGCCTGCTCCTGAATAGCGTCACTTTTGGCTCGTATGCGCGCTAGGGCCAAATTTGGACGTAATTTGAAATGAAATACTCAAAAACTTGACGTACTGTCCCGTTTTCTGTTTGAGTTGCCCGGCTTGCTCGGAAAGGTTAGGAGAGGAAACTTTCAATTAACGTTTTTCATAACGTTTTGAAACTTTGAGTTTCCTGCCCACCTAACCTATCAGAGGACCCTTAACTTACTGTTGTTGAAAAAAAAATCCCAAATTTATTTTCATTTTTTTTTTTTCATTTTCAAATTACGTCCACTTTCGGCCATACTGGTAAACGGACAAAAGCGACGTTATTTTTAAGAGGACAAGTTGCGAATACTCTGAAGCCAACTCATGTTAACTCGGGCACTCGCAACCTTTCCTGTATTGATCTTTCTTTCTGATTCTCTCATGTGGAAGGTTCTCGATGACCTCCATAACTGTGATCATTCACCTATCCTATTATAATTATACTGTACTTGATATTGCATTTTATTTAGGATTGTTGGAAGTTGCTTTGAATGTTCATGAAACTCTGGAAAAGAAAATGGATAACCGTTAATGTGCCTAGTAGGATGAAGAGGCCATGATGGGACTGGGAGGTGAGGCGCGCGCAGCAGGGTTGTGGAGCATCATCTGGCCGGTGATATACAACCTGCTCTCCATATTCCTCCTGCCATTGGTCAAGATTACCATCATGACCCTTATCTCTCTTACCTTCAGGACACTCTGCATCGCCTTCTTCGGTGAGTGAGCAAACGTGCCCGCTTCCAGGCGTCGAATCTTCTATTATTTTTATAAAAATCTATAACATTAAACAAATCCACAAGGGCCGTGACGAGGATTCGAACCTACGTCCGAGATCATCCCAGACTCTGCCTTTATCGACTGAGCTACGACATGGTCAAAAGAGTTGAAACCGAAGTTTTATTGAACTTCGTCACGGCCCTTGTGGATTTGTTCATTTGATGCATCACGCTATTGTGATGTGTGTGTAATCTGCAAGATTGAATCGTCTGGAAGACTATAACTGCCTATGTCTAACCTGGTGGATTTTTTATTGTCGCTCAAGAACAAATGGCAAACGCCAAATATATACAAAACGTGGATCATAAGTATAGTGTTCCATCTCCTTTCATTATATTTCCCTTTTGATGTGACTAATGCGTGCTTATTACCGCCCCCCCCTAACATAAACACATGCGTCGTTCATAGGAATTGAGAAATTACAGCAGCAGCTCACAAGAGCTGTTAATTTTTATACCCGCCTGAACTCGCTCAAATATGCCTGCCTAACCAACCATCGAAGCAATACAGCAATTTTTAAATTAAATTTATCAATGAACAAAACCACAAGGCCCGTGACGAGGATTCAAACCTGCGTCAGAGATCACCCCAGACGCTGCCTTAATTGACTGAGCTACGACATGGTCAAAACAGTTGAAACCGAAGTTCTACTGAACTTACTGGATCCTGTAGCCTCTCAGACACAAACCAGGGTTTTACACAACTCCCCCATGCACTCCAGCTATGTCAATAGGCCGTTCTACCTCTTCGCCTTTACTTCATTACTTCATTTGACCATGTCGTAGCTCAGTCGATTAAGGCAGCGTCTGGGATCTCGGACGTAAGTTCGAATCCTCGTCACGGCCCTTGTGGATTTGTTCATTGATGCATCACGTTGTAATTTCTGTGTAATTCAATTTATCTTTTTTATACACCCAACACGACTATTTTGTAATCCGAAATAGATACATTGACGAACAATCCTGTTTACAAATCAGTATATAAAGGTGTTTTCTTTTAAACTTTTGTAATTTGTATCCATTGTTTGGTGTTACATTGTGTTTATATATTTTGCACCTTATTATTCCTCAGTGTATTCTACGCCGTAGACCACATAATTACTTTAATTTCGGTTCTTATTTGCAGGGGAGCACACCATGGCAAAGATTGTGGGCAGTGAGGGCTACATCTACTATGCCGTCATCATGGTCTCTAACTACATTGGCTTCACCCCAGTCACCCGCTTCTACACGAACTCTCTCTACAAGCTGACCAGTTTCTGACACATGCCTCAGGCATAGTAATGACTCTTAAGACGAGTGCACTAGTGCAGAAACATCTGGGGAAAGTTTTATGAAGTTTACCATCCCCAGGAGGACGTCGGAGGGATTGCTACTGTTTGAGAGAATAATCGGTGCGTTAAACATCCAGGGACGACCATGACTCGTTCTGAATCCAGGACGTTCCGACTAAGTCCAAAGAGCATTAAAAGCAAATGAAGTTTTGAACAGTCGCATGATGAATTGCAGTCTGGAATGCACCATGCCACACTACTGCCTGGAATCGCTTTCAAAACTTGCTGTGCAATCCGGAATGCTAATTTAGGCGTTTTGTACAGTCTGAAACAAGCACCATAGTTAACAGGACAGTCTAAGCTTCCAGAGCACATTTTGTAACTTGAACCTCCACCTGAATTGGCTGTTCAGTTAGACCACCAGGATGCATTATGCAATTAAAATTGTCAGAAAGAACTGTACAGTTGGGACGACCATCATGGGTAAGACTGTAGTTTGTGACGGTTACTTTATCGGCAGGCCGTGTTGCCCTGCTTCAACTATGTATATGTAACACACTGATGGAAAATACAAACTATTCTACTTTTAACTAATTGTTTTTATCATTTCAAACGCGTAAAGATTTCAGTCACAAATTGGCATGGATATTCTCTGATTACAGAAGATCAGAAATATTATATCGACCCCAGTAGGTAACCGTTATCTCCACGTTGGACCTCTCTGCCTCTTGTCACATCCCGTGACACACGTCTCACCTAAGGTGTGATGTCGTATTCACAACGAATTTTCAAACTTGACACCATCTAGACAATAACTAGACACTAGAAGCTGAAAACTCTCGTACTTCATTTTAAAATGAGAAGAATCTGCCTTAAGTCTGTAACGTACGCTTATGTTACGCTGTTGAGTAGATTAGTGTTCAGTGGGTTTTCATATTTATTTAGCAGTCTTGGATACAGCAGTGTCGTAGACGTTGAGACGGAGCTTGAAGCAGAGCAGAGAGCTGAGTGAGGCCGGAGTCGCAGAGCTCTGTGGGAGAGCGTTGTAGCTGGATGCGGTCCTAGTCTGCTGTCTGTTCTGTGTCGAAGCTGTAGCATCTTGGGGTCGATTAAAACTGCATACGCAGAGTGCTACATTCTTGACTGGAAATTGTACTGTTGGCTATTCTCATATCGCTTGCTTATATTCGGCGACTACTTCATCTTCCTCCAACCAGGATGGAAAGAATGTTACCTGTAAATAGGGATAGGATTATAGCTTGTGTAGTTAGTGCTAATTAGTGATGCCAATGAGACTGGAGCGAGTATAAGGTTTACTCGCTACAAGTCTTTGAGCCACAAACCACCTTGTGGGCACTGCCTTGATGTGGCAAGGGGAAAATTTGAATACTGGTGAGGGAGGCTTTATTTTTTCTCAGAGGTTCTGGGGGTACTGGAACCCGTGTGTGATGTGACCGGCACGCCTGCCGGAGAGGTAGCGCGATCCTCATTTTCACTACGGCCTTGTATTATCTGTCGCTACCCCATGAATGATTCTGGGTTCGTGGTGATAACAGCAGCGTTACTCAATATTTTTTTTGTTTAGTTCATTTATTATGCAGCCCATGCCCATCCTGTGGGCGTTAGTGGGAACAATTAGAGGCAGATAATGGGTTTAGGGACTGAACTCTATTTTCTCCAGGTTGGCAGACTGCACCAGGATTCAACAAGTACATCTTTTCTCTAACTTTACCCACATTTACTAAACAGTTTACCAGCATCGAAAGTGCCCAGTCAAATGTTAGTTATAATCACCCTAGTACTTCGGAGCTCATAAACTGTTTAATATATGTAAACATAGTCGCCAAAGATTGAGAAGATGTACAGGTTCTGATGAATCCACGCCCACTCAATGTTTTGTTTCTCACGACTGGTCTTGCTTGCCTCAACGACCGTTTATATGAATTCACCAATCGGAGGGTAGCATCTTTAATGGTTCCTTCCTAGAGTTTGTGTGACGTCGCCAAGGGAGTTGATTTGGTATCACACCCAAGTATTAATACTCTGGTTAAATTCCATGTAATCCGCTATTCACATCGTTCGGGTTTTCCACTACCCAAGATGGCGCCATCACTTGTGAGCTATCTACAAGCTCAATATAAGGCTTCTCCCTGACCTTGTAACATAACCTGATATTATACGTTAGCCATTGCATAATATCTAGAGCAATATTTGGTCTTTCGTGCACATATCACTTTGCATCTGGAGTGTGCACTTTACTTGATATACACTTTCACAAGCTGCTGGTGATTGTATATTTAGAATGGATTGAATTTTGTTACCATTTTTTTGTATTAGAATGTCATCAGCATTCAGCTTAAGAGTCGTCGTCACACCTGTAGCATGTGGTGTCACAATATTGACTTCTATCCTCTGGTGCTATTCTGTTAATTCGTATAATTCAATAAAAGAACTAAAAACTTCCCCTTTAATGGGGTTCCTAATTTAAACATCTTTTCTTTAAACATATCTCTGATAACATACTTGAACTCTTCATTTCCCTCCCAGCTTCTGGAACGATCGGAGTTAATAATAATAGATCATCTTCTAATGAAAACGACTCCCTATGATCCAACATTCCTAAGACGCATCGTAGAACAACAAATGAGCAGCAAAGCAACAACAGAAGCCAGCCATATCTTCACAGAAGGGTCGGTGAACACAGACTCTGAGAGTGCTGGACATGCTCTATACACGGAATACGAACATACATATTGGAGACTTAACAGACCCAGTATGTTTACTTCACTATCTTCTGGAATGTGAAGCGACCAACGACCTTAGAAGAGCTTTAAGAGTCCCTGAATCTTGCAGTAACCACCCTGAAGCCATCAACACAGCCACTCTTCTGGTCAAAAAAGGTGTCCAGCAGCTGGACACCCTCACAAACACTGTCAAGCAGTATCCTTCCCCGCGATAGCACGATTGACGATTAAAATGCAACCTCAGAATACTGAAAAGAATTACTGAACAAAAAATTGTACCACTTACGGGCTATTCATGCCCGTGCCCCCTTTTGGGTGGCTTAATCTTCATCAATCATAAGTCAATTACTCGGTATCTTCAACCCAAACTGAGCTGTTTGTCAAACAAATTCCATTCGCACATGTGATTGCACAAAACACTCAAAATGCAATCATACACACAGACTCAAAAGTTGTATTTCAAGTATTAGGAAAGAAGCGATGGAAAGACAATGTGGAAATATTCACCACATGTATCTAGGAGCAATAGCTAAAACAGTAGCTAAAGGCAAAGGGCTTAACATAACCTTGAACTAGATCCCATCCCTTACTGGAATCCCACTAATTAAGAAAAGCCAATAAAAGCTAAATTGGTAACTCGTCATCCAATGATCCACAAAAGAATCCAGCCAAGACTAGAATACCTACAAGAAGCACATTACCAAAAAGCTCACGCACCTCAACAAAGCCCATCTAGAACAGCAGAAATATCGCCCATTGCTAGGAAGGTTTCATATTCCAAAAGAAATCCACAGGAAAATGGTACTGCGATTGTATAGGCTACGCCTAGGTTACAGATGCACGTACGAAATTAATGAATCCAGATAGTGCGCATGGGTCTTCTGTCAGTCACAGAAAAATCTTCAAGCTTCACTATCTCCTGCAGCGAGAAGCCACCAACGATCTTAGAAGTGCTCTAGAAATCCCTGAATCTAGCAGTATCCCTGAAATCCCTGAAGCGGTCAACACTGCCACTCTTCTGGTAATAAAAGGTGTCCAGCAGTTGGATACCATCATAAATACTATTAAGCAGTATCCTCCCCCAAGATAGCAGCCCACAATATAAAGCCTGGCAAAGTAAAGTGTGCCGTATACTGCGTGTCCAGTGTGACATGCGCACTCAACACACGGTACAGATCACGCACGAATCACTCGTGACACGACATCAGGCTACTGTTTCCGGTGTCGCCTATTGGGTGGCTTAGCCATCATCATCATCATCATTATTATCTACCCCTGATTAAAAGTTTGGAGGGTGAATTGAACGGATGATATACATGGGAACTGTGAGATCTCTTACCGATATATGCTGCACCTGTCATTTTTTGTTTTGGTCTAGGCTGGACAAAACAAAATGGTGAAGGTACAAAACAAAGCCATATAAATAATTTTAGGATGACCAAGAAATATTTACACTGAGGTAATGAGGATGGAATTAAACTTGCAGAGTATCTGTGGGACAGTTTCTGAGATAAATGTAACTACGTCGATTTGACTAATGAGAGGCGGGGAAGCTAATAAATTCATCCATTCAATACAAAATAAAAAAAATAGTAAAATAAAAAATAAATTTTAAGGTATAACAAGTGAGATGAGAACTTTTTTTAATGTTACAAAATATGATGTCTTACGAGAATTAATGTATTTCATTATTCAGAAAACAACTTTACCCTGGGAAAAATATAACGCGAAGGTACTCACCTAGTTGTGTTTGCGTAGGTTGAGCTTTAGCTCTTTGGTCCCGCCTCTCAACTGGTGTACAGATTTAAAAACAAGAAAGATTACGTACAAGACGTACATCTGATAGCAATATATGATGTTTATTGCATTGCAAACACTGCATGTTTATTGTGATGATTGGGTTGCCAAGGACGGACAGGCAGGATGTAGGTGGAGTCATGAATATGGAGTACTTTTTTTTTATTAGCACGCTTAGGTATACCCAACAATGTGCTGCTACCCTATTCTATATGTGTATTGTAGATCAGAAACCAGCTACAAGCTCATCCAACATCCACACCTCACAGGACGGCCAGTCATACATGGAATTAGGAGAGAACATGAAATGTAAGGCTGATCTATTAACCTCCATTAGCAAAATTAGGGTACAGCACAAGAATCTCTTCCAATATTCGTGAGTAAATGAAATAATCACAGTACTCAAAGAACCTCATATCATTTGGTCTGAAATCACGGATAACAGGGCTATCACAGATATAGTGTTGGTGAGAATGCCCCAGCTCTTGTTCACATAGTTTACAATTGGAATGTTCCCTATTGGGGGATTCATTACCTGCAGCCACCTGCCATAGATATCGATATCCCAGCCTAATTCTGGCAATTACAATGTCACACTGTCTAGTGGATGTTTTATGCTGCCTGTACATATAATTATCGGTTCTAATGATTGATGAAGATTTATGACCAAGAGGTGGCACGGGCATGAATAGCCCGTAAGTTTTTTTTGTTTTTTTTTGGAGTGAATGTATACTGTGTGCTGAGGTCGCATCTAAATCGTCAGGCTGCTATCACGGGGAAGGATACTGTTTGACAGTATTTATGAGGGTGTCCAGCTGCTGGACACCTTTTTTGACCAGAAGAGTGGTAGTTTTGATGGCTTCAGGGTGGTTATTGCAAGATTCAGGGACTCTTAAAGCTCATCTAAGGTCGTTGGTTGCTTCACATTCTAGGAGATAGTGAAGTAGTGACCTTTCTGTGATTGTTTGACGAACTCTCTCTGGGTTCACCAATCTCCCAGTTGCATCTGTAACCTAGACGTAGTCTATATAACCGAACTGCTATTTCCCTGTGGATTCCTTTTGTGATATTTAACCTGTCTAACTTTCGGTTCTAAACATGTCATAGCTTTTTATACTCGTGCTTTCTGGCCTTTGAGTGTCATTAACTGCTCTTCTGCCTTCTCTAATTTCCTGAAATATTACGGTTTTTTCAGCAGAGATTGGAATGCCCATATCTAACTCCATTTCGAATATGGAGTACACTGACATCGGCACAGTAGAGATTGATATTGGACATTGCTTAACTGATAATATTTTTCCAACGCAGGCTGAACTTCAAGCTTTATCAGCGATCTTATAGGAAGTAGTAAAGATGCCTATTTTTATATTGCTAGTATAAATGAGCGGTTGAGTCATTAAAGAAAACCAGTGTATCAATATGTTGTGGACGAAAGTTGAGAAAAAAGATATAAAAAAGTTGTAAAGTGGGATTGACGTGGATCCCTTCACATGTGGGAATATAGTTAAATGAAGCTGTTGATGAAGTAGCGAGGAGGGCCATGGAAAAAACTATTGTCAATGTTGTATGTCAAATAATTTTGAAACAAATTAGGGTGATCCAATAGTCAAGACAACACGAACAAGGTACACATGGCATTACTAAGTACCCAAATGTACTTAGTAATTCCATATAAAGTAATTCATACAGAGCTTCGAAAAAACTTTAGACATTACCACCATTCTTGGGAATTTGTACACAAAGTTAAGAGGTGGGACCAAAGAGCCGAAGCACAACACTGGCAAGTGCAATAACACTAAGTAGCAGAACCTGTGCAGAACAAATTCAGGTCTTAATGCTACCGTGCAAACTCCAAAATAAACTTTACTAAGGCGTAAAATATAAATATAATTAATTAATTAATAATTTATTTATTTAGTTATTTATTTATTTACTTATTTATGTGCGGGTGAGCGAGTTGTAGGAAGCTAGGTGTGGCCAATAACTTGCTGGATGAGCGGGTGGAAAGCGAGACTGCAGTGGGTTTTTTTTTTTTTTTGCAGGGATATTCCTGCGCGGGCCCTAAGCCTCTGGCTGGCGCTAAGTGTTGCTTGTTTCAGTTTTACTTGGGCTGAGTGTATTTATGACTCGTATGGTCGCTTCAGTAAGAGTTTGCCCCCATGTGCTTAACAACTTCTGCTCTGTTGAATCTAAGTTGAAATCTTAATAGGTTTGTAACTGGGCACTGTGTTAGATAATGTTCCAGTGGTCTGTCTGGCATTTCTCTACAGTGCTGACATTTCCTCTCATCTTCCGGAACCTGTAAACCTATTTCCCATGCACATGGGTATCCAAGCCTGATATAATGTAAGTTCTGTTGTTCTACTGCTCCCTTTCATCAACATAAGTGGTCAGACTGCAGTTGACTGGGAGGACCAGGTTACACACACCCAACACAATGATCTATCAAGCGCTCACCTCGTACTTAATTATCACGTCCTCATTACACATATGGTTGCAATTGTGCCGTAACAATATAATAGGAAAATAACACACGGGTTCTCATCTGTGTCTAGGATATCTGCACAAAAAATTAAATCAAATGATTTTCTTATCGGGAGAAAAAGATAGAGGTAGAGAGGGGCCGATAGATGGATATATAGATGGATAGATGAGTAGGTGGAAGATAGATGAGTAGATGGATGATAGATGAATAGATGATGAAACGCTATGCGTGTTAGTGGCTTTACAAGAATGTAAAAACTTCAATGCTATGTACTCTCATAAACGCAATGTAACTTCTATACATATATATGTATATACATAAATAAATGATAAATTGATGGATATATAATATATATATCCATCATATAAGTAATATGAGTAAATGGATGATACATGAATAGATCATAAATAGATGGATGATAGATGACCAGATCATAAATGGAAGGATAGATGAATGGATAGATAGATAAATAGACAGATGGACGGATAGATGGATGGATGGCTAGATAAATGTGTGGATGGATTGATGGAAAAATGTATGGGTAGATGGATGGATGGATAGATAGATAGATGCGAGAAAGACCCAGACAACTCCGGGTATCCTCCCTAGACTATAGTGACTAGATAAAACTATAGGGACTAGATAAAGTATATTAATGTTTGTGTTTCTATTCAAATTACCAGCATATAACATTGGCAATATATCTATCTACTTGTTTTAAAATGTGAATTGTAGTTCTTAATTACATATAGCAGTATCTGTACTTGAGTATTTGTCAATCAATGTAGCTTGATATAATTTAATTTTAAATCATCAGCCAGAGAGCTGCACGTGTCATGGTAGATGTACAATGCTATATAATAAACATTCTTTACTAATATCAAGTATTGTAGCTTTCAATATTTTAATTAAAGTAATGAATGAAATAAGGAGAATTAAATATGTATCCGAAAGAAATAGTAAAAACGCTAATTTGTGGTAAAAAATAATAATGTTGTGATATTGAGGGTGGTATTAGGGAGACGCATGCGCAGTGGGCCGCTTACTGTACTCTGTCTCTCGCCGCCCCGCTGGACTCTGTTGCTGGCGGCCGTGTGGGGACTTTGTCAAATTTCAGTGCTGTTGTTGGTGATGTCCGAGATGGACGACTTTAGCCAGCCGGTGAGTTATCCATTAAGTTCCTTTTCGATAATGTTCATCATGTAGCAATCCAAAGTGCCATGAAAATGCCGAATTTGGAATATTTAGCTCTTGTAAGTGTTGTGATCGCAGACTCCTATGTAGAAGATGGCCGCCGAGACTAAGTCCGTACGTTGAACCCGTTTCCTCCATATGTGGAGCACGATCGTTATTACAAATTATAGTGATATTTGCCATTTCCCATATCTGTGAAAGTTTTGTGTTTGAAGAGTGCTGTTTATTTGTTTCAGGGAGGAGGGACGGAGTCATTATCGAACGGTAAGTGTTGGTGGGTGAGCCGTGTAGAGACAAAGTCCCAAGCTGTGGCAGGACTTTGTCTGTGGCAGCCGGACACACCACCTGCCTCGCTCATCACGCCATTTTCTCCCTTCTATCATATTTGAATATTGTCCTTGCCTATATTAAGTTTGTATTAAGTAGTTTTAGGATTTAAACGTCAAGTAGTTAATTTTTGTTATAATTTATTATGTAAGTGAGATGGGTGGCGGATGGCGTGGGGAGTGTGTGTCTGGGCGCCCTGTAGCCTCGCCTCCCAGGAATTTCCCAATGTGGTGGAGGCCGTGCTGAGCCTCGTGCTCCCTCACCACCCATTGCTGGCCCTTCACCCCTATATGGCTGCTCCCAGCCTCCTGGTCATCATGTGCTCTTATAACTGACCATCATGATGCTCATTAACGATGATGCAATTAATCTGCGTTGATAGCCACACGCGTCTAATTTTTACTCCCGAATATTAATGTTGACGGGGGTCGATCATATTCACTAGATGTAGAGTATGTGCTTCAACACATGGTGGGAATGTGTTCGCCGAGTATGGGATGCTGAGCGCCGAGTATTGGTCTAAGTTGGTGCTGGCGTCCGGCCCGGGCTTGCTAGCCTGCCACATGACACTTGTTTCCATCCTGCATGTTGTTCAGGTCGGGGAGCCCCCCCCCCCACCACCACACCTAAAAGCGCCTAGGTGTATAGTAGCAATAGATGCTTAGGGACCCACTGTGTGCTAGCTGTCCTTATCCGCGTGCATTTAAAGTCGCAGCTGTCAAGACCTTTAAACATGTTCCCTGTACCCTACACCCCTCTGCCACCCCCATCCAGCCCCCCCTCCCCAACACCACCACAACCATTCCTCCTCCAATCCCTCCCTCCCCCCCCCCCCCGCCGTCATTTCCGCCCCCCCCCTTCCCCAACACTACCACCATCTGCCCCATTTCCGCCCCTTTCCCATCCCTGCCTCATCTCATCCCAAGTTCCCCCACACCATCCCAAACTCCCCTAGCTACTCCACCCCAAATTCTCCTAGCTACTCCACCCCAAACTCCCCTTGCTACTCCACCCCAAACTCCCCTTGCTACTCCACCCCAAACTCCCCTTGCTACTCTACCCCAAACTCCCCTAGCTACTCCACCCCAAACTCCCCTAACTACTCCACCCCAAACTCCCCTAGCTACTCCACCCCAAACTCCCCTAACTACTCCACCCCAAACTCCCCTAGCTACTCCACCCCAAACTCCCCTTGCTACTCCACCCCAAACTCCCCTTGCTACTCCACCCCAAACTCCCCTTGCTACTCCACCCCAAACTCCCCTTGCTACTCCACCCCAAACTCCCCTTGCTACTCCACCCCAAACTCCCCTAGCTACTCCACCCCAAACTCCCCTAACTACTCCACCCCAAACTCCCCTTGCTACTCCACCCCAAACTCCCCTAGCTACTCCACCCCAAACTCCCCTAGCTACTCCACCCCAAACTCTCCTAGCTACTCCACCCCAAACTCCCCTAGCTACTCCACCCCATACTCCCCTAGCTACTCAACCCGTTCTCGCAAATTTAATAAGTCAATATTGACTTATTAGTTGCGTGCATAGGTGACATACTAAACATAATAGTTTCCCTTGAAAAGCTTCATAGAAAACACCGACCTTACCTAACCTACTTAGTATGTTAAAATAAGCATCTTGTAGCTTCGTAATTACAATTGTTACTTAACCTATTATTGGTATAGGTTAGGTAATAATTGTAATTACGAAGCAATAAGATGCTTATCTTAACATACTAAGTAGGTTAGGTAAGGTCGGTGTTTTCTATTAAGCTTTTCAAGGGAAACTATTATGTTTAGTATGTCACCTATGCACGCAACTAATAAGTCAATATTGACTTATTAAATTTGCGAGAACGGGTTGAGCTACTCCACCCCAAACTCCCCTAGCTACTCCGCCCCAAACTCCCCTAGCTACTCCACCCCAAACTCCCCTAGCTACTCCACCCCATACTCCCCTAGCTACTCCACCCCAAACTCTCCTAGCTACTCCACCCCAAACTCCCCTGGCTACATTCTGGCAATATTTTGTCACCTGTCTCCGACTGCGACCCCTCGTAGTTTGTTTGGGACGGGCGTGTACGGGCGCCAACCGTTCACGCCCGAATCTCTTATTTCAATTTTTCTTTAAAGATGAGGTGAAGGGAATGATGGTGTGTAGCGTCCAGCAGGTGTCTGGCGGCGGCTGCTTACTCATAAACCTGTTCAATTTTCTCAGTCACAACTTTAAACTTTCTATCTCAGAAATTATCCTCCTCCAAATTCCTCCCCCCTTCCGCGTCCTCGTCCCTCCCCCTGCGTCCTCATTCTCCCCCTGCGTCCACATTCCCCCCCCTGTTTACATCCCCCGCCGTCCACATGCCCCCCGCCGTCCACATGCCCCCCGCCGTCCACATGCCCCCCGCCGTCTACATCCCCCCCGCCGTCCACATCCCTTCCCCGCCGTCCACACCCCCCCCGCCGTCCACATCCCCCCCGCCGTCCACATCCCCCCCCTGCCGTCCACATCCCCCCCCCCGCCGTCCACATCCCCCCCCCGCCGTCCACATTCCCCCCCGCCGTCCACATTCCCCCCCGCCGTCTACATCCCCCCCGCCGTCCACATGCCCCCCGCCGTCCACATGCCCCCCGCCGTCTACATCCCCCCCGCCGTCCACATCCCTTCCCCGCCGTCCACACCCCCCCCCGCCGTCCACATCCCCCCCCGCCGTCCACATCCCCCCCCTGCCGTCCACATCCCCCCCCCCGCCGTCCACATCCCCCCCCCGCCGTCCACATTCCCCCCCGCCGTCCACATTCCCCCCCGCCGTCTACATCCCCCCCGCCGTCCACATTCCACCCCCCCCCGCCGTCCACATTCCCCCCCCCGCCGTCCACATTCCACCCCCCCCCCCCCCGCCGTCCACATTCCCCCCCCGCCGTCCACATCCCCCCCGCCGTCCACATCCCCCCCCGCCATCCACATTCCCCCCCGCCGTCCAATTCCCCCCCGCCGTCCACATTCCCCCCCCCCGCCGTCCACATTCCCCCCCCCCCCGCCGTCCACATTCCCCCCCCCCGCCGTCCACATTCCCCCCCGCCGTCCACATTCCCCCCCCCCGCCGTCCACATTCCCCCCCCGCCGTCCACATTCCCCCCCGCCGTCCACATCCCCCCCGCCGTCCACATTCCCCCCGCCGTCCACATCCCCCCCCCCGCCGTCCACATTCCCCACCCGTCCACATTCTCCCCTCCCCCGTCCACATCCCCCCCTCGTCCATATCCCTCCCCTAACTACTTGGGGTGGACGGTAAAGGGACGGTCTCGCTTCATGCAGGTCGGAGTTCAATCCCCGACCGTCCAAGTGGTTAGGCACCACTCCATCCTTGAGTGGTGCTTAACCATGACGCTTTCCCTGGCCGCACAAGTTACAGTCCCGCTCCTGTGCCAGGTAAGTCCACTACTGGCTCACCATAGCCCGTGCTACTTGGAACGTTTTGTTCCCAGTAGCTGATCTTAAACAAAAACAACAACGACACTTTCCCCTGATTATTCCCTCCGTCCCCCCCTCCCGCGTCCACATTACCCCTCCCTCGCGTCCACAGGGGTGCTAGTGGCTGAGTGGACAGCACACTGGGCACATAATCCTGTGGACAGAGGCTCGATTCCCGGCGCCGGCGAGAAACAAAATGGTCAGTTTCTTTGACCCTGATGCCCCTGTTACCTATCAGTAAATAGGTACCTGGGAGTTTGACAGCTGTTACGGGCTGCTTCCTGGGGGGAGGGGTTGGAAAAAAAGTTAGTGCAGTAATTAGTAACAGTTGACGTCCCATTTATCTTTCTCTTTCCTTTTCTTTCTCTCTTGTCTCTTTTTTTCTGGTCATTGTCTTCTACGTTCCCTTGCTATCCTCTTCTTATTCCTATTATTTCTCATTCGGTGGTTAATAGGAGCTGCCTCGTATGGGCCAATAGGCCCTCTCCAGTTCTTATTCCTACTACTATCCCCTCTACTACACTTTGCTTCTAACTGATTGATTGATAAAGATTAAGCCACCCAAAAGGTGGCACGGGCATGAATAGCCCGTAAGTGGTGGCCCTTTTGAGCCATTACCAGTATCAAGAGCTGATATTGGAGATCTGTGGAGGTGCGACTGCACCCTGCGTGATGGGAGATGTCTCCCGTGTGCTCCTCACCTCTCTCTTGCCCATTTATTGTCTCTACTTCCTCATCACCAACTTAACCAAGGGAGACATCTCCCGTCACGCAGGGTGCAGTCGCACCTCCACAGATCTCCAATATCAGCTCTTGATACTGGTAATGGCTCAAAAGGGCCACCACTTACGGGCTATTCATGCCCGTGCCACCTTTTGGATGGCTTAATCTTTATCAATCAATTCCTCATCACAATCGACTTGAGAATGGTCCAGGACGGACCGAAATGTGGTCGTCCCTTCACCTTCTAGTGTGTGGTCTGGTCAACATGCTTTAGGCACGTTATTGTGACTCATCGCCTGATTTATTGACAGTTGAGAGGCGGCCCCAAAGAGTAGAGCTCAATCCCGTACCTACATAACTGTCCGTTCGAGGGACGGACAGTTATGTGGACGTGGGGGGGAGGGAGGTAGGGTTATGTGGACGTGGGGGGGAGGGAGGTAGGGTTATGTGGACGCCGGGGGGGGGGGGGGAGGAGGGACGGACGGTTATGTGGACGTGGGGGGAGGGAGGTAGGGTTATGTGGACGCAGGGGGGGGAGGGTTATGTGGACGGGGGGGGGGGGAGGGAGGGAGGGTTATGTGGAAGGGGGAGGGAGGGAGGGTTATGTGGACGGGGGGAGGGAGGGAGGTTTATGTGGACGGGGGGAGGGAGGGAGGGTTATGTGGACGGGGGGGGGGAGGGAGGGTTATGTGGATGTGGGGGGAGGGAGGGTTATGTGGACGGGGGGGGAGGGAGGTTTATGTGGATGTGGGGGAGGGAGTGTTATGTGGACGCGGAGGGAGGGTTATGTGGACGCGGGGGGGGGGGGGGGGGAGGATTAAGTGGACGGAGGGAGGGTTATGTGGATGCGGGGGGGGGAGGGAGGGAAGGTAATATGGACGTTTTCATATTACCCTCCCCTACCTCCAAATTACCGTCCCCCATCTTCAAATTACCCCTCCCCCTCTCGAACCCCCTCTATAGTTTCCTCACCCTCCGCCTCCACACTTTCCTAGCCGTTGCTACATAACCCTCCACATTACCCTACCCCAGCTTGCTCAGTACCATTGCCCTCCCCCACTCCTCCACGTAATTCACAATCCCTCCACATTTCCTTCCCCACCTCCATTTTACTCTTCCACCGCCTCGACATTAATTACCATCCTTCTGCTCCTACCCATTTACCGATGAAGTCATACAGGCAAAGAGGAAGGGTAATTTCCTTTTATTCCCCTTCTTACCCCTCTTTCCTCCACCTTTCTCTATCACACTCTCCACCTTTGTTCCCCCTCCCGCCCTCCCCCTCCTCCTCCATCTTACTGTATCCAAACATGCAATGCTGGCCATGACTTCTGCTTCAGTTCTCCGATATTTAAATTAGGACAATTTAGTTTGACTTTCTAGTGTTTGTGTCTGTATAATTTAATCATTTATTTTTTACACCTCCCATTTTTTTGTGAGTTTAAAATGTAGAATTTTAAGATGAACCTACAAGGTATTTGTGTGCGGACTCAACCCACGTGCAGAGGTTCAGGGTGGAGAGAGTTGCCATAGTTACTCTGACGCCCAATATTCTGCACACTTCCCGGAGCTGAACATTGATCGCTTATTTTATTTATTTATTGATTTTAGGAATAGGGATTATCTCTCTTTGTATAACAACTTTGTAAATGGGATCGATTTTCATTTCTGTTTTTAGGTTGGTAACTGAATATTAGTTGTCATTTTTTTTTTTTTTTTGTATATCGTACTCGCGCAGTTGCGCTTGCGGGGGTTGAGGTTTGGCTCTTTGGTCCTGCCTCTCAACTGTCAATCAGGTGGTGTACAGATTCCTGAGCCTATTGGGCTCTATCGTTGACTTTTTTCACATTACCCTCCCCTACCTCCAAATTACCCCTCCCCCTCCAACCTCCTCTATGGTTTCCTCACCCTATCTGGATGTGTACCTTGACTTAGCAAAGCTTTTGATACAGTGCTACATAAAAGACTGATAAAAAAAATAGAGGCTCATGATATTGGGGGTGCTATATTAAGTTGGATTAGGGCATGGGTATTCCAAGGGAAACAGAGTTAGTATAAATGGGGTTAAGTCAGAGTGGGATAATGTTGTTAGTGGAGTACCTCAGAGCTCTGTCCTGGGACCTCTGTTGTTTATAATATATATAAATGATTTAGATTCAGGTTTGAGTAGCAACATCTGCAAATTTGCAGATGATACAAAAATCGGTAGGGAAATTAACACGGAAGACTACTCACTATCACTTCAAGTTGATCTAAATAGGGGTTTGAAATGGTTAAAAGATTGGCAGATGCAGTTTAATGCTGATAAATGTAAAGTACTGAGGCTAGGTAATGATAGAGTTACAAGATACGAGCTTGATGGTGTTGAGATTGCTTAGTCGGATTGCGAAAGGGATCTGGGAGTTATGATTAGTAAGAATTTAAAACAAAAGGATCAATGCATGAATGTTCGTAATAAGGCAAATAGGACACTGGGATTTATTAATCGAAGTGTTAGTAGCAAGACACCTGGTGTTGTTCTTCAGCTATATCTTGCCTTGGTTAGGCCCCATTTAGATTATGCGGTTCAATTTTGGTCGCCATACTATAGAATGGATATAAATTCACTTGAACGTGTCTAGCGTAGGATGACTAAGTTAATTCCCCAAATTAGAAATCTTTCATATGAAGAAAGATTAACAAAGCTTAAGTTGCATTCACTGGAAAGGCGAAGAGTTAGGGGTGACATGATAAGGTTTACAAGTGGATGAATGGACATAACAAAGGGGATATTAATAGGGTATTAAAAGTATTAACACAAGACAGAACACGAAACGATGGATATAAATTGGATAAGTTTAGATTTAGGAAAGACTTGGGTAAATACTGGTTCGATAACAGGGTTGTTGATTTGTGGAACGAATTACCTCGTAACGTGGTGGAGGTGTGGTCCCTCGATTGTTTCAAGCATGGGTTGGACATGTTTATGAGTGGGATTGGGTGGTTATAGATAGGAGCGAGCCTCGTATGGGCCAATAGGCCTTCTGCAGTTACCTTGTTCTTATGTTGTTCTTCAGCTATATCTTGCTCTGGTTAGGCCCCATTTAGATTATGCAGTTCAGTTTTGGTCGCCATACTATAGAATGGATATAAATTCACTTGAACGTGTCCAGCGTAGGGTGACAAAGTTAATTCCCCAAATTAGAAATCTTTCATATGAAGAAAGATTAACAAAGCTTAAGTTGCATTCACTGGAAAGGCGAAGAGTTAGGGGTGACATGACAGAGGTTTACAAGTGGATGAATGGACATAACAAAGGGGATATTAATAGGGTATTAAAAGTATTAACACAAGACAGAACACGAAACAATGGGTATAAATTGGATAAGTTTAGATTTAGGAAAGACTTGGGTAAATACTGGTTCGGTAACAGGGTTGTTGATTTGTGGAACGAATTACCTCGTAACGTGGTGGAGGTAGGTTCCCTCGATTGTTTCAAGCATGGGTTGGACAGGTATATGAGTGGGATTGGGTGGTTATAGATAGGAGCTGCCTCATATGGGCCAATAGGCCTTCTGCAGTTACCTTGTTCTTATGTTCGTATGGGCCAATAGGCCTTCTGCAGTTACCTTGTTCTTATGTTCGTATGGGCCAATAGGCATTCTGCAGTTACCTTTGTTCTTTTTCCTGTTACTATTCCCTCTACTGCACCTTACCTTGCATACCTTTTTGGCTTTCTCCTCACCTCTCTCTTGCGTATTTATTGCCTTCATCTCCTTCCCTCATCACTATCGACTTGAGAATGGTCCAGGACAGACCAAAACGTTGTTGAACCTTCATTTTCTAGTGTGTGGATTGGTCAACACCTAGTTGTACAGGTCCACTTAGTTGTGCTTGCAGGGGTTGAGATTTGGCTCTTTGATCCTGCCTCAACTGTCAATCAACCGGTATGTATTCACCTAGTTGTACTCACCTAATTGTGCTTGCAGGGATTGAGTTTTGTCTCTTTGGTCCCGCCTCTCAACTGTCAATCAACTGGTGTACAGATTCCTGAGCCTACTGGGCTCTATGGTATGTATTCCATATTTGTATTGTTGTATTCACCTAGTTGTGCTTGCAGGGGTTGTACTCTGCTGTTTTGGCCCACTCTCTCAATTGTCAATCAAAGATCTTTTTTTTTTGTTTATTTTTTTATTTTTTTCTTAACACACACATGAGATTATGGTACAGAGCACCACTTGGTTTCCGAACTTTAGTTATCCGAAACTTCCAGTTTCCCGATTGGGGTTGGGGAGTCATGCTTCCGGAACAAAGTTCGGGTAGGAAGGGGTCCGCCAAGCGTCACGCCGGCTTGTGGTGGTGGGTGGGCGATGGTCCAGTTTGCCCACTGTGACTTCACAGATTCACGGCCTATTATTCCGATTATTTTGAATTGCCATAAGGCTGGAATGTTCATTCTGTGCTTTTGTTTTACATATCTGCACATTCAAGAAACATCTGTGCACCATGTTGGCTCCAAATGCACGCATTGCGTCAGTGATGGCTGACTGGTGGGTGGATGGACGATGGAGTTTAGGTGGGAGGCAGTATGAATGAGGGGGGGGGGGGAGAATCAGTGAGAGAGGGGGGGAGAGAGATGCTAGGAGGGAGGGGGAGGTAGGGAGAGATGTTAGGAGGTAGGGAGAGATGCTAAGAGGGAGGGGGAGGTAGGGAGAGATGCTAGGAGGTAGGCAGGAAGGGATGGAAGTAGTAGTGAGAATTAGGGAGGGAAAGGCAGGCTGGCAGGCACAGGCAGGCAGGCACAGGCAGGGAGACAGGCAGGCTAGCATGCAGGCAGGGAGTGAGTGGTAGTCACGCGGTTGAACCGCGTGACCTTGAGAGATGGGATGTAGGGGGGCGGGTGGTTTGTTGGTGGTGGGGGCGAGACCGGCTCATTCCCGAAGATAAGCCTAACACACACTACCCGTTAGCATGATGGCAGGGAGGGAGGCAGGCTGGCTGGAAAGGAAGCAGGCTGGGAAGGAGGCAGGCTGGCAGGCTGGGAAGGAGGCAGGCTGGCAGGCTGGGAAGGAGGCAGGCTGGCAGGCTGGGAAGGAGGCAGGCTGGCAGGCTGGGAAGGAGGCAGGCAGGCAGGCTGGGAAGGAGGCAGGCTGGGAAGGAGGCAGGCTGGCAGGCAGGGAAGGAGGCAGGCTGGCAGGCAGGGAAGGAGGCAGGCTGGCACGCAGGGAAGGAGGCAGGCTGGCAGGCTGGGAAGGAGGCAGGCTGGGAAGGAAGAGGCTGGCAGGCTGGGAAGGAGGCAGGCAGGCAGGCTGGGAAGGAAGCAGGCTGGCAGGCTGGGAAGGAGGCAGGCAGGCAGGCAGGCTGGGAAGGAGGCAGGCTGGGAAGGAGGCAGGCTGGGAAGGAGGCAGGCTGGGAAGGAGGCAGGCTGGGAAGGAAGCAGGCTGGCAGGCTGGGAAGGAGGCAGGCTAGGAAGGAAGCAGGCTGGCAGGCTGGGAAGGAGGCAGGCAGGCAGGCTGGGAAGGAGGCAGGCTGGGAAGGAAGCAGGCTGGCAGGCTGGGAAGGAGGCAGGCAGGCAGGCTGGGAAGGAGGCAGGCTGGGAAGGAAGCAGGCTGGCAGGCTGGGAAGGAGGCAGGCAGGCAGGCTGGGAAGGAGGCAGGCTGGGAAGGAGGCAGGCTGGGAAGGAGGCAGGCTGGGAAGGAAGCAGGCTGGCAGGCTGGGAAGGAGGCAGGCTGGGAAGGAGGCAGGCAGGCAGGCAGGAAAGGAGGCAGGCAGGCAGGCAGGAAAGGAGGCAGGCTGGGAAGGAGGCAGGCAGGCAGGCAGGCAGGCAGGAAAGGAGGCAGGCTGGGAAGGAGGCAGGCAGGCAGGCAGGAAGCGATATATGGGTGTTGAAGTGAGCCGTGAACCACGTGACCTTTGAGAGAGTGTGTGTGTGTGTGTGTGTGTATGGGTTTGGGGTGGGGGGTGGGGGTGGTGTGTCGGTGGTGGGGGGAGAGGGGGAGGTGTGTCGGTGGTGGGGGGAGAGGGGGAGGTGTGTCGGTGGTGGGGGGAGAGGGGGAGGTGTGTCGGTGGTGGGGGGAGAGGGGGAGGTGTGTCGGTGGTGGGGGGAGAGGGGGAGAGGGGGAGGTGTGTCGGTGGTGGGGGGAGAGGGGGAGGTGTGTCGGTGGTGGGGGAGGGACCGGCTGACTCCGTAAGCCTAACCACACTCCACAGACCTGTGACCCAGATTTGTTTCTTAAATGTACAGTACATCATCGTAAATTTTAGGCAGGATGTTCCTGCAGGCTGGCAGGAAACATCCAGAGGATGTTTGCCAGACGTCTTAATAATCAGTTAGGAACAATTAAGGACTTTTATAAAGCGGATCAGGACTTCACTTATTGATGAGTACAATCAAAACACGGTCGCATTTACGCCATGAACCTGACGATTTTTTTCCCTAGAGTTTTTTTCATAAATTTTTCGGAAAAATTTCTTTTTACATTTCTAGTTTATTTTTTCCCCTCTATTTCTTGTATACGAACTTACATGTTAACCGACGGGTCTCGTCCCCAAGGGGTTCGGAAACCAAGTGGTGCTCTGTAAGAGCAGACAAAGATAAATCTCGATTGTTGGTACTGAGGGGCTTCAACTTTAAGGCAATAGACTGGGAGGCCTACAAGACAAGAACAGAGGACATTTGGCAGAGTTGTAAACCTCATTTTGGAGACATGTATTAACATGTCAAGCAGGCCACAAGAATGAAGGAAGAGGATGTTCCGACAGTACTGGATCTAATATTCATCAGGAAAGAAGGGGGTATTTGACATCCAGTACCTTCCTCCCTTGGGGAAAGAGTAATCATGGCTAAGCAAGGAAGTAAATGAGATGTATGCCAAATTTTGCAAAATATACAATGAAGGCACACAAATATTCATACCAAAACAGATGCAGACCTACCTGCTTGATGGGGTTCTGGGAGTTCTTCTGCCCTAGGCCAGGTTCAACTTGTGAGAGTTTGGTCCACCAGGCTGTTGCTTGGAGTGGCCCACATACCCACCACAGCCCGGCTGATCCGGAACTTCTCTTATAAAACAGTTCAGTTTTCTCTTGAAGATGTCCACGGTTGTTCCTGCAATATTTCTGATGCTCGCTGGGAGGACGTTGAACAACCGCAGACCTCTGATGTTTATAGTGTTCTCTGATTGTGCCTATGGCACCTCTGCTCTTCACTGGTTCTATTCTGCATTTTCTTCCATATCGTTCACTCCAGTACATTGTTATTTTACTGTGTAGATTTGGGACTTGACCCTCCAGTATTTTCCATGTGTATATTATTTGGTATCTCTCTCGTCTCCTTTCTAGAGAGTACATTTGGAGAGCTTTGAGACGGTCCCAATAATTTAGGTGTTTTATCTTGTCTATGCGTGCTGTGTATGTTCTCTGTATTCCCTCTATTTCAGCAATCTCTCCTGCTCTGAAGGGAGAAGTGAGTACTGAGCAGTACTCGAGACGGGACAACACAAGTGACTTGAAGAGTACAACCATTGTGATGGGATCCCTGGATTTGAAAGTTCTCGTAATCCATCCTATCATTTTTCTGGCTGACGCAATATTTGCTTGGTTATGCTCCCTAAACGTTAGATCGTCGGACATCATTATTCCCTTGACATGCTGTTTTCCTACTATGGGCAGATTCGATTGTGTTTTGTACCCTGTATTATGTTTCAGATCCTCCTTTTTGCCGTAGCTCGTAGCTGAAATTTATCACTGTTAAACATTCTGCTGAACAATCGAAAACTTTGTTGATATCTGCTTGTTTTTCAATGTCTTCAGCAGAGGTAATTTTCATGCTGATTTCTTTCTAACGTCTCTGTGGCTCATCTGGGTACTAAGTTATATGCCGCTGACGATATCCTTTTGATGTTGGCCTCTGGGAACAGGTTCGGTGTGATATCGACCCCCAGATCTTTCTATTTGACTCTTGTCAAACTCTGTGTGGGAGTTTTGTCGCTTAAGACTGTCTCCCATTGAATGGTTGCAAAGTCTACATTTATTTTTTCCCAGTCGATCCTCTTATTGTTGAAATTGATTTGATTGAATACTCCTTCTCGCTTATTGGGTCTCTTAGACCTAGTACCGTTATTTATGCTAGTTTGCACTTCAATGAGCTTATGGTCTGAGTATGTAGTATATGAGATTGTAATGTCTCTGATTAGTTTATCATTGTTTGTGAATAACAAGTCTAGTGTGTTTTCGTTCCTAGTTGGTTCTGTAATCTGTTGATTGATCGAGAATTTGGGACTTGATTTGTCACAGAATCTCAAAAGTTCTCTGACCTGTGGTTGGTTATTTCCCGGTTCATTCCCTGATATGATATTTGTGTTTACCATTCTCCATCTTAGACTTGGTAAATTGAAATCTCCAAGGAAGATAATATCTGGAGCTGGGTTCATTAGATTATCAAGGATGTTCTCTATTTTGTGCATCTGCTCTGTGAATTCCTCAAACGTTGTATCCGGCGGTTTATATATTAGAATAATAATTAGGTTTATTTTTGAATGTTTGCAAATATGAATGATTGTCCATATTGTTTGTCACTTCTGGAAGGTTTTGGTAGTTCCAGTTTGGTAGTTTTTTCTCCCTCTCTACCAGAGGGTGGTAGTCTCTGTGTAGTTGGGGGGTGTAGTATGTATGAGCTTGATGACAAACCGTAGTCCAGTCTCGGGCATTTCCCCCTCTCCATTCATACTCCTGCAACGTTTGTGCCTATCTGTTTCTGTCTGCCTCTAAAAAATTTCCAGGGCTATTCTCTCTTATATAGCACTGTGTACCTCTGACATGGAAATCAGGGCAATGAAGATCATAGCAAATATGATCTTCATGATCATATATTTGTCTAACATAGGTTAGACAAATATATGAATGAGATTGGGTGGATATAAATAGGAGCTGCCTCTTATGGGCCAATAGGCCTTCTGCAGTTACCTTCATTCTTATGTTTTTAATTAATATTAAAAGGAGATGGAGGCTATACAGTACAGTTTAATTTTTTGTTGGTTGATAAATATGTGAAATAGATTTAATATATTAATATAAGTACACAGTATAAATCTGAAAGGTATTGAATGTATTTAAATTGATTAATAACATATTTAATTGCAGGAATGCCCAATGGTATTTCAAATGGCACTTCAGAGCATCGTGAGCATAAAGATCATAAGCATAAACACAAAGACAAGGATCGAGATCGGGAGAAGGACCGCCACCGTGACAAAGATCGCCACAAGAGTTCCCATAAGGATAAGGACAGGGATAAAGACAGACATTCGTCATCCAGTCATAAAAGCTCTCACAAGGATAGGGACCGTGACAAGGAACGCAGCAAGGATAAGGAACAGAGTGACAAAGAGAAACATAAAGAGAAAGAGAAAGAAAGAACTGACAAAGAAAAAAGCAGAGATAAGGACAAAGAAAGGAATGATAAAGACAAACACAGAGATAAAGACAAAGAAAAAAGTGACAAGGACAAACATCGTGACAAAGACAGAGATAAACATAGAGATAAGGACAAAGAACGTAGTGATCGGGAAAAATCTCGTGATAAAGACAAGGATCGCCACCGTGACGAGAAGAAGCACAGCAGCAGTAATGGCGAGAAAAAGGAGCGTGACAAAGAACGTGATAAAGATCGTCACTCTTCCTCCAGTCACAGAAGTTTGCACAAGGAAAAAGATAGGGACCGTGATAGGCACAAGGACAAAGAGAAGAGTCGGGACAAAGAAAAAGAGAAGGTACGTAAAAGAGGTGCATTTGTCCTATTAAAGTTTTTTGAAGATTTGCCACATAAAACCTGATATAATGAATTTTTTATCTATATAAAAAATGTTTAAATTTTTTTTTATTTTTTATCTTTTATCTTTTTTATAGCCTCCAGTTATTGCATTTTTTTATAAATATATTTCAATAGATAGTCAAACTATAAACCATAGTAAATAGGTAAATGTCCTGTATTGGTATGCATGTTTTTTAGAAAGGCAGCCTCAGCAGCTACCTAAGCTCAGTACTTGTTTAGCCAAGCCTTAGTTAGATACTTTGTTTCCAAAACCCACTCATGTCTGCCAAAAGCCAGGGCCAGAATCTGGCATTCACTGAGGAGAGGGGGAGCATAACATGTGGATGTAAGGCACCACAGATGACTTGGCCTAATTTCTGAATTACCAGTACTAGTGTTGGATCCTTTTGTTTTAGGGGAGGATCCATTGGCAGACTTGACATTGGTGTTGGAGCCTGATCTTTCCTTCAATGTTTGTCCCTTGGGTTTGTGGGAGAGTATGAAGGCCACTCCTTTTGGAGTGTGGGGGGGGGGTGGTGTTCAGGTGTTGGGTGTTGTCTCTTCTGAGTGAGATGGTTCCAGGAGTTTAGGGTTACATAAGGATGTAACCCTAAACCCTAATACAGTGGGTCTACTTTAACCTAATTTGGGCAGTGGTGTTAAAACCTAAGGGGTTATCATCATTCAGTAAAGGATTCCTTTTCAAGGCTTCCTTCTCGTTGACTTTGGCTTCTGGTAGTCATGTTAGTAAACGTGATGCTCTCACTACTAGAGGTTGTGGACAGGAATGGTGTTCTTTGCAGATTACTTGCACTTCTTAGGCCATTGTTCTCTCCCTTTAATCCCATTTCCTTGGTTCCTTGTTCCAAGTCTAGGCTTCCTCATGGTTATGTTTGGGGATTTGACTTGGCCAGCCTGGTGTATACCCATACACACATTTACACAAGTAAGCTGCTATTACTGCTTTCTTTTCCAACATGTTATGAGTTAATATTCTGGCATTCTAGCAGTGTTGACTCCTTATTACCTTTTGGATATTTCCCATCCTCACTGGACCTGTAATTACCTTAGTGTAGTTACAGGATGAGAGCTACGCTCGTGGTGTCCCGTCTTTCCAGCACTCTTTGTCATATGCTTTGAAGCTATTGACGGTTTTGGCCTCCACCACCTTCACTTAACTTGTTCCAACTGTCTATCACTCTGTTTGCGAAAGTGAATTTTCTTATATTTCTTCGGCATCTTTGTTTAGTTCGTTTAAATCTATGACCTCTTGTTTTTGAAGTTCCAGGTCTTAGGAATTCTTCCTTATCAATTTTATCATGGCACTTGGGTGGCTTTCTAAGCTCTCGTGTTTTTTTTTTTTCCCCCAACGCCTTTGGTTTCTTGCCTCACCCCACTGATCAGCTCTATTTTTGTGTGTTCTTTTATTAAATCCCGCATCAAATGTGAAGTGTCCATTATTGGGAGGCCTCAGTAGTTTCTTGTACCCTCAAATTTTGCCTCTATCCTGTAGAGTTTGTAGCCAAAATGGCACTGCACTCCATCTAGCTCACTAACTAGGTGAGTGTTTGTTGATTACTGTGACTTTTTCTAAGTTTGGGTTAGTCTCCTTATCTTTTTGATACTTTCCCTGGTATTCTCTCTTGTTCTTTGGCTCTTCTGTTCTCAGGTTGAGAAGGGTGTATGCAATATACTAGTGTGTGTTGCTATAGTGAGTGTTGCACACACATTCTCATCCTCCCCTCCCTCCCCCATCTGGTGTGTTTATTGTGTGACAGTCATCATTTGCCTTGTAACTTTCAGGTATCTAATTTTTTTCAAGCAGTGGTTTCATTTTTTATGCCTATGATTTCTGAAGTGAAGTTTCTTAGTTTTGGGTAAATGTCAGATTTTTGCTTTTGTCTCATAGACCAAGCCAGATTCTGGTCCTGGCTTATGATGGATGAGTCTGACAGGTTGTTGCTTCTCCATAAGATACGGCTTTGGGGAGGTACTGATGGCCACACTAAAATGGGCGTTTTTAACATTACATTCAACATTTTTATTTTATATATTAAATGGTGATATATATGTGGCAATTCCCAAAAGCTGCCTCAAATTAGGGCTTTGATATTTATATAATGTAAATGTTTTGTTTAATTATAGGTGAAGATTGAGGTGAAGGAGGAAATTAAAGAGCCAGAGCCTGTTCTACAAGATGAATTGACCATTAAAGAGGAGCCAGTTGAGTCTGAGGAGGAGGACAAATTGGTGATAAATGAACCAGTAAAAGAAGAACCATTGGAGGATGAGGAAGATGACGTTCCCTTGGTGAGTAAATATATTTGGGAGCAGCTGGAGGGGAATGAGGAAAGAGGAGGAGGTTGATCCAATGGTGAGTGTCTATATTGTGTTGAGGTTTGTTGGAAGCTCCATGCCATCTAAGTTGTCCTTTGCACTTGTAAATTATTCTACATTCTTGGCACTATATCCTGGGAAATGGCTGTGTAAGTGCCATCAACTCCGTTCATTCTTCAAGTACTGTAATTGTAGTTATTATTGGGGGTTACATAGTTTAGGTTTCTAGCATTTAGCTCATCAATGCATTTTAATTTACAGTACAGTAGAAGTTCATTTTCAGTTTTGTAGTTGGGATAAATTCTTTCTGCTTATGTAAAATAACTTCAAAGTATTTTTGCATAATAAGTTGATATTTTGTTTATAGGTCCTGATGTTTAAGTTTTGGCAATAGACTGGATAATTAGAAAAAAAGGCCTAAAAAAATATGAATGTACTGGTTCCTATCATAGTACAATCATTTGGTTGCTTTTTAACCATCAAAGTGTGGCTATCATTAAAATGGTCATCCCTGATTGCAATTTGTTATTATTTTGGTCTGATAAACACCTCCAACACCTATCCAACTGGATAAACACATCCAAAGGATACCTGATCAACCAGGCTGTAATTCGTACGTCAGGCTGCGAGCAGCCACGTCCAACAGCCTGATTGATCAGTCCAGCTCCCAGGAGGTCTGGTCAACGACCGGCCCGCGGGGATGCTAAGCCCCGGAAGCACCTCAAGGTAAGGTCTGGGTAATGGTCAACCTTCATTCTGGCATTGGTGAGATTATACTGTTACGAGAACCAGGACCAAACAATATATATTAATTTATTTTCCAGATGGAAATATATATGAGAGAAGGAATCTGTATGGAGTAAAAGAAATGCTTAAATACATAAAGGGCTATTTTGGAGCCCACCAGAAAAGGCAAATTTAAAAATTTAGTTTTTAATTTAGACTAAATTTAGTTTTTTTTAACAAAGGTCTCTGGGTGGGGCAACCTCCCCCTTCATCTACTATGGTTAAAATGAAGCATTTTAACCATAGTAGATGAAGGGGGAGGTTGCCCCACCTAGAGACCTTTGTTACAGCCAAAATGTATTTGAGCCAGACCAGAAAAGTGGTATTGCAACCACCTTATTGGTTAAGGTAAATCTTAGAAATGTGTATGATGTTGACCAGACCACACACTAGAAGGTGAAGGGACAACGATGTTTCGGTTCATCCTGGACCATTTTCAAGTCGATTGTGATGAGGAAGTAGATGCAGGCAATAAATAGGCTAGAGAGAGGTGAGGAGCGTAGTAGAGAAGAAAGTAGTAGGAATAAGAACTGTAGAGGGCCTATTGGCCCATACGAGGCAGCTCCTATTATAACCACCGAATGAGAAGGAGATAGTAATAGGAATAAGAAGAGGATAGTAAGGGAACGTAAAGAAAACAAAGAAAGAAAAGGAAAGAGAAAGAAAGATAAATGGAAGGGCAAGCTTATGTTAGGTCACGTTTGTTAGAAATATTAGAGCATTCAAGTATATACTGTGAAATGGAAGAATCCACAGCAACAAAGCCAGGACTCAAGTTCATGTTGGGTACATTGTGTATTAGAGCCGATTCAACAAGACGGCTTCTGTGTAGAGTAGAGGCAGGAAAGATTATTTTGGAGGAAGACCAATCAATAGAATGATTGGAATCCCTCACATGACAGAAGAGAGCATTGTTAGTGTCTGCAGACTTAACGCTTCTCTTGTGTTCTTTAAGTCTGTCATTCAGTGTACGGCCAGTTTTGCCAATGTATTGGAGAGGACAAGACGAACAGGAAATAGAGTAGACACCAGCAGCATTAGAAGCAGGAGGAGCAGTGTGAACTAGATTGCTACGAAGTGTGTTAGTTTGTCGAAAGGCAAGCTTTATGTCAAGAGGACAAAAGGTATTGGTAAAAGTTTTGAGTTCAGATATGAAGGGAAGGCATAGTACAGTGCTACTAGTGTTGGAAGCAGGTTTAGGATGAAAGAAATTGCGTTTTGCTTGAGAGTCTTGAGTCAAATTAAGCCGCAGGCTCCACTCCTGGTGGTGCCCTTCCATTAATTCCTTTAAGTTTCCTTGTAAACCACAAGGGGGTTTCTATAAGCCATTGCTCCTCGTGCCTCTCTGAGGTGGCCAGATTCTGGCTCGTGGTCCCTGGTCGTTGAATTTTCTTAGATAATAATAACCAGAGATGTCCAATCTTGGTAATTATAGGAATTTATAAACAGAGCCCAATTATATATATATGTATCTATACAGTATTGAAAAATATCATTTCATGTAAGCTGTACATGAAATGATATTTCATATGGGTGGACGGTAGTGTGTGTCGTGTGGCATTAATCATGCTCTTAGGCGTTAACGATTGTTAGCATGTACAGTATACCGTACTGTCGGTCACTCATGGAACTTAAATTTATACATATACTTTTCCAAATGGGTGTAGTATGTAATCTAAAATAATACGTCTGAGGAAAATTTAATATTAGGCACCGAACATTATGTATAGTACAATATATTTACAAAAGAAACGGAAAAATTAATCAATGCTGTCCACTTATTTCTGGAGGCTGACCCTCCAAAACTGCTTTTAAGCAAAAAACCATGTGTCTACATGACCATGCAAGGGATGTATGGCATCGTCATTACTGTCATAATGGTTCCCCCCCCCCCCCCCTGTAAGATATGGTTTCTTGTGCAGAGCATATAAGTTGCAGTTTATTAAACTTCAAATTTACAGTATGCAAAAAGTTTAGTCTTGAAATATGGGATGTTAGTCTGTTCCTTCAATACTTTATTGTTTCCATATTGGTGCATCTGTCCAAGACTTGGGAGTGAGAAATATCATAATGGTGTTTAGTCTGTATGTGGAATATGTAAAAGGAAGAACTTAGTTATATTTTTAAATTAGTAGCAAAATGTCTCATGCTATTAATTTACTGTAGAATAAAGCCCTCTGTTTGGAAATTCCATTTTGTTATGATTCATTGTAGCTAAATGTTTTGTTGTACTCTTTCAGTCTCACCGGAAACGTATAAAGGAGGAGGATGATGAAGATGATGACAAGCCCTTAGCCATTCGTAAAAAAGTGAAAACAGAACCTAAAGAGAAGAAAAGGAAAAAAATAAAAGAGGAAGATGATGAAGATGATTTCAAACCGGTAAGGATTGTTGTATTGCAGTCATAGTCGTCGTCATAAGATCATGAGGTGACTCTGGGCATGCTTTAATTTTTACTGAAGTTGTGGCAATATTTCTGAACTGAGGCCTATTAGCCTTTCGTCCAGTGGATATTTGGTGGTTAACGTGATGGGGAGTCCAAGGGCATGACCTAGTTTTCCTTTACTTCTTGAGGGTCTTGTGCCAAGGCTACATGAGGCCTTGCCTTATGTCGTGAAGGATCTGTACTGCCATCCTGGTTTGTTTTGGATTCATATTGGGTCCTCCATAGCTGTGGTCTGCTGTCGCTTTGTGCAGAGATAGCAATATATTTTTTGTATTTGCCCCCTGGGATGTGCCACATTTTCCAGTAGTGTTTCTTAGCTCCCAAGATGTATGTCCTGGATTTCTGGAAATGCTCTATAATTTGGCAGCGATGTGTGTCAATGCACTTGACAACTTACTGTCAAGTGCATTGACTGATATTTGGATGTGTTACCAGGGTTGTTTTGTTTTGCTTGTTCTGGGTTTGTGCTGTGACACTCAAGATGGATCCCATGGTTCTCTTGGGTGCCCATAGAATCTTGTGGTTCCATTGGGTTGTGTCTGGGTCTCCCCAGGTTATGAAACAGCCATCATCATTCTTTCTTTGACTTGATTCAGTCATTTGGTCCATAGGGAGTATTATAACTTTTTCTTATGCTAGTTGCACTTTGACAATAGATGGAGGGTGTTCTTTGTCAGGTTTCTTGACTTTTCCTTGGTTTTTCTAAGTGCTGTTCATACCTCGGGGACCCCTCTGGCTTTTTTGGAGTTTGATGTTTCTTGTATCTCAATACTGTCTCCTGATGCACCTGTCTCCTTTTTCTCTGGTTCAATTTTTAATGGAATTTTACCCAATGTTCCAGATATGTTTTTCTGAATTTTCTGGATACCTTGGTGTTATGTATCTTGCAAACATTCATTTTGCAGGAACAGATTGTGGTTAGTTGGCCTTTACATTGCTTGTTTTCCCACTTTCCTTTTGTGTGGTTCCACTTCTATTTCCATATCTGGCTGTTTTTTACATTTAATGGCATCTCATTCATCGCTTTGGTAAATTCCTTGCTTTTCTTATCTTTCTGACCAAGGCTGATGCCCTTAAGGCTAAGCATGCACCTGTTTTGAGTAAAGTAACTTTACTTTGGCTGTAACCCCTCGTTTTGGACAGTGCTGTTAATAGTTTTATCTTGAGGTGCCCAACATACATGGATTGGTTACCATGTCCTTGCACTGTTGCATGTCCAGTGCAAGGATATGCACATGTTGCAAGTTGCACTTCTTACCATGTACCATGCCCTACCACTGTCCCTCTCTGGATGCTGATTAGCATGCGTTAGCCTTTATCGTTCCAAATCCCATCACCTTTGGTTGGCTGGTTTCCCTGCACTATGTGGTGAGGCATGACTGTTCTCATGGTTAGTGCTGCCCTAGTACGACTAACAATGTCTTAATGAATGCAACCCACACAGAAAGGCATGTGGATATTACAATAAATCCCACAGCCTTGAAAAAAGAAATACAGTATACTTATGTACTCAGTTATGGGACGAAATTCTTGGAATACATTATTTAAAGAAGTGCAAAATATCCTTAGCACGTGAACTTTATATAAATAGAGGAAAAGCCTAGACAGATGACATCATACAGACTATAAAAATTAGACACACCTTCCCCACTATTCATGGGAGTTAGTAAAGAACTTACAAAAAACTTTTTGAACAGTCACACTTCAATCAAACATCACTAAGGTTGTTGAGAGGATGCTAAGAATCCAACTTACTGGTTATAATTCAGTTTAATACTGTTGTAGAGATTTGAAAGATCTTGTCTTTCATAATTGATTGCAACAAAATTAGAGGCATTTAAAACAAACCAAAATACAAGTGTTTTGTACACAAATTTTACAAAATTGTTTATTAAAAGTGACACTGGAATATTAGCCCATAAATTAAAACTTGGGGGAATAACAAGTGAAGTAGGGAGATGGATTTAAAATTGTCTAACAAACAGTAACTCAGCCACAATACAGTGGGAAACTTGGTTTCTCAAGGTGTCCTCACACCATACTTATGAAAGACATGGACAGGACTGCACTCCAAAGTTTTGTGTCATATTTCGCTGACGACACTAAAATGAATATGAAGATTGCTTCGAGTAAGATGCAGAATAAGTTCTATCAGATATTAAATGTCTAGTGAGCAATGGGAAAATATGACATTTAATGATGACAATTCCCATAACCTCTGTACAGGAAAAAATATAAAACTTTAAAAGAATTACAAGATGCAAGTCAAAGATCTTGGCATAATAATATCAGAAATCCCAATGTTTAGAAAACAGTAAAACAAACACCAATAGCCAAGAAAATAGAGGCTGGATAATGAGAGCATTCACTCTTAACCTCCCCTTTCAACACAGGTTAGATTTCAGAGCTGGAAGACGTTCAACGATCCTGTACTGCCCACATAGAAAGAAGTAAAGCACTTAGTTATGGGAGATGAGAGAGATATAATACATATGCACTTCAAAAATAATGGAAGGTTAGGTTCTGTACCTGTACAGTAAAATCACCACCTACTGGATTGGGAGAGAAAATAGGAAATGAAAAAAATTAAATGAAAAGTTGGGGTGCCGTAAGCACAATTAGAGAATATAGTGTAAACATCTGAGACCCAAGACTTTTCAATCTCCCAAATATAAGCAATGTTACTGGAACAAAAGTAGAAGCTTTAAAGAAAGAGCTGAACAAGTTTCTGATTTACCAGATCATCCTGGCTGTGATGGCTACGTGGGTCTTTGGGCTATGAAGACAAACAACAAACCCGACAATCACCAGGGAAGGCTGGTCCAAGGCCAGAGGTGGGTGTAAAAGAATTCTCTATCACCTACAGGTAATCAGCAACTGAGGGTTCTATTTTGCTCTCAGATGTGCATGCCTTGCTGTTGGGGGGTTTACATGTTTTTTCTGGGCAGGACACTGCCTGTTCCTTGTGATAGTTGTTACTGTCTTGGTTTGGCCTGTGGCTTGTTTTGCTGGTCATTTCCTCTCCAGCTTGCTTTGCCCTTCTCATTTTGGTCATAGTGTTTTCAGGTTCCTGGCATGAACTTTTGATTCTTGGTTCCATTTGCATTCTTTTATTGTGACTGGTTTGCCCCTAGTTAATGATTGGTTGCATTCGAATTCAGGTGTGCCTCGACATTGCTGCTGAGAAGCTGTTTAATTTTAAGTTGTTGGCTTTCAGTTAGGCTCCATGCTTCCTCGTGTTTGTGAACCCCTTGTTCATTTCCTCTGGATGTGTGTGTTTTTAGATGGGCCTTGTTTTCCCAACCTGCCTTCACTTGCCATTCTTATCTGTAGTCTTATTGCTTGTGTTCAGGGGCGAGTGTTTCATGCTGGACTCTGGGTTGGTGGCATCTTTGGACCATTATATATGTGGCCCTTTGAATGTTCATTTTGGGTTAATGACTTTGGTTCTCTTGAAGATTTTGCCTTGGTGAGGCTTTTGATTACTATTAGTATCATGGTCAGTTTGTCAATATGTTTGGCTCCTTCTGCACTGACGGGTTGGGGTTCAGGTGGAGGTGGGGGTAGGGCATCTTCTGCTTTGGGGATTCTAGTTTTCTACCTACATTTTTTAAGCAGATATTTATTCTTCCCTGGCCCTTTCTCATCTTTGTAGTGTTTGATGTTAATTTCTTTCAGGTGGTTTTGATTTTCTTCGGATATGTTCGTTGGTAGCTAAACTGGCTTTCTAGATCGGAGTATCAAAATAATGGAAATCCATATGTTTACGGTTAATCATTGGAAAATGGTTCAAGAATTTTGGTTTCTATTCTTTGGTGTCTTAGTGGAAGCCCTCCTTTCTAGGAGGGCTTCCCTCTGTTTTTCCCCAAGCTTTCCACCTGCAGTACTCCAAACCCAGTGACCACACTAGGCTCTAATCATGAGCACCTACTGGAGGCCAGGACCAGAATCTGCCCTACCCCTCTCTCCCCAATAGAGGTACCCTGTATAAGCATAAAGTAGGTGGGATAAAAGATGAACCACATTCCCAATAGTCAAAACCAACAATGATAGAATGCACCAAACAAACAATTGCTTGAAAAACATTTGCAACCCTGATTTAAGCTGCGTATTCATTCATAGTCTAGGTCCTGCGGCTAATCAGGTTCACATCCTTGTTACCTAATGGTAGTCCCTTAAACTCAGTCATCCTGGTTCCTCCTTCCTCTTCAGACACCACTTTTCTCAGAATGTTGGCCATCTCTTGGATTCTTTCCTGCATGGAGGCCAGTTTTTGTGTTTATTTTTATGCTGAAGAGCATTACAATTGTCTGTGCTCCCATCTTCCCCAGTATCTTAGCATCACCCTGCAAACATGTTCATATAATTCTGTATTCCTTCTGGTAGATCATTTAAGTAGACGATAAACATTACTGGTAACACTCCTCCAGCCTGATTACTGCCCTCATCTGTCTGTCAGTTAGAAAATATTTCATCTATGTCAGAAGTCTCCCTGTCACCCTTTTTTTTTCTTAAAAACAAAATGTCTTTTTTTTCAAGTCCAGATAGACACTGTCAACCCAACCACATAGACACTGTCAACACAACCACCTCTTTCCTGTAGTATCTCTGTGGCTCTATCGTAAAAAGTGATTAGATTTGTTACACAGGATCTTCCTGTTTGAAAACCAGTGTCTGTCTGTTATTATGTCATTACTCTCTAGGTGTTCAACCCATTTATTTGGCTTTAACTATTGTTTCTAGTGTTTTGTCTACTATGCTTGTTAGTGATACGGGTCTAAATTTAGAGGTTCCTCTCGCCTACCATTTTTATAGATTGGTACAATGTTTGCCTTTTTCCATGTATAGTGGTACCTCAGCGTACGATTTTTTAATCCGTTCCCAGAGATGGTTCGTAAGCCGAATATTTGTAAACTGAAGCGAATTTCCCCATAAGAAATAATGTAAATTGAATTAATCCAGATAGACAGATAGACACTGTCTATCCTTTTAATTAATCCTTTCCAGACTCCCCAAAAAATTGGCTTCAAATTAAATTTTATACCTAATTCACCCAAATCTTCAGTACTACAGTATGTACAAGTTATTACTTACCTTTACTGATGACTCTTGTTGGTGTATGGAAGACGGTGAGGAGGGGGAAGAAGTAGAGGTGTTAGTGTTTGGAAGAAGAGTTCCCTTCCATCAGGCAGTGATGACTTCTCTGGGGTACACTCTCTGACACGTTTTGCCTGCATACCACTAGGACCTGCTTGTTTTTCTCACTAAAAACTTGTCTAGCAACACTTGTTTTTCCCTACACTGTAACAGTTGTCTAAAGTGAGACATCACATTGTCATTAAAATGGTTAACACAATGGTCTGCTACAGCTTGATTTGGGTGACACTATTCAGCAAAACTTTGCAATTCTCCCCATACTGCACACATTTTCTTAATAAATGAGGAATAATCGTTTACCTGCTGGGTTGGGTTTTGTTGCGGTGTCTGTTTTTGGTTCCTTTGGGGCTGTCCCTTCCGCCACGCTTGCAATTACTGGGTTTGACCCCTGGGGGCCTTGTGTCGGCTGCTGTGTTGGCTGCTTCCTCTTCAGGCTTTTTGGGGTTCCTTGCCTTGGAACATTCTAGAGTTCTGCCTCGATGTGTTCATGGATGCCCTATCTCCAGGATAGTTCATGGATGCTCTCCAGGCCGGCCAGGGGTGGTGAGGTCCATCCTTCCATTCATGGATGCCCTATTTCACATGGATGCCCTATTTCACATGGATGCTCACCAGGGCGGCCAGGGGCGGTGGGCTCCATCCTTCCATTGGGCTTACAGCACACTGGGAATTTGAGGCAGTGTGGCTTATACTGCGTCGGACTCGACTCGCTCGGGGCTCCATGATCCAGCTTCATTTGGACTGTGCTCTGGTGGTTCATTACCTGAACCGCAGGGGGTCTCTGAGGTCCATGGCTCTTTGGGGCTTGTTGCCTTGAGTGGCTCTTTTGCTGAGAGCGTTTAGCTCTCCATGCGGTTCATATCTGGGGCATGGCCAACGTCCTGGCCGACGGCCTGTCACAGTTCATTCTGTTGAATGGATGGTCGATGCCTACTTGCTCAGTTGGCTCTGCCGGACATTCGGGCCACCGGAGGTGGGCCTCTTCGTGTCGGTGTGGTCGAGGCGTCTCCTCGTATATGTAGCACCCTTCCCTGACGGCGACGCCTTTGCGGTGGGTGCTTTTCGGCAGGACTGGTTGAGGTGGGGGTTACCTGTACCTCTTTTCCTCGATTCGGCTGTTGCTTCAGGTTCTGGCTCAGCTCGAGTCCTGTCGGGGGAGGGTTCTTCTTCTGGCCCCATGGTTTCAGGCGCTGCTTGTTCGGTGTCTGAACCCGGTGCGTTTTCCGCAGCTCTTCTTCTTGCGGCAGATTGGGCCTGTGAGGTATCATGCTGGTTTGTTCTACACGCACTTCACGTCTGGAGTTTCTGACCCGGGTGTATCACCATCTGTATGGTGAATAGATGGCTTCTCTCATGGTGTCCCATCTGCAGTCTTCTTCTCGGCGATAGTATGAAGTCTTTTGGCGTTCTTTTTACCACTTCCTTTCCCTGTGTAGGTTGTCTTCGATCTCGGATATTGTTGTGTTGACATTTCTTTCTTGACTCTTTCAAGACAGGCATCTTATGCCGAATACCATCGCCTCGTATTATGCTGTGCTGGCGGAGCTACACCTTCTTGCGTTCGTGATGGATGTCACTTCAGCTCCGTTTTGCATTTGGACCACCTTCAGCCTTTTTCCACATCCAGGACCTTAGCCGTCCTGGTTGGACCAAGTACTCTCCATTGGCTTCCCCTCGGTTTGTGGTGTCCCCTTCAGTCCAGGACTGTTTCAATAAAGCTTTGTTCTTTTTGGCTTTGGCTTATGGGGGTCGAGTCGGGGAGCTTCATGCTCTCCGATGCAGAGGCTTTTACTCTTTTGGTCCGGGTAGACATTTTGTTCGTTTGCAGCCATCTCCTTTTCTTGCAAATAACGGGACAGTGGGCTTCCGGAGGGGTCTGTGGGTTATTGATGCTTTGTTGGTCAGGCCAGAGGGGTGCACTATGTTTTGTGTCCCGATGTGTCTTTACACCAATACCTGCGCTCCTCGGTTTCTGTGTCCAAGGATGTGCTTTGGGTTGACCCGGTTTCTCTTGTTCCCTGTTCCAGGGCTCGGGTCTTAGGTCGTCCGCAGGGCTATCAAGTCTAGCCAGCCTGTGGTCTACCCTCGTGCCCATAATGTTTGCAGGTGTGTAGCTTTGGCTGCTGTGTTTGGCAATATGTCTTGGGCGAATAATTGGGCACAGGGGTTTTGAAGATCGAACAGGGTCCTGGCTGCCCAGTATCTAGGTAATGTGCCGGGCCCTCAGCGGTCTTGTGTTACCTTGGGTTGACGGTTGCAGCCAGTTGTCTCATCTTTGTTATGGTGCAGCCGCCTCCCGGGTAGGTCCTTTATGTTTTCTCTTTGGGTTGTTAGCTCCAGGGAGCTGATGGAACTCCCCCCACAGAAAACAGCATTGAATGTAATGAAATGCAATTTTCTGGGTAAAGCCCCGAAGGCTCTCTTGCACCCTCCTTTCACCCGGTTGGTGGGTTTTGTTTCCCTTTTTCAGCCTCCAAACAGATGGTCCGGCTGCCGGTTCGGTGGGCAGGGACCCCCCTCTCCCCCTCCTGTGATGACGTGTTACTTGTTTGCTTGTTTTTCTTTGGGGAAGTTTCTAGCCTTTGTTTGCTCTCAGGTTGCAATATTTTTACCAGGAGGGATTTCAAGCGCCTTCCTTTCTTGGTGCTCAACCCTGGTCGATGGCAGACATGAATACTGTCGTACATGAGTTTCATAGGTCATTGCTCCCTTCGTCTCTCTGAGGGGACCATATTCTTGGTAGTGGTCCCCAGTCGGCATGACAACTAATATTAGCTAATATCAGTCCAATAGCTCCAAGGAGCCGACGAGGCTTCCCCACAGAAAATGGCGTTTCATTACATTCAACACTGGTGTTTTGCAAGGTACTGTATATGTCTTATGATTTTGATTCTCATTGAACATGACAATTAAAGGTACTTATCATACCCATGTGACTTGTTGGGTTATGTAGATAAACTAGAGCATTAAGTTATGGAACTAAACTTTTAATCACAAAGACAATAATTTAATGTTTTTGATTAAATTAATTTTGAAATATTGTCATTGATTATTTAAATGGCATTCTTTATTTCTTATGAATTTAATTTTGGATGTTTGTTTCTTTTCATATAGGAGAAAAAGAAGGTTAAAAAAGAGAAAAAAGAGAAGAAACCCAAGTCTATTAAATTAAATACAAGCCAAGATTCACTTCCACAATCTCCTACCAAAAAAGGCAAAAAGGATGAGGAACCAGTTTGGAAGTGGTCTGTATAAATTACCTTTATTAATCCCCAGTAGGGAATACCATATTAGTTTTGTAGTGTATATTTTATTGTCTTATTTCCTCTTGGGACAGTTCATTGTAGTGACTTGGAACATAAAATTTTTACCAGTCTCCGTGGTGTAGTGGTAAGACACTCGCCTGGCGTTCTGCGAGCGCTTTGTCATGGGTTCGTATTGTGGCCGGGGAGGATTTACTGGGCGCAAATCCTTAACTGTAGCCTCTGTTTAACTCAACAGTAAAATGGGTACTTGGTTGTAAAAACGATTCTTTGCGGCGAGGATCGTATTCCAAGGACCTGCCCAAAATGCTACGCATACTAGTGGCTGTACAAGAATGTAACAACTCTTGTATATATCTCAAAAAAAAAAAAAAAAAAAACTTCAGCCTGAGCTTGAAAGTATGGCTGCAAATAAACTAAGCATTGTATCCACAGCAATATTGGGTCATTCCATCATCATAGTTCCTAACCCGACCATCTCAGATTTACAAGAAATTTTATAGGATGTTAGAGTGAATGAAGTAACTTATATGCAAAATTTTAGTGCTCAGTGATGCATGATCTTCATACAGCAGGGCTGCCAATGTGATAAAAATACAACTTTCTGGGTTAAGCTCCAAGTGTCTCCCTGAAGCTATTATCTCTGATAGTGTGCCAAGATACCATCTGTTATGGAGTTATATCTACTACTAGATACCATCTGTTATGGAGTTATTTTTAGGCCTACCAGGGTCCACAAGCAAGAACCTGGCCCTCTCACTGAGGTACAGGTAATGATTCCAATATGATATAATTTCTTTGAAATTATTAATTTCTGCCACCATCAGGAAAGAAGCCAGAAAGTCAGTGAACAAAAACAGACCACTGCTGGTTTAAGCTAGCCTGCAGTCTCGAAAACTACCAAACTAACCTAACAATGTAAATAAATGATTGAAAATTCATGTAACAAGCATGAGCTTTGCAGTGAGTTGCAAAGAGGCCCCATCTGGAGCCCAAATCACATTTACATCAATGTGGTTTGGGCTCCTTCCTCTGTAGGTGGCCCCATTACCCCGATGATGAGACCCTTCACAGTAGATAAATTGGTCGAGGTGGGGTGTTCCTGGACCTCTTTTTCCTGGTCTGGCTGTTGCTATGGGTCCTGGCCGGGTTATCTTGAGATGATTTTGGGGCTTAGCATCCCCAGGAAGCAGCTGTCTAACTCCCAGGTATCTATTTATTGCTAGGTGAACAGGGCATCAGGGTGAAAGAAACTCGACCCATTTTTTTTTCTGCCTCTGCCAGGGATCGAACCTAGAACCTCAGAAAACCTGGAAATTTTCATAATTGAAAACCTTTAGATAATATTAATAAATCAGTATTCTGATAATATGACAAATTCCCTGAATACCCAAAATGGCCTTCAGATACTCAGGATAATTACCCAAATTTACTTTCCTTCTAATAAATTGTCTACTCTTGACTACTGTCTATAGACTACTGTTTATAAAGCCTCTACTGTTTTACCATCGAATTCCCACTTCTCGTCCTTGTATTTGCTGCCTCTCATTCAGCTTATAATTCAATTACAAGCAATTTATATTTTGTACTGTATTAATTTATATGAAAATTCCTTCTTATATTTCAGGTGGGAAGAGACCAAACGAGATGATGGACTCAAATGGACTTTCTTGGAACACAAAGGGCCATTGATGGCTGAAGCATATGTGCGGTTGCCAAGCAATGTCAAGTTTTATTATAATGGGGAACCAATGGAGCTCAGCGAGGAGACTGAGGAGGTCGCAGGGTTCTATGCTCGTATGTTAGATCATGAATATACCACCAAACAAGTTTTTAATACCAATTTCATGAGGGATTGGAGAAAGGTAATAATTTTTCCATATTATAGCTAGTAGCATATTATTAATTTTCTTCCTAAGATATTTGTCTTGACCTTTGGTTAGGATATCTCACAGTTAGACAAGATCAACATTCTGCACTTCAGTAGCAGGCTACTAAAGCCTGCTAGGAAAATACTGGAGGTTCCTCAATCCAATATGTGACATTTGTTTATTAAAAACATTAAAGCCTTCCAAGCATTTCTGGAGTCATAAGGAACACCAAAGATTATTCTTGCATGCTACTAAATGGCATACCATCCCTAACTGGCACCAGATGGCAGGACTGACACCATAGCAATCCCCTGGCTCAAGCACATCATAGCAGATCGTATACGCAGGCAGAGCACAGAGATATTCAGTAAAGTGACACTTTATCCTTAAGAACTTGGTGTTAAATTTGTGTGAAGATTTATGTTAGGTTATTGAATACTTGTCGTGTGAGGACAAGCGTTTCGTGGCTTGAATTAAACTTATCAGTTCTCCAAAGTTATCTTTGTGCCTGGTCAGTTCTTGCTTTCAGCATTAGTTATGGTTCCTTGGAATTTGTTGTGAAACATTGTTGATTATACTGTGCACATTTCTAGGGGGGGGGGGAGATAGTATATATTAAAGATAGGCCTAAGATAGTATATATTAAACCTAAGATTACTTGGACAGGTTAGGTTACACACAGAAAATCACTAATGTGATATACATCAATGAGAAAATCCACTGGGTCTGGTGAGGTGACGCGATCCCACGACCAAGGCATTGCCAGCCGCATGCTCTACCACTGCTGACTTGCATAGTGGTGGTACAGTAGTAGAGTATGCGGGTAGAAATATCTTGGTTGCAGATTCGTGTCGCCTCACAGCCCTAGGGGATTTTCTCAGGTTAGGTTAGGTTCTTTAGTTCATTTTATAACTTTTTAATACGTAATTTAGGATAAGTCAACTTTTTGGGTCCAACAGACCATTTTTGTATATTCATCAAATAGTTGTTGTAAGTACTACAGTATTATTTTAGGAGGATGGGCTGGAAGGTCTTTGAATTGAAATGTAATTGTTTTTGTTGTATATACTGGGTATATGGGAAGGAGTCAGCAGGTATCCTGTGCTAGGGGCTGGTTAAAACTGCAACTTCAAGAACAAGAGGATGTAGGTTCAAACTAAGGAAACAAAGCTGCCATAAAAAACCATTAGAAAATTAACTTTTTACAAACAGGGTGGTAGATGATTGGAAGAAGTTAAGCGAGAAGGTGGTGGAAACAGTCAATAGTTTCAAAGTGTCATATGACAGATTACTGGAAAGATGGGACACTATGAGTGTAGCCCCACTTAGGTAATTACACATACACGTACTACTAAATGGCTTCTGGAATTGAGAAACAAGATCTCAATTTTGTAATAGCTCTAGCCTCTAGAGGAGAGGCTAGAGGTATTACATATGCCAAAACTAGAAGATAGGAGAAAAAGAGTAACATACAAAACCTTCATTACCTTCAAAATAGTTACAGGAATCAACAAAAATGGCAAATTAGAATTCTTGAAACCTACAACTTAAAGACCAAGAAGTCGTAGATTCAAACTATTGAAACAAATATAACCAAAAAAATATTAGAAAGTTATATTTGCAAACAGAGTGGTAGACGTTTGGAACAAGTTAAGTGAAAAGGTAGTGGGTGCCAAAACCTTCAGTAGTTTCATGTGTACAGGGAAGATATATGCAACAAGCACACAGCTCTTATCCTGCAACTACGCTTAGGTAATTACACATCATTAGAATAACCATTTTGTTCCAATACAGTTTTTTTTTGTAAGGTAGACAATTCTTAATGACAGTAAATAAAAAAGGTTATTGGTTGGTATGACATTCCAGAGCTGTTATTGACATTAAAATAATTGTTATTGTTTGTTACAGGTGATGACATCAAAAGAAAAGGAGATCATCACAGATTTGAAGAAATGTGACTTCCGCCGATTACACACTTTTTATGTACAACAGAACGAAGAAAGAAAAAATCGTACAAAAGAAGAGAGGAAAGCCCTCAAAGAAAAAAATGAAGCTCTGGTTGCTGAGTATGGATGGTGCAATATTGATGGTCACAAGCAACGGATTGGAAACTTTAAGATTGAACCTCCAGGATTGTTCCGGGGTCGTGGAGAGCATCCAAAACAGGGCATGCTGAAGAAGCGTATAATGCCAGAAGATGTGATCATCAACTGCTCAAGAGATTCTGTGATACCTAAACCACCTTCAGGACATAAATGGAAAGAAGTTAGTTATTTTAATTGTACATAATTATATCTTAGTTTATACGTATCCAAAATGGAAGTCTTAGTTTCAAACAGCAAAATTTATTAACAGTATTTAATGGTAAAAATAGTATTTATTTTTAATTTCGTAATGGGGACCAGAGAAGCTGGGGGCCCCCCACGTCTTAATTTCAAGCACACTAGGGGAAAGAAAGAGGAGGGAGGGCCTATATTCATTGTAAGGGGAGGATAAAGGAAATGCTTTACCCATTCAAAAGGGAGGTATGGGGAAGTCTGCTGTCTCTACCCCATTTATAGACTAGGGATATCTTGTTAATGATATTAGCTTATCTCCACTATGATAACATTTAGTCCCTTAGTGAGTGCCTTTCTCTTTCTACACATCAGAATACTTTTATAACAAAGGCAAGGTGTACAACATGTAAATTTGATTGATTTATTTTTCCCTTGCCTGAAGCTAATGATCAGCTTCAGGCATGTTGTTCGGTTGCGGCTCTTCGCTGTTCTCTATGCGTCTTAACCTCTGGGGCTGTGGACGCGTTTGGGTTTGCCCGTGTTCCTTTCCATCCTTCCTTCTGGTTCTGGGGTTTGTGGCTCCCGGGTCGTCTGCAAGGTTCTTTCGTTTTGTCTGTGGTCTTGTTTTTATGTTAGAGCGCATGGCGTCCGCCTCCCAGATCCTTCTCTCTTTTTCTTATCTGTGGTGAGGTAGCTCAGGGGAGCCGACAGGGCTTCCCCCAGAAAACCAGCGATGAATGTAATGAAACGTAATTTTCTGGGCGAGTCCCAGAGGCTCCCCGGCATCGCTCCCTCCCTCTCTCCCTCCCCCCGGTTGGCGGTGTTTTTCACCCTTTTTGACATCCATCCTAAGAAATGAAGGTTGGGTCACCGGCAGGTGGGTCTGCGCAGATAGCGGTGCAGCGACATGATGACGTCATGCTAGTTTGCTAATTTTCGTTTGGGGAATTCTGTTCACTTGTTCGGTCTTCGGTCGCAATAGGGAATTGCGAATAGGGAACAACCAGAATAGGGGTTGTTTTGGGGTGCCTACCTTTCTACCGGGCGCCTGTCCCGGTTGATGAATAGAATGCTTCCAACCACAGGGGGTCTCTATAGGCCATTGCTCCTCAGGCCTCTCTAGAGGGGAAGAGGGGGGCCAGGTTCTGGCTTGTGGTCCCTGGTAGACAAGAACTCCATGTATTGACTGATGCCAGAAAGATACACATATCCATTCAGCCTGGATAGCTCCGAGGAGCCTCTGGGACCCACCCAGAAAATGGCGTTTCATTACATTCAATGCTGGTTTTTTGAACTGCCAAAAAAATTCAACATATAAAACCAAAATTTTGGGGAAAAATAATACGAGACGATGTATTTTACTACCGTCAATGATATTATTACCCCTGCCTATCTATTTTGATCTTTTGAAGTGGAAAAAATATTTAATTACCAAAGGAGAGGAGGTGGTGGTAAAAGGGAGATAAAGCATGGGCACTGGTTTACCACCAACACACTTCCTCTTGTCATTTACAAGTAATTGTACTTGCCAGTTACAAGTAACTGACTTTTATAGTAGGAGAGGTTATAAAGGAGACTAGGTCATTTGTAACTTTGCATGTTCTCAAGTTGGTTACTCCTGTATTGAGCATAATTGCAAAATGAGGGTTAAGCTTTAATGCCTGCAAAAATATTCAAGGCATATTTTGTGTATACAGTAAGAGTGTAGGAGTTATTCACAAAGTTAAGAGTTTTACTAAAATGTAGGATTTATTTAAGAAAAACAGGTAAAGTAAAAGATAAAACGGATTGTTGAGGAGTATTATTTTTTCCCATATGCAATCTAATATTTTTTTTGTAACAATTTTTTAATTAATCTTGTGTATTCATTTTTGTTTTATAATGTGTTTCCTTTAGGTGCGAGCAGACTGCACAGTGACTTGGTTGGCATGTTGGGTGGAGAATGTTCAAGGGCAGACAAAGTACGTAATGCTTAATGCAGCCTCTAAACTCAAAGGTGAAAAAGATTGGCAGAAATATGAGATGGCCCGAAAACTGCATCAGCATGTGGACAAGATTCGTGAACAGTATAGAGTAGATTGGAAGAGTAAAGAAATGCGAATACGACAAAGAGCTGTAGCTCTTTATTTCATTGATAAGGTAAAATTGCTCAATATATTTTGTAACAATTTGATGTAATAACTCTGCATTTGCTAATATGTAAAATATATCGTATAAAATTTTGTATTAATCTCAGTGAATGTATTTTTTACCAACAGTTAGCCCTTCGAGCAGGTAATGAGAAAGATGAAGATCAAGCAGATACAGTTGGTTGCTGTTCTCTTCGTGTCGAACACATCTCTCTTCATGAAGAAAAGGATGGCAAAGAATATGTTGTAGTCTTCGATTTCCTGGGTAAAGATTCTATCCGTTACTATAATGAAGTCAGCGTGGAAAGGAGGGTATTCAAGAACTTACAGCTATTTAAAGAAAACAAAGAAGATGGAAATGATCTCTTTGATCGTCTCAATGTAAGTCTTTGTGAATTTCATGAAGGTTATACACTAGTTTATTCTGTGACAGGAAAAGGCATGTAGATTTATCAAAATGTCCTGTTTATTTACTTTTATTGTACTTACCAGTATTTAAGAATTGACACAAATGTTTTAAAGGCTGGCAGCTTGTTTGAACTATGAGAGAATTAGATGTCTTAGTTGGGGTTATTTTATGGTTTCCATTTTTTCTATTAGCCTTTATGTCTGATTGTATAATTGTGCAAGGAAGATATCTGTTGTTATTGAACTATGTAATCCCTAGTGTTAGAATAATTCAAAGTTTTATACAATTAAAGGCATCCACCACTGTCTCTCATAACTTGTTCCAACCTTTACACTGCTTGCTAAAAGGAACATTCTGATAATTTTTTTGCGTACCTTTCTTTATCTTGAATCTATGACCTATTGTTCTCGAAATTGCAGATTTCAGAATGCCTTTGTCAAGTTTGTTGATTCTTATTACTATTTTGTACAGAATGATCATATTGCATCTTTTTCATCTATCTTCTAGCTTTAGCATCATTAATACCTCTAGCTTCTTCTTGTAGCTTTGTCTTTTCAGTTTCAGGTGCCATTTAGCTGCATGTCATTGCACCTTTTCAGTTTATTGAGGTGTGGCAATATACAACTGCAGCATATTCCAATTTTGGTCTCATAAAAGTCGTAAGCAGTTTCCTTAATATTTCGCATCCATGTATTTAAGTGATGCTGAAGTTGGAGAGCATAGCACAGACTCTTCACAGTGTCCTTTGTGTGGTCTTCTGGTTAGAATTTGCTATCCAGAAACCCCACCCATTCCAGATCTTTTTCCTTGTCCAAGTTGTTTAATACTTTTTCACATAATCTGTAGGGGTGTGTGGGATATTTGCCTCTATTCCACATTCCATAATAATACATTTATTCACTCTGAATTCCATCATTCACGTGTTTCTTTATACACTTATTTTGTCCAGGTCATCTTTTAAGGCATTACCATCGTCTGTCTCATTTTCGCTAGTAACTTGATATCATCAGCAAACATGTTCATATTCATTCTGGTAGATCATTTATATAGACATTGAACGTTATTGGTACTAGAACTAAACCTTGTGGTACACCATTAGTAACATTTCTCCAGTATGATAAATTGCTTCTTGATTGCTGCCCTCATTTTTCTGTCGGAAAAATTTTCATTTGTGTCAAACAATTCCTGTCACCCCTCCAGTATGTACCAACTTTCAGAATAACCACTTGTGTGGGATGCTGTCAGCAAACCATTTCATGATGTATGAGCTAATTTTGATCAATTTGAGTTAAAACTAATGTAGATATATGACCAAACCTAACCAACCCTACCTATCCTATCTTAACCTAACCTAAACAAACACAACTAAGTCAATAATTTATGATCTTAATATAACATAATAATAATAATAATTGAAATAAACTAATTGGAAACAGTATATTGAGAATAAAGAAAATCGCTCGGCCTATTAGGCAAATCGGGCCTTGCATATTACGCCGAAAAATGCGTTCTAGGTATATATATTTATTTATATTTATATATGCGAAAATCCACAAAGAAATATGAAATGAGGTGAACGTTTCAGCTCTGTTAAAGCCTTTGTCAACACCAGACTGACTTCAGTCAGTCTGGTGTTGACAAAGGCTTTAACAGAGCCGAAACATTATATTTATTTATATATATATATATATATATATATATATATATATATATATATATATATATATATATATATATATATATATGTATGTATGTATGTATGTATGTATGTATGTATGTATGTATGTATGTATGTATGTATGTATGTATGTATGTATGTATATATATATATATATATATATATATATATATATATATATATATATATATATATATATATATATATATATATATATATATATATATATATATATATATATATATGTATGTATATATATATATATATATATATATATATATATATATATATATATATATATATATATATATATATATATATATATATATATATATATATACATACATACATACATACATACATACATACATACATACATACATACATACATACATACATACACACTTTATACTGTGTACTTTATTGATTTTTTAATATTACTAAATCTAAACTAAATATATACCAATCTAAACCTTATCATTATTATCTGACTCCCAGTTCTCATTACAGCCCTCCCTGAGATGCATTCTCAGGGATGCATCTTTTTATTGCCCATGTTTAAAATATGTCCTGTAGACTTATTAAAATAGGGAACATCAATAGGATTTATGTTTCTGCAAATAAGGATATCCATATTTTTGTAATACTAATGTACAGTTTTGGTATTTTTCAGGTATAAATTAAATTGTTTTGTTAGTAATGTAGACCTTTATAAAAATTATTTGTTTTAATAATGTTTTTTGCTGTATTTCATTATCTTTTCCAGACACAAATCCTAAATAAACATTTGAATGAACTGATGGATGGCCTAACTGCAAAGGTCTTCCGTACATACAATGCTTCACGGACCCTACAAGAGCAGCTAGACTTACTTACAACTGAAGATGATCCACTTCCTGCAAAAATTTTATCATACAACAGAGCAAATCGAGCAGTGGCTGTCTTGTGTAACCATCAACGTGCAGCCCCCAAGACCTTTGATAAATCAATGGCAAATTTGCAGAAGAAAATTGATGATAAGAAAGAACAGTGTGAGGAGGCTGAGAGGGAATGTAAACAGTTGAAAAAAGCAGCAAAATCAGGTGGCTCACAAAAAGAAAAGATGGCTTATGAGAAAAAAAAGAAGGCTCTGGAACGTTTGAAGGAACAATTGGAGAAACTGGAACTCTCAGCAACAGACAAGGAAGAAAACAAGACTATTGCTTTAGGTACTTCCAAGCTCAACTATTTGGATCCTCGTATCTCTGTTGCATGGTGCAAGAAATATGGAGTACCAATAGAAAAAGTTTACAATAAAACACAAAGGCAGAAGTTCCAGTGGGCAATTGATATGGCAACTGCAGAGTATAACTTTATGGGAGAACCAATGAACATTTCTAGGAACGATGATGGTGAAGGTGAAGAGGAGGAAGATGAGTAGGCAGTCTTATTCAGAAACTCGCTGAGAATGACCAAAGAGGATATTTTGGTAATGTGCAGAGTAAAGATGTATTCTTGGAGTGGTGTTGTACATTCTCATTCATAATTTAAATTAAGATCCATTGTGCTCCTCTGTAGTCTCACTAGCTTATAGTGAAGAGAAAGCAAACCTGGACAGAACACAAAGGATTAATTATAGGATTGTATTTTATTGCGGTTCAATTGTGTACCTTGAATATTTATTACACAATTCCATAAATTAAGTATTTGTATGTAGTTTTGCTATGCTAAACTATTTTGCGTGTATGAATTAATTTTTCTATTAAGAGTATAGGTCTGGAAATATTCACAAAAATAATACGGTTTTTACTAGACATTTGAGACTTCCGGCCCTGTGGGTTGATCAGTTTGTACTTGTAATTTGTGTGTAAAGAATTATTTGATATAATGTATTCTTAAATCACATATTATTTTATATGCATTGTCATGTATAGAGATGTAGTAAATATGCACCTTAACATTGAATTTTAAAGCCAAATTGTTAAATAGCAAAAATTCTCCAAAGAATCTCTGGTCAAAAGGGAGAGTTGTTACCCGAATGTGCAATCTGCAGCAGTGAACATCTTCATGGTCTCATGCCACTCCATAATCAAATTTTTTGGTATTAAAGTGTTTTATTATCACAATACCCAAAGACTCTAATGATCTTAAACAGATTTAATTCTGTGATTGTAATTTTTAATATTTTAATTACAGTACAGTACTTTGGTCTTATTGCTGAAGGGCAACAGCTGAATTTCATGACTAATGGGCAATGAAGTCCTTTTGATCACCTCATTCGAGTCTTTACTTGAACTTTTAAGTAAGAGGCCAACTCATAGCCTAAATAAGTCACCATTAATATTAAACACTGGTGCAGTTTTTATGTTAAATTATTATATGTAGGCACTGAAATTTAAATTACTAAAGGGTGCCATATTAAGTAATGCTCTGGACTTGACCCAGGTAACATGGGTTTGACTCTTTGACCTGGAAGGGTTGGCGAGACATTATTTACTGTGTAACAGATAGGTCCCTTTTCTTTGTCAGGGTTCCAGGCTAGCTAATTCAGGAGATGCCACCCTACTTTTTTAATCTTGTTTTATAGAATTGACTAGGATTTAGTTAGAAGGTTGTGTTGGGCAGCTGGTGGCACAGGCCATATGGCTGTTTCCTGCATTCCCTGGTGGCTGTCAATTAGAATAGCTTTTTAAGAATATTTAAGTTATGATCGGTGTAACTTTTTGGTAGAATTTATGGAATTTGACTGTGTTAGTTGATGCACCAGTGGGACATTAAGTACATCTGAGGTCATGATGTAGGCAACTTACGTTGTGAACAATATTCACAATAAACCAGCATGTATAGACCTTTGCAGGAAACTAACGGGACCCTTCAAGCAGACAAGTATTATTAAAGTATTATTCCGGACCTTGTTATGACTTCACTGAAATTGGTTAATGTAAAATCATCATGGTCTGTATTTTGCCATCTTTAAGAACTCGAGCTAGATCTTCCCAGTTCAGCTGGCCATTCCATACCATTGTGTGATATGCACCGTGTACATAATTATTATCATCAATAAACCTTCATCATGGGAGTTTTGTGTCTAGTAGCTTATTGAACCTTAATTTATACCATTACTGATAACATGTATACTATAGAAATGTACCTAATGAAAGAATCCCATTGTGGGTATTGCCCACCACCTATTCGCTATAATGGATGGGTTGATTGATTGATGAAGATTAAGCCACCCAAGAGGTGGCACGGGCATGAATAGCCCGTAAGTGGTACAATTTTTTTTTTCTCAGTAGTCTGAGTTTGCATTTAACCATCAAGCTGTTATCGCGGGGGAGGATACTGCTTCACAGTCTTTATGAGGGTGTCCAGCTAATGGATGGGTGAGGATGATCGCCATTTATAGGTGGTAGTCAGGTGAGGATGGTCGCCAGGATGAGTGGTGACCACTGAGGATGGTTACCTTACCTTGAGGTGTTTTCGGGGCTTAGTGTTCCCACGGCCCGGTCGTCGATCAGGCCTCCTTGTTGCTGGACTGGTCAACCTGCGATTTCATACGCAGCCTGACATGAGTTACAGCCTGGTTGATAAGGTATCCTTTGGAGGTGCTTGTCAAATTCTCTTAAACAGTGAGGGATCAACCAGTTATGCCCCTTATGTGTAATGGAAGAGTGTTGAACCATCACGGGTCTCTGATGTTGATAGAGTTCTCTCAGAGTCACACAGAAATCACAATAGCATGATGCATCCTAGATGTGTCTGAGATGCTCTCGGACGTAGGTTCGAATCCTCGTCACGGCCCTTGTGGATTTGTTCATTTGATGCATCACGCTATTGTGATTTCTGTGTGTAATGAAGTAAGGGTGAAGAGATAGAACGGCCTATTGACATAGCTCGAGTGCATGGGGGGAATTGTGTAAAATCCTGGTTTGTGCCTCTGAGAGGCTGCAGGATCCAAGTAAATTCAGTAGAATTTCTGGTTGCAGGCCCTCTACTATTTTCCATGTGTAAATTATTATGGATCTCCCGCCTGCACTCGAGAATACAGATTTAGGCATTCCAGTCGGTTTCAATAGTTTAGATGCTCGAGTGCATGTGGAAATTGTGTAAAATTCTGGTACCTGGTTGATGGGGTTCTGGGAGTTGTTCTACTCCCCAAGCCCGGCCCGAGTTTGTGCCTTTCCTGGTTTGTGCCTCTGAGAGGCTGCATGATCCAAGTATATTTTCAGTAGAACTTCTGGTTGCAAACTCTGAACGTGTCCAGCGTAGGATGACTAAGTTAATTCCCCAAATTAGAAATCTTTCATATGAAGAAAGATTAACAAAGCTTAAGTTGCATTCACTGGAAAGGCGAAGAGTTAGGGGTGACATGATAGAGGTTTACAAGTGGATGAATGGACATAACCGGGGGGATATTAATAGGGTATTAAAAGTATCAACACAGGACAGAACACGAAACAATGGATATAAATTGGATAAGTTTAGATTTAGGAAAGACTTGGGTAAATACTGGTTCAGTAACAGGGTTGTTGATTTGTGGAACCAATTGCCGCGTAACATTGTGGAGGTGGGGTCCCTCGATTGTTTCAAGCACGGGTTGGACAAGTATATGAGTGGGATTGGGTGGTTATAGAATAGGAGCTGCCTCGTATGGGCCAATAGGCCTTCTGCAGTTACCTTTGTTCTTATGTTCTTATGTTCTTAAACTTATACCATGTCGTAGCTCAGTCGATTAAGGCTGCGTCTGGGATGCTCTCGGACATAGGTTCGAATCTGGGTATTCTGCACATCCTGCCATGCCACCTGGTGTTATGTGGTGGTATTTCTGGGTGCGGGTTTGGGACCAGCCCCTCTACTATTTTCCATGTGTAAATTATTATGTATCTCCCGCCTGCACTCGAGAATACAGATTTAGGCATTTCAGTCGGTTCCAATAGTTTAGATGTTTAACTGAGTGAATTCTAGCAGTAAAGGATCTCTGCACGCTCTCCAGCTTGAAAAGGGGCTGTCATTGTGCAGCAGTATTCCACTCTAAAGAGCACTAGCGTCTCTAAGAGTATCATCTTTGGTATAGCATCTCTAGTTTGAAAAGTAATTGTTATCCAACCAATATATTTATTCCGTAGCGCAAGAGCTGGAACTCATCTTCATTAAATAAGAACTTAAGAACAAAGGTAACTGCAGAAGGCCTATTGGCCCATACGAGGCAGCTCCTATCTATAACCACCCTATCCCACTCATATACATGTCCAACCCGCGCTTGAAACAATCGAGGGACCCCACCTCCACTACAATTCAATTTCTTTCTTTATTATGCACCCCATACCCATCCCGTGGGCGGTGGTGTAAAGGATTACAGAGGCACATAATCGGCTCAGGAACTGAACCCTCTAGTTCGTTTATCTAAGCAAATAAAAATTTGTTGATGCTAGTTACAAAATTATTAATGTAATATATACATGTACACATTCTCATACATACATGTACATATATATATACGTATGCATATATATACATATATATTTGATCACCCATACAAATACACACATCAATAATCTTTTGTGTCACAAGTAATCAACAAGAGGCTCACAACAGTCACTTTACAAGGCACTTTATATCAATGGTGAGTCACAGTTACTAGTCTTGCTGCACACCCACTCAACTGGGCGGCAGCTTTACAGTCATGTGCATGCATTACCTACAGTAAGCAAATTTTGGATACTTCGCTAAGATTTCGGGCAGCACATCATTATGAATGAAGTACTTACACATTTCTTGGACACTATTGATGGTGTTATCTCTAAATTCCGCGATTTTTTCACATTCCATTATATAATGACGCAAAGTATGAGAATAGTTCTGCTGACAGTTTACATTTAGTCAGATCTACTTCAGTAGATGTTACAGACTCCCAAAGGTACTTGTAGCCGAGCCTAATCCTAGCAGTGGTAACATTTAGAATTCTGCAACATTATTGGATGACCCATAGACCTGCGGTTCTTCCTGCATAATAGAATGATGATAGATGGAGTAACTGGTGTGAATTTCATTTTGCCTCTAATCTCCGAAATTTAGTTGATGTTCCTGGGATATTGCTGCCCTCAGGCTGCTCAAAGGCAGTCAAAGTTGGTAATCTTGGTAATGTTGGTAACCCTCGTTACGAGCAAAAGTCTTGCCAACTCATCAATTCTATCATGCATTCGGAGACCAATATGGGAAGGAATCCACAGGAGACAAACTCTAACTCCATCATTGATTATTTCATTATATCTGTGTCAAGCTTCAGAGATAAGCACGTCAGAGTTATGCCTTAGGGAGCTGAGGGCAGTCAAGGATGACAAGGAGTCACTTACAATTAGCGTGTCAACTTTGGATTCATATACGCGCTCGAGTGCAAGGATTATGGCAACCAATTCTGTTTGAAGAGTGGAGGCCCAGTTACTTAGACGCTCTCCACACTCATGGGAGAGGACGGGAGACATCTCCCGTCACGCAGGGTGCAGTCGCACCTCCACAGATCTCCCCAATCTATTGATACTGGTAATGGCTCAAAAGGGCCACCACTTACGGGCTATTCATGCCCGTGCCACCTTTTGGGTGGCTTAATCTTCATCAATCAATCAATCATGGGAGAAGGAACCATCTCTCCCTGTCACAGCAACTGCACTTCCAGCTGCGCCATACGACTGATGCAAGGATCCATCAGTGTAAATAATCTGGGAAAGGGAGCGCTCTCTGACTAAAGCATCAATTTGGCTTAAGGCATTGTACTTTGCTTCTTGTCGAAGCAAGGCTCGTTCTTTAATCGGCTTCTTGGGTGGGAAAGGGGGGACAGTAATTAGAAAAGGAGTGATCTGCCATGGGGGCAGGAAAGTGTTGTTGTTGTCTCTCTTGGTAGGGGTGATGAAAGTTATACATTCTGAGCATATTGGCAGTTTCGGTAATCCATTTGGAGGGATACTGACCTTCAAGGAAGAGGGCTTCAGTGCAGGGGTTAGGGTGGGTTAGCCTAAGCATCTTGATACCAATTAAAACATTAATTTCAGTGATACGATCACTTACACATGGAATATTCAGTTCCTTCCTCATGTTTAGTAATTTAGTTGTACGGGGGCATCCGAGGATTATCCTCAGGGCTTCGTTTTGCATCTTTTCCAGCCCTCCAAGCATTCTCTCAGGCACTAGAGCAAGCATGGGTGCAGCATAATCAGAGACCTAATATATGAGAGATCCATCATTTTGACAATTCTCAGATTTGCACCATAGCTTGGATGGTAGCCTACCACAGCCTTGAGAGCACGGAGCCTCTCTCTACATTGGCGACCCAGTCTGGCTACAACATTGCACAGTGGTACAGTGGAACTTCAAGACCAAGGTATTTGTATCTGGTTACATAGTCGAGCAGAGAGCCATCATGCAACTGCATTTTGCGAACGGCCCCACGCCGTCTGGGTGGGCGTCGGTTCAGGATCTTTGTTCCTGACATGTGTGCAATACAGAGTTCAGAACATTTTGGGTGTTGGTATACCCATTGGTATGGATCAGTATATCATCCGCATAGCTAATGATGTGTTCGCTGGACCTTCTGGTTACTGAGTTTAAAAGTGCATGATTAACACATTGAACAGAGTAGGACTGAGGACACCTCCCTGTGGAGTGCCAAGTTCAAAATCTCTCGTTAAACTTTGGGACCGTTACGAGGAAAAAAAGCTTTTGACACTGTCAACCACCAAAACCTTCTTAAATTACATCATTATGGAGTCAGAGGACACTCCCTGCAATACCTCAAATCCTACCTTACTGACAGGCTCCAGTATGTTTCTGTGAATAATTCAATTTCTCCCACCCTACCCATCAACATTGGTGTTCCTCAGGGCAGCATACTTGGCCCTCTCCTCTTTCTCATCTACATTAATGACCTTCCAAATGCCTCCCAACACCTCAAACCAATTCTATTTGCTGACGACACAACCTTCATTTACTCCAGTCCTGACCTCCTTGCTCTAAATGCCACAGTAAATACTGAGCTAAATAAAGTCCATCTTTGGATAACTGCCAACAAACTCACCCTTAACATTGACAAAATTTTCTATATTCTGTTTGGCAATAAATCCTCTAATCAAATAAATCTCAAAATAAACAATACCCAAATTTGTAACAAATTAGATGGCAAATTCCCTGGCATTCTCATTGACCACAAGCTGAATTTCCAGGGACACATTCTAAATATATAAAAAAAAATTAAAAACTGTTGGCATACTTTCTAAGATCAGATATTATGTACCCCGCCCTGCCCTGGTGACTCTCTATTACTATCTATCCATATCTCAACTATGGTATTTGTGCTTGGGGCTCTACTACCCGAAATCATTTACGTCCTCTAATTACTCAACACAAAGCTGCTATTAGGACAATATCCAACTCTGGCCCCAGACATCACTCGGTACCCCTACTCAAATCTCTGAATATGTTAGACATTAAGTCACTGCACATTCTCTCATGTGTATTATACATGCTAAACGCTATAAAACGCTATATACACTTATATATAACGCTATAAACACTTACGCTATATACACTTATATAGCTAAAACACGCTATATACACTTATATATAACGCTATAAACGCTTATATAAAACGCTAAACTGTAATGCCAATCCTGACCTCAAAAGCTTCATAGAAGGTTGTAACAGAACCCATGAGCACCACACCAGAAATAAATACAGTTTTGATATTCCTAGAGTACGACTTAATCAAACTAGAAATGCTCTACAAATCAAGGGACCCAGATTGTGGAATGACCTTCCCAACCATGTTAAAGACTGTACTTCTCTCAACAAGTTTAAGATAAAAACGAAGCTCTACCTAATAAATTCTCTGTAACCTACCTTACCCCTCTATTGTCAACCAATGTCTGTTTTTTTTTAAAGAGCGCTGTTTGTCGACAGAATTGTATTTGTGCTGCTTTTTCAGCTATGTTTTCATTCCATGTTTTCATTTTACTCTTCATGCTCAATTAGTATTAAGCTTTAGTCATTTAAGTTTTTCATGCCCGAAACGCTTTGCGTAATAGTGGCTTTAGGCATTACTGTATATGTACTAGCCCTATCTATAAATCCATCACTCTTTGTAAAATCTCTTGTATGTACCTTACCTAAATAAACATTTGATTTGATTTGATTTGAGATAAGCACCTCACAGTTCCTCAAGGAATGTTCGCGTTTTATCCCAGGAAGTGCCTGAACTAGAATTAGAAAACAGCAGTCTGTTTACTGGTTGTTATTTTACTTAAGTTAGTTGTGCATGATAATGTAAAAATAGCCACTGAGGTCTGATTAAGACTTTATGACCATGTAATCTATGTTTTGCTCCACTACTTACTGGTTGAGTATGGGGTGCATAACAAATAATAGCCTCCTTCGGCGGTGCCTTGTTTCTAAATGTGTTTCAAACTCACACTGTACCTTGTGCTACCCACTCCGTCAACTCAAACTTTGCTACAATGTACCTCGTAATATGTGTTACATACTCTCATAACCCAATGTGCCTTCTTGTATATAAATAAATAGATTTCAATTGTAAGGGGTATGGTTTGCACCTTGTTTTTCTAATAATAGAAACCTCCCCCCTTAACTTGACCCATTCCACGTGCTATATAGTCTTAATGTCTTGGCGTTTTCCCTCTGATAGTTCTCTTCCCTTCCCTTCTCTGAGTTCGCTTTGTTAACAAACACAGTAATACACAGTAATACAAACAGTGCGCTAAGCACTGTTAGTAATGGAAGCGCTGTTAATGTATAAAAGAATACATGCATAGCAGATTTGCAATCTTGTAAAGCCACTATCAAATTACAATTAAATTTAAAATTTAAAAAAATAACAGGGTAAGATTATATTTATGAGTAAAATTTTACTGAGGCACTGACACTGAGGTAGATTCTTACATATATACTAAATCTGCTGTAGTTAGAGAATTATATGATCAAGTGCTATGTATTTATTCAGAAAAATACATAGCACTTGATCATATAGCGAAACAGCAGCGAACACAAACCAGCGCATGTACGAACGAAAGGGTATGAATGTATAAAATTCTCAGTGAACAAAGTTGTTATCCGAAACTGTCGTCGACGCCCTGACCAGTCCCCTGTGTGTTGTACCCGGTGGCGCGCACTATGAGAGAAGACCAGAGAAGGGAACATCATATCTGCTTATAGAGAGTATACCAACAGTTTTTCAGACTTTTTTTCACTGTGTTTTATGTGGGTTCTGAAGCTTAGTCTCTTGTCAATGTAAAGACGAAGGAACTTATAGTATTTATTGCTAATACTGTCTTATCTGAAACTAGAAATGCAGTTGTGTTTTGCCAATGAGTAACTGCACGTGTGTTGTGACTGGAGTCGGAACATACAGATGTTTGCCCAACATAGAACCTATTGTAGTCTTTACAAGGTATTTTAAAAATGACACAATTCTCACTACGAGGGCTGTTTCTAACTAATAACTTACCAACAGTATTCCCGTAACTAAACAATACCTGTATACACCTACCCTTCACACCCAACTTTGTGCTGAAATGTGCACAAGTCTCCAAACTTGATAAATTAATTGCAGGTGACTATCATCATTAATTGCACTTCAACTCATTACGACCGGTAGAGGTTGGTTGGTGAGGCGCAGGCAGTGATCTGGTGCAGTGTAGACCGTTGACTGTGGTACTGGTACAGTGTCCTTCAGGTGTTGTGTGAGGTGGCTCCCCCTGTTGCACGTAGAGGGTACACTGTAGTGTTGGGTGTAGTACTGTGGTAGAGGGTACACTGTAGTGTTGGGTGTAGTACTGTGGTAGAGGGTACACTGTAGTGTTGGGTGTAGTACTGTGGTACTACAGTAAACTTCTGGCGTTCCGCGAGCGCTATGTCATGGGTTCGTATCCTGGCCGGGGAGGATTTACTGGGCGCAATTCCTTAACTGTAGCCTCTGTTTAACGCAACAGTAAAATGTGTACTTGGTTGTAACAACGATTCTTCGCGGCGGGGATCGTATTCCAGGGACCTGCCCGAAACGCTACGCGTACTAGTAGCTGTACAAGAATGTAACAACTCTTGTATATATCTCCAAAGAAAAAAAAAAAAATATGAAGTGTTGGGGATTTTCAGCCATAATTGCCAACTGCCAAAATGGTGTTTTAAAATCTACCTGTTAAAGTTCATAAAGGCAAATGGGGAGGGCCTTTGACAAGTCGATGTCTTCCTATCTTCGTTGAGGCCACTGATTTATCCGAGGGCCACTATTAGCCGCCCTCGGGTAAATTAGGTAAATTGTTCAATTTAAGATTTTATCGATATTTGACAGTCTGTTCCCAAAAAATTTTTGTTTCCCTGTGCCCGAGCACTCTGGGTTAGGGTGTGGTACACTGGCATGAAACAAAGCTTGTTTTCTAATCATAAAAACTATTTATAACGGTAGGTTATTGTGTTAGCCTAGGTTGGGTTAGGATAGGTTTGGTTTTGCTAGGTTAGATTGGGTTTGGTTAGGCAAGATTAGATTTGCCTAAAAAGCTAAGTTAGGTTGGGGTTGACTAGGTTTGGTTGGGTTAGGTTAGGTTAGGTTGCGTTGGGTTAGGTTAGGTTTGACTAGTTTAGGTTGGGTAAGATTAGGTTCATGTTGGGCTAGATAAGGTTGGTCAGTATGGCAGAGTAAAGTCGAATTCTGTGAAGTAAAATAAGCAGTTATCTTTATCATATAAAATTACATAAAATACCATTTATTAGAGTAGGTTCAATAAGCAAGAAAGTTATTAATTCCAACCACTCATTTATCAACATAGTGTTACAATACAGTGGGGGGCCTTGATTTACGATGGTAATCCATTCCCAGAAACGTATCGTAAGTCGAAACAATTTTTCCCCATAAGAAATAAAGGGAATTGAATTAATCCGTTCCACACCCTCAAAAATATTAACTTAAAAATACATTTTATACTGCATACAATTTCTTTCTCTAACTACAATACAGTACAGATGTTTATCTTACCTTTATGGAGGACTCTTGATGGCATATGGAAGATGGTGAAGAGGGGGAGGAGAAGTGTTACTGTTTGGAAGGGGAGTCTCCTTCCATTATAACATCAGGCAGTGAGGACTTCTCTGGGGTACACACACACTGGCACGTTTTGCCTGGATACGACTAGGACCTGCTCCTGGCTCAATGCTTGATTTTTTCACTAGAAATCATTCCATTGAAGATTGTTTTTCCCTTCTTTCCAACACTTGTCTGTAGTGAGGCATCACATTGTCATTAAAAAGATCAATGCAATGGGCTGTTACAGCTTTATCTGGGTGATTCTTTTCAGCAAAACTTTGCAGTCCTTCCCATACTGCACACACTTTCATAATTAATGAGGAAGGGACATCCTCTAATGCTGCTGCCTCCTCCTCCTCTGAAGATTTATTGTACTGCCTAGCTAGTTCAACAACACGAGTACAGTACCATTTTTATGCTTGTGTATGATCTCTTGCTTTTCTTCTATGGTCATTCTTACATGTGTTTTCATATGTTGAACCTTACCACTGACACGATATGGGACCCATGGCATGATATATAATAATCGGTTTTATGTTCAAAAAGCAAAAAATCGCCACAAACACGGAATTTCTTATAGTTGTGATCGTCACTAAGCGGGCAGCTCTAGTAAACTGAGGCAGGTCGGCCTGCGAGACTAGGAACCATGCGCTCGGTCGACCCAAACGTGTACCAACAAATATCGTTAGTCGACGACACTATCGTAAGTCGAGTCGCATTTTTCGATCAAATTTACATTGTGACTCGAAATTATCGTAAGTCGAGGTGCCACTGTATTTTTGAGCCTTGGTCTGTTCAGAAATAACATTGGAGGTTCAGCAACCAATGCATTAAATTTGTTCAACAGCTATTTAAAAATTAAGAAAAATTGCTAACAATATTTTTCTCTTCCAGTCTTGCCTATAGGAGTACCTTCACTGATCATTATGAATACATTTGAAAATGTGCCAATTGGCACTTCAGAAGCTGAAGAGGAGGATAATACCACGAGTCCTGTTTGTCTCGTTGTAACATCTGGAGCCTCGCACAACTCGGGTAAAAGGATCGTTGTCTTTAGCAGCTCCTCTCGATGTAACACCATAAATGGTTGTATTTAATATTTCGCATACGAGAGTCGGTACACAGGATATTGGCAACGCCAGGCTGTCGCCCCTTAACATTTAACAAATCTCGCCTATCGAGTGTTAATTGTCACAGGTTGAGTGGAGGCTGATAATTGGGTAATTGGATTATTGGAGCCATGAACATAGTGATTGTCTTGCATATATACAGTATCGGGAAAAAATATCATAACTGCATGAAACTTTTATAGTGGTTAATGATGAAGTATTAATAAACTAATTTTTAAGAATCCCATATTTTTCAGATGTGAGCCAATCGGCAACAGACTTGTCAAGTAAACGTGACGGCAAACAGGCAGTCAAATATAAAAGTGGCAGTGCAAGTGGAAATGCTTCTAACATGATTAATGTTGGGTAATTTATAATACACAACTGTATCTGTTTTATTCTTGTACTGTACTTGCCTAGTTGTGCTTGTAGGAGTTGAGCTTTGGCTCTTTGGTCTCGCCTCTCTACTGTCAATCAACTAGTGTACTGTACAGGTTCCTGTATTGAACGTGGAATGAAACATGTTCTTGCATATCTTATTATTGTCTTCTTTTCAATTCTTAATATTAACCCTTATAACCTGAAGATATAATGGGTCTTAAATTCACTACTGTATTGTAGTTGTGCAGTATTTTTGGATTGCCAGTCATTAGATAATAAAGTACAGGTACTATATACATGAGTCTTTCTAATTTGCATATCTTAAGTCTGCAATAATCCCTAGTCCATACCTTTGGTCTTAAAACAAAAAACAGCTGGGCATTATGTACAATACATAATTAAGGACTTGTAAACCCTGCATATTCTAAATGCACACACAAATAATATACTCACATGAAATGTACTGTACTCTAAATATTTATTTATATATATTTTTACACTTCATGCATTGCTGTAGTAAACTGCACAGAGGCTACTCACTGCCTCGGGTGAAAGGAAATGTGCCCAAACATTTGTCCTGCCACAGGAATTGAACTCGGGCCCTTTCAACAGGACTCGCTTCCACCATATTTCTTTCCCTCTGTCTCTGCCACTGATTTGAGTACTTACCTATTAGTGACTACAGGGAAGTGAGGTCTAGCCCACTGTGCCCTGCCTGCAACTCTTGTTGTACCTGTTGCATTATAATTGGCCCATATTTACATTAAAGTCCTTTGTCGAATCCGGCCTTAAAGTTGTGGACGGAAGTGGATTCGGCAACTTCCAGTGCATTCCACATGTTGACTACCCTTACAGGGCACAAGTATTCTATATACAGTATTTCTTTGACTTATTTGCATTTCCAACTTCCATCTGTGCCTTGTCCTATTTTCTCTCAATTTAAGAATGGCTCGTCTTGTTTATTCCCTTCAGTATCTTGTTTGTTGTGCTCATTTCTTCTGTTTCTTCTGTTGTTCAAGTGTAGCTAGTGAATAAAGAGCTGCCTGTGGGTAAATATAGCCAGTAGATAAAGAGCAACCTGTGGGGTCAAATGTTCTGTAAATATTGAAATGAGATATTCCCAATCTAAAAATAGTCTGTACTGTTGTCCACAATGGTTCTGGTCCTACCCAGTGCTGATTAGGATTCCTAAAAAGGGTTCTCTAGCTTGGCCCTCTCTCCTTCAATGGAGGTCTTTTGGATTATGTATAGTGACTTGCCTGGTCCCTTTACTAAACCCTATTTATATTTTTGTGATGATTACAGGCCTTTAATATCCCAAGTGAAAATGTGCAATAATACCATGTTGAAATATTTGTAATGATTTTAAATTAAAGTACTGTATATGAACTAGTATTTACATATAAAGTATTATATTTATATTCCAATCTATTGTTTTCATTTTCCAACAGCAAGGAAAAGTTCCGAACAAAACAACCACTGAGCAAAGTGGTTCAGTCTCGATTTAGGACTGCAACTACTACTTTAAGGGACAACAGTGGTGGAAGTAATAGCAGCAGCAGCAGCAATAAATCCAGCAATTCTGGCTATAGTGGGCCAGAAAAGAATGCTCTTAACAGTACTATGGTCACTGGCACATCTAATTCAGGGAGGAAGCCGATTCAGAAGCAAAAACCTGTGAGGTAAGGAAACCATTTCTTTTATTGATAGAATTATAAAATCTAGGTAATTGTTAAGGGTCTGGTCTTGCTAGTTTTTTCTGATAAGAATGAAATGCCAGTAAGTAGTACACTATATTATGTCTTCATACTATTCTTTAATTTTGGGGACTGCTGAATTACATTTTTCACTTGTTCATATTCTTGCATTTGCTCGTTCACTTGGGCTGGACGGCACAGCGATAGGCTTCCTTTATGTAAGTCGGTGTAAAATCCCCGACCGTCCAAGTGGCTGGACACCATTTCTTTTCCCGTCCCAAATCCTTATCCTGATCCCTTCCAAGTGCTATATACTGTAGTTGTAATGGCTTGGCATTTTCTCCTCATATCTGCCTTCCCCTTTCTTGCACTTGAGTAATTACTTGGCAAAGCACTCTTATCATATTTTTGTTTTAAAGTGAAAACAAGTACAGGGGTACCTTGGTTAAGAGATTAATCCGTTCCTGGAGACAGCTCGTAATCCGAAAACTCGTAAACCGAGGTTAATTTTCCTGTAAAAAATAATGGGAAATGAATTAATTTGTTCCCGACTACCCAAAAACCTCACTTCAAACTAAATTTTATACCCAATTCATCTAAATCTACACTACAAAACTATGTTCAAGTTATTACTTATCCTTGCTGATAACTGCTGTTGGCGTATGGACGATGGTGAAGAGGGGGGAGGAGGAGAGGTGTTACTATTTGGAAGATGAGTCCCCTTCCATTATAACATCGGGAAGTGAGGACCTCTCTGGGGTGCACTCTGGCATGTTTTGCCTGCATACCACTAGGTCCTGGTTGTGGCTCACTTGTTTATTTGTTAACCAATTTCATTCTATCTTCACATAGTTAGGGAAACGTATGCATTCTCCAGGATGTAAAGGTTACAACAAAATCAGATAATAAACAAAGGAGAAAAATAACTAAATTCTTAAGAAAAAAAATTTCCCTCAAAAAATATTTTTGGGACATTGATGAAAGTAACATATATTAACATTGGACTACGTATTTATATAATATATAACAAAATAAAGCATAATAACATAGTTATTCATTATTTTTTGTGTTGTGTGTTACTCAGCACTGCTATGAAGGCACCAACTGCATATCAACTCTGTGGACACTTCTTACTACTATTTTTCTTCTTTGAGTGTCGGACAGGTGCTTGCATCTCTTTATTACTGCATTATCCCTCGGTTCCAATTAATAGCTGTTCTCCTTTTCAACAAAACGTTCTTATTTTTTTTAAATTTGTCTAAAATCAATTTCTGAAAATATTTTGATGAGTTTCATGACACAGAAGCCAATAAGTTGGAGATTTGTTTAATATTTTTAAGTTATTTTTACATAATATGAATATTTTTCGCTTCCTGGTCCTCCCAATATGCGCGGTTTAAGGGTTAATGTGCTGATGTAGCTGCTACAGTGTCAAAGATGTGTGTTACTTTTATGATTACTTATTTTCAGTTATATTATTCAAACACTTCAAAACGGCTTAGCCATTTCGTATTTTTAATAAGGTTTGCACTATAATAAGTGGTGCATTATGGATTCAGCTTAATTTTTTTCTTAGATTAACACAAGTAACAAAACCCAAGGCAACTGGTCCCACTAGTCGGTCATCGAAGTTGCTGAACGTAGCTGGAACAGTAGGTCACACTTCTGGTTTGCAGCAAGGAGCTTTGCCACAAATTAGTCAGAGAGAGGCATGCAAGTATTCAGTGATGTCTCCGATGCAAGCTAGCAATGCCAAATTTCATTCGACTGTTTTAGATGCCACCATGCTGTCAGATGTAACAGGCATAAAGGATTGCGATAATGTCTTCAGGTAAGTTCATATATTTTACTGGTTTAAACTGTTGTACAGTATTTTTAGATGTACTGTATATCACTATCAAGTAACTCCTATTATAGATTTGCTTTGTCCATTTACAAGGCTCATCGTAAACACCTACTGTACATTCAGTGCATCCTCCCAAATTGGGACCTTCCTATAATGTATCTCTCTATACAATAAAACAAATTTGCACATCAGATTTTCCTTCCAAAATTTGCGTTTCTTAAAAATGTCCGAATTCTAGACAGGAACGTATTGAAGTCCAGATCATCAGTTTATCATGTAAAATAATTTCTATCAAATTGTATCTTTTTTAATTTTAAATTAAATAAATTTAACAGGCAGACAGTATGGTTGTCGAACAGGAAGGTCCTGTGTAATAAATCTTAGTTTCTATGGTTCTATGATAAGAACATAAGAATGAAGGTAACTGCAAAAGCAAACGAACGGAAGCTTGGTTTGTCCAGTTTTCACCAGAGCTGTTATAGCTATTAGAGCTATGTTATGTTAGAGCTATTATAGCTGTTCAGCATACTTATGTCAACAAGATGGAAAAACACTTTTTTCATCCACTTCAATGTTTTCTGCACACACTCGACAGTGCCCATCATCATGTCAGATTTATCAACCAAACGCATGTTGATATTATAATCAAGAACACAATCTGGCTTGTATACTGGCTCTTGCATTACTCGGTTTACCTTGCCACTATTCACCATTGTACCATCATGAATGGTTGTCAGCATGTTCACTTCTCTCTTGTCTTTCCACCTAACTGAGAGTATTTGATCACATTTTCTTAGCTGGCAGTCACCAACTTCAAGTTTATGGTCAAACACTGGCATTTCCCTTCTTCCTGGCTTTACTGTGCCAACGAATCTGGTTCTATTTTCAATCAAGAACCTAGCTAGCAAGGGACTTGTATAGTAGTTATCTGTGTATAAAATGTGGCCCTTGTTCATCCATGGTGCCATCAGTGACTTCACCACACTACCTGAGAAACCATGTTGGTCGTTACCGGGAATGTCTACATTGCTAGCAGAATACAGAATCATGTGTAACACGTATCCTGTTTCACAGTCACAAAGAACAAAGAATTTAAATCCAAATCTGTTTCGTTTGGAGGGAATATACTGCTTGAAGGCAACACATCCTTTGAAAAGCATAAGGGATTCGTCAATAACCAGCTTCTGTGCGGGTACATAAAAAATCTCTGAACTTTCCAATCACTTTATTCATATAGTGCCTGACTTGCCAAAGTCTATCATCCTCTGTCCGGTTCTCATTACTTGCAAAATGAAGACACCTGAGGAGTCTGAAACCTATCGGGACATATATTTACCAAAGAAAGGTGTTGGAATAGTCTGGTCTTTGCTCCAATAATCAGTGATAGCGTGTTTGACACAATGCTTCAACATACATACATATTGCTAAAAATACATACATTTCACCTATAGTGGTGTTTTTCCAACGCTGCAATCGTGAATATTCTGCCATCTCTTTTCCAATGAGATGAGCCACATGAAGGTTCATTTGGTGTACAATATATTCCATGAGCAGCTCATCATAAAATGCTGTAAAATAATCCATTTCACACATGTCCTCTCCATTATCAGGGAAAAGCTCTGTAATCCCAACGTCTTTATTGTCAAAGGCAGGAATTAGAGGAATAAAATCGTCACCATCACTCCACACAAGTACACCTTTGGCTTGCAGGACTCGCAGAATGTTATCCTCTTTATTATATTTTGTGACTTACAACCTAGTGTACTTATTAGGTTGCTGATGAATTCAGAACTTTTATTAATTTTTAACTCGAGTAGAATGATTAGTTTAATTCTTACATTGTGAATGGAAATTTGTGTAGTGATGTTATTCTCAGCACAACAATGATTGGGGGGTTGGCTCCTGGTAGTAACAAGTTGGATCTTACTGGAGCTGCTCTTCCCGAGCTTCCTGACATATCTGCTATCAAGTTGGATGGTAACAGTAGTAGAAATAGAAGTGGAGATACGACTGTTTTATCATCTGTCAGTGAGAATGATTTATTGGTGAGTTTTGTTTTATTAATTTTTTGTTTAAACTATTGGTAAGAATCAGGTTTCAGGATATCCAATAGATTCAGTGTCTTGGCGGGGCAGGTAATATGGCGGTACCCTCCTTCCCAACTGATGTTTCTTTGACTTACTGCAGTACCCCCTTTGTAGTCTGCTTCCATTTCTTCATCTTCACGGTGTTCTTTCAGTAACTGCTATTTCTAATTCTTATTTTTTCTGTGGGGAGCCCCGTCGGCTCCCTGGAGCTATCGGACTGATATGCAATATATTAGTCTGGGGCATCAGTTAATGGAGTTGCAGCCTACAGGGGACCAAGATCCAGAACCTGGCCCCCTTCAAACAGAGGCAGAACTCCCCCAACACCCAAGGAAACAATCAAAAGTCATACACTGCCGCCGCATCGCTCGTCTATGCAGCCCTCCCCTCCCTGGGAGGGGGAGGGGGGAGCTCCGGACCCCTGTGCCAGCTACTCGCACCCCAGTTCGTTGGCTGATGCGATCTGGGGCGGTCATCAACTCTGGCCTCGATTTCTTGGGGTTTCGCATACCTTTTTTCTCTAGTGCTTTGCCTCTCGCTCTTCTCCAGTCCATGTCCCGTAACTCCTGGGGGTGTTCTGGATTGCTGTTATGGGGTGGACGCTGGGTTTTCCCTACGTATGGGTGTGGGGCTTCTCCTTCGCCCCCTACCCTTTTCGATTCCTGCTTGTGGGGCTCTGCCTTCTTCCACTGGCGGTGCTCCCGGAATCTTCTCGGCTATGTTGTCGTGACACGTTCGTGCCTACGTTCTGCAGGTGAGTTTATGCGGTCTGGCTTCTCTTTCGGCCAGGAGCTGGTTGGAGATTTTTGGATACGATTATACGAACGTCAGAACACGGGTGCCTGCATCAGGCTTATTGGGCCATACGAGGTGGCTCCTATTTATACCCATCCAGTCCCACACTTAGGCATGTCCAGCCCATGCTCGAGTTTAGATAGGGGCCCTACCTCCACCAGGTTACGAGGTACAATGGTGGGGGTATATATTATGGGGGCAAGTGTTCCTGTCTGGATGTTCTGAGTTTTCATGCTGTGGATGCGTGTTGGGGATTGGTTGTGGGTTTTTGTTTGGCCCTTCAGTGCTTCTTCTTGGGGCCTTCCTTGTTCATCTGGGTTAATGGTTACAAGGGGGTCACTGCCCCATTTTTCGTGGTCTTATCTGGGTCACTTTCCTTTCACATCTTGCAGTGCCTGGCTTAGCCCTTCCAAGTACATTGGATTCTCTGTATTGTACTTGCCTTGTTGTACTTCCTTAGTTGTGTTTGCGGGAGTTGAGCTCTGGCTTTTTGGTCCCACTTCTCACCTGTCATAAGCTCCTGTGCAGGTTCCTGGGCCTGCTGGACTCTGTCATACCTGTGCTTGAAGCTGTGTGTGTTGTCATCCTCCACCACATCGCTTCCTCATGTGTTTCACTTATCTACTACTGACACTGCAATACTTCTTTCCTGTGTCTCTTTGGCTCATTTGGGCTCTCCTTCCACCAATGTCTCCCTGGTGCGTGTGCCCCTGGGGTCCCGCAGTCGGTCTTTTTCTCCCTTATCACTTCCTTTGGGAATCTTAAATGTGGTGATCATACCATCGTCGCTCGTATTCCTGGGTTCGGGTACTGGTCTGGTGGCGTACCTTTGCACCTTTGACACATCCTTTGTGTTGGGATGTGTCACACAACTGTGTTGTTGGCGTGACTTATTGGGCCATGACCTGCGGCTCTGTGTTGTTGGTCGTGTCCCGTTCATTGCCGTTTTGCTACTTGCCTTCTTCGTTCCTCGTCTTCCTTCTATGCTCTTGTCCTGGCCGGTGGTGCTGGGGCTTTTCTTCTGGTCTTGTGTTTTTTCATTTTTTCATTTTATCCTACACATGGTTGTATTTTGTTTGTCCCTTTTGGCTCTCCTATTGCCAGGTTTGGATTCCTGGTTTCCTGCCTTACCCGGCCTGTTGGCATTTTCACGGTCTCTCGGTTCCCTTCTCTAGATTCGCGATCTTCTGGCAGGCTTGCGGGCGTTGGGATGTTTTTCTGTATGGCAGACGTTCCTTCTCTTTTGCCGGCTTGCGTTTCCAGCTATGCTGGCTTAGTGGTCGCACCCGAGATCTACCCGTGGCTCCGCCTTTTCCTAGGCTCGATTGGCCCATGGAGGGCTGGTTCGGTTCTGCCTCGAGTCTCTCACCTTCTGTTGGGTGGCTTCGTTGATGGTGTCCCACCTGCGTGCTTCTTGGCGGCAGTGTGGGGTTTTTGACGGTCCTTCCTTTTCCTTCTGTCCCTTCTTCGGTAGCTGCGTTTAGTGGCATGGTCTTGTCCTTTCTTTTGGTGGTTTGGGACTGTCATCATGTCCCATACTGTCGTCTCATATCGTGTGGCACTGGCGGAGCCACTTCAGCTTGCTTTTGGTATTGTTGTTACTTCTGCGCCGTTTCGCAAGCTGTCTCGTGCATTGTTTCCCCTCTGGCCTACTCTTGCACCGCCTGAGCCGTCCTGGTCATTGGACAGAGTGCTCTTTTCTTTCTTCTCCTCGGTTTGTTGTGGCCCCTTCGGTTCAGGATTGTTCTCCAAGGCTCCTTTTATGTTGCCATTGGCCTCTGTGGGGTCGGGTTGGGAAGCTTCATGCTCTCCTCCGGCACAGGAGTTTCTGCTCTTTTGGTCTTTGTGGTGGTTTTGTTCGTCTGCAGCCGTCTCCTTTTTTCTGGCGAGGAATGAGGCTGCTGCTTTCCGGAAGGGTCCCCTGGGTTGTTGATGCTTGGTTGGTTGGGCTGGGGGTGCATCATGTTTTGTGTCCGGTGGCAGCTGTTTGCCGTCAAATGTGCACCACGGCTTCTGTGTCTGGGGACGCGCTTTGGGTTGATCCGGTTTCCCTTTTTTCCTGTTCGCGGGTGCGGGGTCTCCCTGGTCGTCCAGAGTTCATAAGGCTAGCCAGCCTGTGGTCTATCCCCGAGCCCATGACATTAGCAAGTTCGCTGCTATTGCTGCCGTCTTTGGCACCATGTTCTGGGCTAACATTCGGGCACGGGGCTTTTGGCGGTCGAACAGGGTCCTGGCTGCTCATTTTCCTCGTGCATGTCCCTGGGCCTAATCGGGCCCGTGTCGTTTTGGGTCAGCAGTTGCCGCCAGTTGTCTCAACTTAGAGTTATGGAGTGGGCAACGACTGCCTTCTGGGTAAGTCCCAAGTTTTTTCTATAGTTAGGTAGTTAGTTACCTCCGTTAACGTTAGGTAGTTAGCTCCGGGGAGCCGAAGGGGCTCCCCCTAGAAAACCAGCGTTGAATGTAATGAAATGCCATTTTCTGGGCGAGACCCGGAGGCTCCCCGGCATCCCTCCCTCCCCCGGTCGGCGTTTTTTTTTTGTGTTTTGACATCCAGCCTCAGAACTGACGGGTGGATAGCCGACGTGAGGGGTCTGGGGGCTCCTCTTTCCTCCTTTCGGGGAGGCGGGGGGGAGCTGCTCAGACAGCGGCGTGGCGACATGTGACATCATGATCGTTTGCTTGTTTCTTATAGGGGAGTTCTATCCACTTGTTCGGCTTTTGTTAGCAATAATTTCACCAGAATAGGGGTTTGTTTTGAGACGCTTACCTTTCTGGGTGCCTGACCCGGTCGATGGCAGACATAGAATGCTTCCAACCACACGGGGGTTTCTATAGGCCATTGCTCTCCTTGCCTCTCTGAGGGAGCCAGGTTCTGGTTCGTGGTCCTTGGTAGGCCCACAGAACTCCATACACATGACTAATGCCAAAGTCTGACATTAGCATATCAGCCTAGTAAGCTCCAGGGAGCCTCCGGGGTCTCACTCAGAAAATGGTGTTTCATTATCTTCAATGCTTTTTTCTTTTTTTTCTTTTTTATATGTACAGTACATTGTTAATGGAAATAGTGTGGAAATTTGCCTATTTTCTCATTGGAAATAAGAAAATTTCAAAATATCACTATCCTGGTTTGAGGTGGGGTAATAATAGCTACTTTTTAGGCATAAACAATTATGAAATAACACTTATTTCCTGGTGGCACCAAAAATTGTTACATTGTATGATAATTTTCTTTTTATATAATTTGACTAATATTTTTAGTAACCTAATGGAAGAATGCATCAAGTTCAGATATAAGAGAACTAGACTTCAAAGATCGAGATTCAGCGAGATCTATAAATGGCATATGGGAGACAGCTTTATCTGTTAACTCAAAAGTGTGCTTAATGAGAAAAACCATATTAGTCTGGGCTTAAAACATTTTAATGTCGGTCATGAACACTGCAGCAATACAACTGATCGTGAATTTGAGTGACTAAGGACACAGCAGACAGGTTTAGTAGATCTGCAGAACATTTCCCCACCCATATTTTTGATCAGTTAGTATTAAATGATAGTACTGTATAAGAATAATTTAATTTAAAAATGTTTGCAAAATGTTGCATGCAGTTAACGCTTATTGTACATAGTGATTTATAAACACTGAATTTATACACAATTCAGCATTTATTTTCCCAATATGATAACTTTTTTAGTGTGTACTAATACAGTGGCACCTCGATTAATGAGCGGCTCTATTTACGAGCATTTCCAGTAACGAGCGAGCCACTCGCAGCAAATTTGTCTATTGACGAGCTTCACCTCTATTAATGAGCAAAACCACATGGTGCTTCCTAGCGTCTCGCGGGTTTTCGCAAATTCTCGGACGCCTCCGATGCTAATGTTGTTGTTGTGCCGCACACGACAAGTATCCCTCTGGATTTATTTGAGCTTTTCTCTGGGTTTTTTGTGGTTTTGTGACTGCAATTTGTAACGCACGATGTCGCCAAAGAAGCTGCTTGCTAAAGACAGTGTTGGGAAGGGGAAGAAAGCGACAATTACCGTGGAAGTGAAGAAGGAAATCATAGCAAAGCACGAGCGTAGTGTGAGTGTGATTGATCTCGTCAGGGAGTATGGCAGGTCCTCGTCAACGATTTGTACCATTCTGAAGAGGAAGGAACAATTTAAGACGCTTGAGGTGGCTAAAGGAGTTACCAAGGTTAACAAGAAACGTCCAAAAATCCTAGAAGAGGTTGAAAAGCTACTGCTAGTCTGGATGAATGAAAGGCAATTGCATGGCGATAGTGTCTCTGAAGCTCTTGTCTGTGCAAAGGCCAAGAAGTTGTATGTGGACCTTGTCAGGAAGACACCAGGTGCGTCGAGATATTGAAGATATCATAAGTCGAGAAGATAGTCGAGATATGAAGAGGAGGAGATGGCAAGGCCACGGCTTAAGGCAAGCCGTGGATGGTTTGAGAAATTTAGGAAGAGGAGCGGTATCCACAGTGTTGTGCGACATGGGGAGGCTGCCAGCTCTGATAAAGCTGCTGCTGAGAAATTTGTACCAGAGTTCCAGGAATTTGTTGCTGAAAAGGAGTTCTTGCCCCAACAAGTTTTTAATTGTGACGAGACTGGCCTGTTTTGGAAGAAAATGATGAAGAGGACCTACATCACACAGGAGGAACAATCTTTGCCTGGCCACAAACCGATGAAGGATCGGCTTACTCATGTGCTCTGCACTAATGCAAGTGGAGATTGCAAGGTCAAGCCGCTTGCTTGACTTGACTGTGAGAATATGTGAATATGTGAGAGGATGTGTGCCCTCGATAAAAGCCAAATGTGTATGAATACATTCTGGCTTCCTGTTCCCCGATGCAATGAATTAGAATTATATGATAACTATATTTTAATTTTTCATTACCATATTAATATTTAAACTTGTGTACTATATTTCTGTATATATAATAAATGTTTCTTGATAGCAAAACAGTAGTAGTGGCAATTTGCAAGAGGTGACTGCTGAAGAAATAGAGCAGGAATATTTTAGGGTTCTACAATGGGCCTACATTAATGTCTGCAGTGAAGATGCTTTCAAGATTCAACTAAGAGATGCGCAGGTATGTCTTTAGTTTTGTTTTTTTAGTTTATATTTTCATGTGGTTTACTAAAATATTGTACACAATGCACAAACAGTCATGAGCTTTCTGCAAGATGCTAAAGTAAATTGCTCGGTAACAAAGATGTATCTGCCAACATTTCATTAATAAGAATAAACTAAAGTCAGATTTTGCAGATTTCCTTAAGCTGACCACAAACCATTTTCATTATCATACATCCATAACTAAATTTAATATCTCGGAATCTTAGATACTTTGACACAACTGTGCGACACAACTACGGATGTTTTTGTCAATTATTCATGAACTGTACTGTAATTACATAAGTATAACTGCTTAAATAGTTACAGGATGAGAGGTATGTTCATGGTGTCCCATCTTTCTAGTACTCTTATGACGCTTTGAAACTACTGACAGTTTTGGCATCACTTAACTTGTTCCAACCATCTACCACTCTGTTTGTAAAAGTGATCTTCCAAAATTTTGTTTCAGCCCAGAGCTATCTAGGCTGAAATGTATATCATTAGACTTTGGCATCAGTGTGAATGGAGTTCTAGGCCTACCGGGGATCATGAGCCAGAACCTGGCCCCCCTCAGAGAGGCACGAGGAGCAATGGTCTATAGAATTGCACATGGGATTTGGAGCATTCTATGTCTGCCATCGACCCGGCTATGCACCCAGAAAGGTAAGCGCCTCAAAACAAACCCCTATTCTGGGGTTTGTTTCGAGGCGCTTAAACGACTAAAATAGACTAACGAGTGGGCAGAACTCCCAAAATGAAAACGAGCAAATGAGCATGACGTCACACGTGCCGTGCCGCATGTCTGCGCAGCTCCCCCCCCCCCTCCCCGGGAGGGGAAAGAGAGAGGTTATCTTGAGGTTATCTTGAGATGATATCGGGGCTTAGTGTCTCCCGCGGCCCGGTCCTCAACCAAGCCTCCTTTTTGTTACACACCCCCAGGAAGCAGCCCGTAGCAGCTGTCTAACTCTCGGGTACAAATACCTATTTACTGCTAGGTAACAGGGGCATCAGGGTGAAAGAAACTGCCAATTTGTTTCCGCCTTCACTGGGGATCGAACCCGGAACCTCAGGACTACGAATCCGAAGCACTGTCCACTCGGCTGTCAGGCCATCAAAGCCAAAGTGGGAGCCGCAGACACACCGCGCCGGCGATCCACCCTCCAGTTCTTGATATGATATACAGTTCTTGGCTGATGTGATTGTGGCTTGGTCGTGTGACTCCAGCTCCAGATTCTCTGTTGTGCTGTGCCTTGGGTCCAGTACTGCTCTTACGGTGGCGTGCGAGCTGGAAGTATTACTCGCAGGTACTTGGACTGCCTGTGCTTAGGGTTGCCTTCCCCGAGTGCCCTGTAAGTACTGCCCTTGGGGATTGGGGTTATCTTCCCAAAGTCATCTTGGGGGGGGGGGGGGTCTACCTCTATTGGTCTTTTGCTGCTCAGTGTTTGACCGGCCCGAGTGTGTTGGGGGGGGGGGGTTCCTTCCTTGTTTACCTTGGGGTAAGTGGTAGTTTTTCACTGGTAGGGGTGCAGGGTACTGCGCAGCTAGTTTTCACCTATAACAGCGGCCGGCTCTGTTCCTCCTGCGTACGCTGTCCTCTTGCAAGGTTTTTCTTTTCATTTTTGTTTCTTCCTGGTGGGGGGGGTCTGTCTTTGTAATTACCTAAGTGTAATTACCTAAGTGTAGTTACAGGATGAGAGCTATGCTCATGGTATCCCATCTCCCCAGCACTGTCATATAATGCTTTGACATTACTGACGGTTTTGGCCTCCACCACCTTCTCACTTAACTTGTTCCAACCGTTTACCACTCTATTTACAAAAGTGAATTTTCAAATATTTCTTCGGCAGCTTTGTTTTGTTAGTTTAAATCTATGAGCTCTTGTTCTTGAAGTTCCGGGTCTCAGGAATTCTTCCCTATCAATTTTATCGATTCCTGTTACTATTTTGAACGTAGTGATCATATCACCTCTTTTTCTTCTATCTTCTAGTTTTTGCATATTTAATGCCTCTAACCTTTCCTCGTAGCTCTTGTCCTTCAGTTCTGGGAGCCACTTGGTGGCATGTCTTTGCACCTTTTCCAGTTTGTTTATGTGCTTCTTAAGATACCTGTATGGGCACCATACAACCGATGCATATTCCAGCTTTGGTCTAACAAAAGTCGTGAACAATTTCTTCAGTATTTCTCCATCCATGTATTTAAAAGCAATTCTGAGGTTAGAAAGTGTAGCATAGGCTCCTCGCACAATGTTCTTAATGTGGTCCTCAGGGGGACAGTTTTCTATCTAGAACCAACCCTAGATCCATTTCTTTGTCAGAATTCTTTAAAGATTTCTCGCATAATTTATAGGTTGTGTGGGGTCTATGTTCTCCAATTCCACATTCCATAACGGCATTTATTCACATTAAATTCCATTTGCCAAGTGGTGCCCCATATACTTACTTTGTCCAGGTCATCTTGAAGGGCATGACAATCATCTAAGTTTCTTATCCTTCTTATTATCTTAGCATCATCAGCAAACATGTTCATATAATTCTGTATACCAACTGGTAGATCATTTATGTAGACAATAAATATCACTGGTGCAAGAACTGAACCCTGTGGTACTCCATTTGACATTTCTCCAGTCCGATACATTGCCTCTGATTACTGCCCTCATTTTTCTATGTCGGAAAATTTCACCATCCATGTATTTAAAAGAAATATCAGCAATATCTGAAATTGGAAAGCATGGCATAGTGCCCATTTTTCCTTTTTCATAGGTAGATAGCTTCAGGGGGCCACAGTGGCTCTCCCCAGAAAACCAGTGTTGAATGTAATGAAATGCCAATTTCTGGGTGATCCCCTGGTGGCGCTCTTACACACGCTTCTTCCCTCTAGGTTGTTAAGAGGTCAGTTACATTTACTATAGAACTGAGGTTGGGGTATTCGGCTGACTGTGAGCTACCTCTTTCCTCTCCCCCTCCCCCACTATGGTTGGGGAAGCAAATGAGCTTGCAGTAATTTGAAGAGATTTTGATTGTTTAAATTGTTGGTTTTAGAGGATGCAGTCTCTATTCAAGCCAACAGTGGTCTATTTTGCCTTGCCGAGTTTCTGGTTGCTTTCTCAGTGGTGGCGTAAATAGATAGTGGAACCTCGATTTAACAAATGCCATTCGGTGAATCTCTGGTTGGAATGCACACCTTCCAGGCTGGAGATTTACTCGCCCAATTTGACGAACAAGAGTTCTTTCTGTAAAGCTTCCTCAATAGTACTGGCCCAACTGGGCTGTGGTGGATATGTAGGCCTTTAGGTAGCTCCCAGCAACAGCCTGTTGAACCAAGCTCTCGCAAGTCAAACCTGGCCCCAGGCTGGGCTTGGGGAGTAGAACAGCCCCCAGAACCCCATCCAGGTACATATGAGTGACTTTACAATGCTATATTTCATCATCATTATCATTATTAACCCTTTTTCTATCTTTCATGAGGTTGGAGATATATCATATATTTTAGTTTATAATAGTTTCTCCATCATTGTCATTAATACCTAATCAATTTATGAAGTATTTGTGCAGTGTTAATTACCCAGCATTTTTTCTATTCACTATAGATTCAGATGATGTTTCTGGAGCAACTAATTGGCGAAAAGCAATTAAAGTTAAGTGATCGAATTCAAATGAAAGATCACCTCCTCCATCAGCAGAGAGTTAGTGAAACTCTCAAAATTCAAAGTGATGTACTGCAGCCTCTAATTGGTTAGTAAGTGTTTGACAGCATAAAATTTCCTTTTATGATATCACATAATATATTAAAATAGGAAACCCACGATGAAAAAACCCAGTGTTTCAGGCCCCTTGTTCATGCACTGATTGGCTGGGGATTTTAGTTCCCCAGCATAATTGCTTCTTTCTTCGGGGATTATTGGTTTTTTACTATCCTGTACCCCTTGTCACTCTTTTGTGTGTTATTCTTTGTAGTGTTTTAACATCAGGGAGCTACTGATGGAGCCTTCCAGAAAATTAGCATTGAATGTAATGAAGTGCCTCTCCTGTGGGTCCTCAGTGGCCTCTTAGCTTCTCCCATCCCCTTTCAGGTGTGTTGGTATGCCTTTGGTTAGCTCTTGACTGAACCTTTAGTACTCTTACTACCATCAGCAGTGATGCCAAGATAGTGTTGCATAAAGTGCCTCAAAAAACGTATTGAATAAAATACAGTTGCCTACTTCAGGAGATTTTATTGAAGTGATAGCACCTATTTATAAGTACAGATGTAAAATGATTGTGTGGTATGAAAGTGAATAATCAAGAATTTGATGAGTAGAAATGGAAAGAATGAAAAGCAAGTGTTTTGTTATGAGAATAGTCCAAGGAATGAAATTGTGCAGAGTGGAATGCATTTTATTATAAATAGAAGTTTATATAATTAAACTTAGGAAGTACAGTAATTAATATTTAGTTCTCTTTCTCAAGATGCTCTACCAGCATGTGAAGAAGCCGAGACAGTATTGAGTCGAGAATTGGAGAAAAGCCTACACCAGGTTAAAGTGGACAATCTCCATGTTCCCGAGAACCATAAAAAGTACAGAGGCAAGTCATTTAAAATATTGGTTTTAAACAGAATTATCAATAATATGTAAAAATACAAATTAGCAAATGGGATGTAATATAAGCTTGCATTTTATACTGCTTTAATTGAAGGTACAGTAAGGTTGCCTTCTTACTTTCCCCTAACAAGGATCGGGAGGTGGGGTGAATGAGACGGCACTAATTTAATGAAGTTTCTATTGTTTGTTTACAGTGTTCGGGTGTAACACCATAAATGCGTTTATTTGATATTTTTCATAAAGCAAGAGTCAAGTCACACAGTATATCGGTGGCGCCAGTTTGTCGGCTCTTGGCAATTAACACTTATCGCGCGCAGAGCGTGTGCGCCGCAGACTTTGACGTTATGCTCCCGGCTGTGCGGTAGAGCATGTGGTGACACAAATGTGTGTGTACTCATTTCAGTTTTCTCACCTTAATTCTTGTGCTATTTCGTACGTTTTGGTATCATTGTGTTCCCAATAGAATTCCCTACAGGAGTATATGCATATAATGTCCAAAAGCCTGGCAGGACTCCCCACAGCAAAGCCTGAAGTCGGCCCGTGAATGAGCACCAATTGGTACACAGCAACCAAATGTGTATACTCATTCAGTACACTTTCGCGCTCCGGGCATGGCACAGGCACAGCACAGACAATTCTGGAGCCAGAGTCGTACGATCGCAAAGGTCTCGCATCGCCCACAGAACTGAAGGGTGGATAGCTGGCATGGGGGTCAGGGGCTCCCCCTTTCCCCTCCTGAAGAGGCAGACATAGAATGCTTCCAACCACACTGGGGTTTCTATAGGCCGTTGCTCCTCGTGCCTCTCCGAAGGGGGGTGCCAGGATCTGGCTCGTGGTCCCCGGTAGGCCTAGAACTCCATTCGCTTTGATGCCAGGGTTTAATACATTCATATCAACCTGGATAGCTCCGGGGAGCCTCAGGATCTCGCCCAGAAAATGGCGTTTCATTATATTCAACGCTGTTTTTTTTTTTTTTATACTAGTATGGATGTCCTGTACTTTCATTCTCAGCATTAGGGCAGTCCAAATATTGTAAACTTAATTTTTTTTTAAATTTTCAATCAATTGTAAATTTTTTTCTCAGATCAAATTTTGGAAACCCTTGGCACACAAATCTCCTTGCTGCGTGAACTTGAAAGTTTGGTGGAGCCAGACACTCATCAGTTGAATTCCATCATCTCTGTGTTTGATGAATTGCAGAACAAAATAAAGCATATTCAACAGTAAGTGATAATTCTGAGTGTTTGATTATTAATTTACTATTTATATTGAAAATCAATACAGATTTCAAGCGGTTAATACTTTCACCCTTTAATACTAGCCTCCAAATATGACACCCCCCTAGTGCGCAGGAAATAAATTATCTTGAAAAATTCTTTTGTTTTTTAAAGTGTCAAAAACCCTGCCCTCGGTATGGGTATGTCAAAAAAATTTCGAAATTGTACTTACTTTGGCTGCTATGGGATCCGTAAGTTGGCGAGTGACGTCATCATTCCCCGTTCGCCTGTGATGTACGCTCCCGGGGCGGGGCGCACGAGTTGCCGCGAATATATTTTCGTGGCGATGTGGTGACGTCATGCTCGTTTGCTCTTTTTGTTTGGGGAGTTCTGTCCACTAGTTTGGCTTTCAGTAGCAATTTCTTAACCAGAATAGGGGGTTTGTTTTAGGGCGCTTGCCTTTCTGGGTACCTGACCCGGTCGATGGCAGACAGAATGCTTCCAACCACATGGAGAGTTTCTATAGGCCATTGCTCCTGGTGGTCCCTGGTTTTTTTTTTTTTTTTTTTTTTTGCACCTCTATTTTCTTAGCTTGAATCTGTGTCATCTTGTTCATGGAGTTGCTGGTTTCAGGAATTCCTCCTTGTCAATTTGGTCTATTCATGAGAGTATTTTGTAATTGGTGATCATATCACCTCTCTCATCTTCTAGTTTTAGCTTGTTTAGTGCCTCTTAATCTATTCCTCGTAACTCTTGTTTTTCATTTCTTGATGCCATTTTGTAGGATGCTATTCCACCTTTTCCAGTTTATGTAAGTGGGTGGGTGTTGATGTAAAATAATGTAATGCACAAATTTTGAACACAACAATTTTCAGAAATGTGCAAGGTGTCATGTCAATACAGTACTTTTAAGGGTGAATGGCAGAATAGTTTGTCTCAGAGAAAAGCACACTTAAACATGCATGTGATATGACAGCAGTGAAAATACTTACTTGGAGAAATGCTGATCCCATGATACTGTGGTGAAGGGTATGATTGATTGGCAAGTGGATAATGGAAGGCAAGTTTCAAGGAAGCAAGTTGGGTCATGAGTACAAAAGGGGAGTATGTATTTGCCGATTACTATACAACATTCAAGAGCGAAATGTAGAGTAACTAAAATGTATCTGGTTAATTATGTTACTGGTGTGGAGTATTACACAAACTAGTGAGATAAATGCTTTATGGTATGATAGTGGGAATAGCATTTGACTTCAAAGGATTTCCAAAAGATTGGTGATCCTGCAGGTTGAAAACTGAACAGGAAGTACCAAAAAAAATAAGGGAACATGATTACAGCTAAAGATGCTATATATGAAAAAGACTAGTGCAGAAGACAGTAGCTAAATAGACAGGTAATGTGAAAACCTTGTTGTACAGCAAGAGGCATGATAGGAAAATTATTTGGGATATTGGGGATTAGGATGGGAGAATGTTAACTGGTATGGAAGAAGTTATTATATTATGACATTGATGTGTGGATATGATGAAATTAAAATATAAATCTGGCAGACTATGGGTGATGTGTAAGCAAGATTAAACACTGGAAAATAATAGAGAACAGAATGGAATGATCATTAAAGTTTCTCTAAAACCTGTTATGTTTGTATAAGGTAACTAAGACATGACTGGCATGTGCTATAAATGAAAATAATTTAATGCCAAAGGTTTTAATTTTATTTTTTTGCAGGTGTGAATATGATGTACATCAGTTAGCAAGACTTGCTGTGCAGGAAGCATCTTTGCAAATAGGTGCTAGGCAAGTAAACATCTCGGCATTGAATCAAATTTGAAATCAACATCCCGTATAGATTTTGACATATGGTACAGTATTTACAAAATAATTCTGTTTGAGAAGTCCCCCAAATAAAGGGACAAATCTTGTAGGTATTAAAATGCAATTTAAAGGATCTATAAAGACACTAAACCCTTTGATTTTTTTGTTTTTGTTTTTTAGAGCTATGGAACTTAGTCTTGAGAAGTCCAACTAATCAATCTGTTGGGTGAAATTTACTGATAAAGTATCGTGTTAGATGAATAATTACAAAATAAAATCAACCTAATTATAGGAGTAATGGCACTATTAGTAATTTGTATTTTTATGAATTGATACTGTAATTGGTTTTGATTAGATGTGATGTTAAATATATTTGTAATAATTTAGAATAAAGGCCTATAACCTAGTGACCAAATTACAAAAATTACTGAACTGAACATAACTTAAAGGTAAAATTATATTTGTTTTATTATAAACATGGATTACAGTATGTGATTCAAAAGATTATTAAAATGTATTAATATGTGGCATTTTTAAATTATATACCTGTACATATACAAGCATTTTTCTACCTGGATTGTAACTATCTGGATGTGGTTCTAAGGGTTGTTCTACTTCCCAAGGGGCCAAACTTGACTTGTAGAGCTTGGTCTAACAGGCTGTTGCTTGGAACAGCCCACAGTCCCACGTATCCAATGCAGCCTAGTTGGTCTGACACTGTTGCAGAAAACTGTCCAGTTTTTTCTTGAAGACTTCCACTTTCGTTCCGGCAATATATCTTAAACTTGCTGAGAAGATAATGAATAACCGTGGATCTCTGATGTTTATAGTGTTCTGAATGTGCCTACGGTAGCTTTACCCTTCACTAGGTCTGTTCTGCATTTCCCTCCATATTGTTCACTTCAGTATATTATCTTACTGTGCAAATTTGGGACCTGACCCTCCAGCACCTTTAGTGTATGTATCATTTGATACCACTTTCGTCACCTTTCTAGAAGGTACATTTTGAGAGCTTTGAGACGATCCCAATAATTTAGTATTTTATGTCTGTGTATACTGTGTGTGTTCTCTCTACTCCCTTTATTTCGGCAGTCTGTCATGCTCTGAAGGGAATAGTGACAGCAAGGTGGGACAGCACCAGTGACTTGAATAGTATGAGCATTGTGATGGGATCTGTGGATTTGAAGGTTCTCGTAACCTATCCTATCATTTTTCTAGCTGATGCTATATTTGTTTGGTTATGCTCCTAAACGTTAAGTTGTCAGACATCATTATTCCGAGATTCTTTACATGTTGCTTTCCTACTATGGGCAGATTTAATTGTGCTTTTTACCCTGTGTTTTGTTTAAGGTCTTCATTTCTGGGGGGGATCCCCATCTGCTCCCTGGAGCTATACCAGACAGATATGCTAATGTCAGACTTTGGCATCAGTCATGTGTATGGAGTTCTTAGGGCCTACTGGGGACCACGGCCAGAACCTGGCCCCCTCAGAGAGCCAAGGGGAGCAATGGCCTATAGAAACCCTCATGTGGTTGGAAGCATTCTATGTCTGCCTCTCCAGGAGGGGAAAGAGGGCGCCCCAGACCCCCGTGCCGGCTATCCACCCTTCAGTTCTGTTGCTGATGCGAGGCTGTTGCGATCGTACGACTCTGGCTCCAGAATTGTCTGTGCTGTGCCTTGTGGTGTTTCTCGCCGGCGCCCGGGATCGAACCCGGGACCACAGGATCATGCGTCCAGTGTTCTGTCCGCTCAGCCACCGGCCCCCTGTAACAAGTGGATTTGGCATCAACAAGTATTTTTGTTGTTCCAATAACATAAATAACAGATGTCTATCATATTACAGTATATTTTTGGTTTTGTTTAGTTTAGTTTAATTAGGATAATAAAAAGCTATTAAACACTGATTTTAGAAATGATTTATTAATCTGAAACTTTCAAAGTCATGGGTCACTGAACTATGACGACACAGACGAAGGAAAACCAAGTGAGGTTTACAGTACAGAGTTCCCTTATCTGTCCATCCTCAGTCACCTTGTTTCATCACAGAAAATGTCTGTAAAGACATTTTACCACATGTAGCTAGCTAATCACGCTTCAGCCTTTAAATTAATTTACAAAAGATACGTGTGTCACAAATTGGTGAACGAAAATTATGGACACTTAGTCATTCATTTGTGTGGACCATTCTGGCTGGTGTTTGGTTCATATGGTTCACTTGTTGTGTGGTCCACTTAATTGTGTGATCCAACTTGTCTTATGAAGGAATTATTAATTGTAATTGTGATAGAATGAGTTTTCCACAACTCTGTGTACTCTGTCCCAACATATTAAGCTTGTGGACCACTTGTGGACCACTCGTGCGGTCCACTTGTGTGATCGAACTTGTCATATGAGGGAATTATTAATTGTAATCTGTGATAGAATGGGAAAGTTTCCCACCGGTCTTTGAACTCTGTCTCGACGTCGTAAGCAAATCCGAACATTCCCCGCTTCGGCGAACCATTGTTCATTGAACTGGGTGACTAAATCCAGCCTGAAAAGTGTGTGAACTAGACGGAGAATCGTTGAATCGAGGTTGTACTGTAAAAGGTTTTCTTCTTCGCTGACTTTCTGGATATTTTCCTGGCGGATTGTATATTATCACCTGCTGTCTCTGCCTCTGTGAGGAGGCCAAGTTCTGGTGCCAGATTCATGAAGCAGTTACGCAAGTACTTACAAACGTGTACATCTTTCCTCAATCTTTGACGGCTTTCGTTACATTTATTAAACAGTTTACAAGCGTGAAAACTTGCCAATCAACTGTTGTTGTTGTTATAAACAGCCTCCTGGTGTTTCGGAGCTCATTTACAGTTTAATAATTGTAAACAAAGCCGCCAAAGATTTAGAAAGGATGTACAGGTTCGTAAGTGCTTGCATAACTGCTTTGTAAATCTGGCCCCTGGTTACCAGTAGACCAAACAGAATTCTGCAGCTGTTATGACCTAGTTGTTGAGAGCCATTTTGGCAAGATAACTTCAGGACTTATCTGGAAAGAGGTGTTTCATTATATTCAATGCTGGTTTTACATTATATCCTGTTAGACAATGCTCTCCACTCTGTTCCTTGCTATGCCTCCCATGGCATGTGGAAGTGTGTTTCTTGGTGGAATTTAGACTTGTTAGGCTGTACACTTTAAGCATGCAGCCTGGAAAAGGCACAGAACCCAGAAAACATCCGAATCTCATGTTTTAGAAGGGGATTGCAGTGGCCTTTAAGGCCATCCATACAGTTAAACTGAGTTGGAAATCCTATACACTATCTCTACCATTACTGTTGATACCCCCCCTCTCCCACATGTATGGAAGATAAGTCATAAGATTTTTGCCATTAAATTTGTTCCAGACATCTTGCCTGTTTTTCATCTCCATGGCTCTGTTGCAGCGGATCCAGTGCTAGTTGTGAATGAATTGGGTTTGCACTTTTCATTCAAAAACTCCATTACTCATCTTCCTGCTTTCCTTACTCATAGTCTTCTTGAATCCCATCCTTGGACTTTTGCACATCTTAGTGGAATTGGAGGTCTTCATTCATACTACCTTTGATGTGAATTCCTGTTGTTGTTCCAGTTCTTTTTGACCTGGAGAAGGCTTGTGACACTACATGGAGATACAATATTTTAACCCAACTGTATACTTTTGACCTTTGTGGCAATCACCCACTTTTTCTTCAAAACTTCTTCTAGCATCATTCATTTCAGTTGAGTGTGCTACATTCTTAAACATTTTTCAACAATATGAAGATGTTCCCGAAGCTACACTACTATTTCTGGTTGCCCTAAATGGCTTCCATTCCTCTTGGCATTACCTCGGCCCTTTCTGTTGACGATCTCTCTGTTGTAGTGACAGCCACTCTTCCTTCCAATGCAACCTCACACTCGCTATTGATATCATATCTTCCTGGGCCACAAATCATGGTTACACGTTCCCTACAGCTAAGACTTGCTATGACTTTTACTCTGAGGCATGTCATTCCTTATCCCCTGTTATCAGTCCATGTAATCCCATTATGTATAGTGATGCTGCCAAACTTTTGGTGTTGATTTATGATACCCATTTGTCTTGGTCACCATGTGTTGTTCACCTTCAAGTTGAATAGTCTTAAGACCCTTCACCTTAGTTTTGTCCCAGATTTCCTGGGGTATGACTCCTCTTTTGTGCTGTCTAAACTCGATTGTGCTGGCCCGGCATATTCCTTGGCCTCTGCTCTGGTGCATTTCATTTATCCCCCATTTATCTTTATTTCATTTCATCATAAAGTGGTGTCCAGTCTTTACAGGATCATCGTGATCATTACTGCCTTCGCTACCTTGCATGGTCCCTTCAACATCCCAACTTCCACTTATGCTGTGCTTTGACCACTGTTTCCTCTCGCCACATAACTTTTCCCGCAAGGGTGGCTCGTTTGCATGATCCTCCCTCAGTTTACCTTGGCAACATCTCTTCTTGTTCCTACCTTGCCCCCATAGAGGGTCCTGCTTGTGAAATTTTGCAAGACCCTGACCCACATGATGAATGCTGCTATCGTACTAACAATTTTGCAAAAATACATGTGCCGCCTGCCCCTAGAGACTAGCATCTTCACGCTGGAACTTTATGCAATTTTGTATGCTTTGTTAGCTGCATTTTCCGAAGCTACTTTTCTGGTCACTGTAGCCGACTTTTGTACTGTCCTCGTGGCTCTGGAGTCTTAGAACTTTGCATCCTGTGGTGGTCAAAGTCCAATACGTTTGACTTGCTGGCTGTTTGACTTCTACTAGATACGAGTCAAATTTTGCTGGGTTCCCAGCTATATTGGAGTTGCCTCAAATAAACTTGTGAACAAAGGAAACAATAAACTAGTGCAAAGGAGGTCATTCATGCTTTCAACAGTTCCTGGAAAGGGATTCCCTATTCAGATTTCTTACCTAGTCATTAATTCTGCAATCCACAACTGTTGGCAGGGTTGAGCTGGCATTACAGGTAACAAACAGCATGCTCTTAAAAGTGACCTTTTTCCCTTGGTCTTCCTTCTACCACCATAACATAGACAGTGGGAAATGACACCAGAACACTTGTTCCTAGATAGAATTCTTGGGGAATCTGATACTTTTGATGTTGCATGCCTTATGTCTTGTGGTATCCCAAGTGATATATAGCACCTTTTCAATATCCGACGACACAGATGGTGCTACATAGTCTTCCTGGTTTAGTGCCACTTCTGATAACTAATTACTTTGTGAACAGTAGAAATTGGTTTGACTGTAATGCATCGTTAGATTTTAGTCATGAAAATGTTATTACAGTAATATTGTGATAACTTGATATACAGTTTTATTTGGTTAATTAATAAAATATTTTTATATTATTTATTACGAATTGTCACAATTTTTATTATGCATTACAATATTAAGATTTAATACATAATTTATTATCAAGTATCACACTTAAAATCATATACTGTACAGTATATAAATTGTCATTAAATTTTTGAAGAACACCCTTTATACATGTTAATTGTAATAAAAAATGCATAATTTCAACATACTTTGTCCAAAAATATAAAAATGCATAGATACCAGTAAATTGAAATTTAGAAATGGTTATTAAAGGGAGTTTTTGTTACACATTTACAAATGGAATTCCAACACTTTTTGAGAAAATACAATTTATGTTTAAAGTAAATTATATAACTTTCCAGTTTGTCACAATGACAACAGTTCACAATATTAATTTTTTTTTATAAATATAAATTATCATTATTTATGATAATGTTTAATGATCTAAAGTAACAATGTGTAACCTAACCTTGTGTTGGGAAAAATCTTCCAAATATTTTTGACAAAAATTTCCACTTCTTACTATGAAATGTTGATCATTTCAATTAAAGTACAAGTGAAATTTATATGCCCACTTTTTATTTTTTATGATATATATCATTTCCATCTATTTTTATTTATAGAAATCTCTTATTAAACCAGATATAATTAAGGTGTAAAACATTTTCTAATTAACGTTAAGAGGTAATGAACTTTATAGTGTTTGAATGAGGATAATTATTGATAAATACTACATGTAACAAGTACTATATATACATTTCCTCAGAACTTGTTCATAAACTTTATATTTTTAAACTGTAGTCTAATAAGGATGGTATCCCAAGAGAAAGTTGGCTTTACAAAGAAATCACACTAACATGATGGGTCAATAAGAAAATCAGTAGAAGCAACGAGGAGGATTTGAATCTATGCTCTGGGTACTCCCAAGCAAACATCATAGACCAAGGGTGGCCAAACTGCAGCTCTTTGACCTTATAAATGTTTCACGAGCCACATATTTGAAAATGTGAATCCTATTTAAAGTGTCTGTTGAAGACATCTTTGTGAACGAAGTTTTCAAATTGCAAGAAAAATATGAAGATGAAAATAAATTTTCAGCCAGAGTGGGAGGAGTAGTTTGCATGACAGTTAAAGGAGGTAAACCTTTAACTTGTGCCTTATCTGTCAAGTGCCACTCTGTCATCACAAAGTCAGTAACTCGCCACCATGAAAACTAATCACAAAACCTTTTTGTATTATTACCCATCTAAACCAGACTTGCGGAAAATGAGTTAAAATCATCAATAAATAGCAAGCAGACAATGTTTGATCCAAATAACAAACACCAGTTTCATGTCACACTACAGAGATGCGTATCTCTCACATTGGTGCTGATGTTGCAGGCAAATTGTAAAATTACTTAAAAATTTCTCTTGCATTCAGCTTAGCTCTTAACGAATCAACAGACATACAAGACAACCCACAACCTGCAATATTTGCTCATGTTTCATTTAATCATCTTTATGCAACATTAAAAGAAGCATCTCATGAAATGAGAAATTAAAATAATTTATTTTGTTTATTTTTATTTATTACGTGCATTAAAAATGCACTTGACAGAACCTTAAGAAATGCTAATGTTCCACTGAATAAACTCATCAGTATTGCAACAGTTTTAAAAACTGCATGCATGAATAAATATTGCACTTAATGTGCATTTTTTTTTTTAATTTTCATAACATTGTTACAATAAAAATGTAAGTGTAAATTTTGTTCATTCTCCGGCTCTGAAACACCCGAGCTTTATCATTTGTGACTCTTACAGTAAACAAGTTTGGCCATCCTTGCCTTAGACCATGGTATGGTTAAAAGCATTGCAACCCGAGATTCAATTTAATTCTCTATGGTTCCTGAAGCCTTCTAGGGAATGCACTGAAGCCACACCAGCATTTTTCATAATGCCCCCATTCACTCTGACTGGCTTTCACTCTACCTCCCATGCTTCTCTTCAAATGCACAAAGAAATCATATTAACATGATGTATTATTGAGAAAATCAGTAGGACCCATGAGGAGGATTCAAACCTATGCTCCGAGTACTCCAGTGTATAGTTTGGAAGTGAGAACATGGGCTCGAATCCTCCTCCATGGATACATCATGTTAATGATGGATACATCACGTTAATGTGTACATTTGAAGACAAGCGTGGTAGATGAAATTCCTAGACTACAAGCCAGAGTGCATGGGGGCACTGTGTGAAATCCTGGTGTAGCTTCAGTGTAAGCTTCAGGAACCCTAGATGATTTAGTTGAATCCCAGGTAGCAATGATTTTGACCATGTTGTGGTGTAATGGCCTAAGGTGCTAACTTCGTTCGGAGTACTCAGAGCATAGGTTTAAATCCTCCTCATGGCTCCTACTGATTTTATCGTCAGTCAGTTTAATATTTTATAGAGAAATGCTTATATTTCATTATGTACTGGCAACTTTACACAAAGTCATTTAATCTTTTTACTTAAATGCATATTATTCATGCAGATGAATAATTCTTTGAAACTTTGAAGCACAAGTATTACTATTTTGCCTTAGAGGAACAAATCAATTAACTACCCCTTAAATATACACAAAAATGAAAGATAATTTAAAAATGGCCATCAGATTTTTGAAATATTAAAATTGTTGATCATTTACATTATATTGTATTATCCATGTCGTGATCATGTTGGACATCTGACTTGTGAATACTAGATTAGCAAATACATGCTAAAAAAAATATCCAGAGGATTACTATCCAATATAAAATTATTATACATAATGCTCTAGGTTTCAAAGTTAATGTATGTTCTCAAAGATATTACAATACAGTACCAAGTACAGATATGAACAATACTATTCTCTATACAACCCATAGGTTACACTACACACTTTCAATAGAAAATGTTATTTTGATCATACATATAGGGGTGTGAGTTCAAAGTACTGCAAATTAAATTATGCAATCCCCAAATATTACATAAAAACGAACCCAAAGTATCCCTATTGGGGAATACTTAATCAATAATATAAATTGCAATACTGTGGCTGTAACAAACACTAAACCCACATCACTAATGTTTGGGTGAGGGTTTATCCAATTCAACTATATTAATGGTATAAAAATAGTTTATGTATAAACTCTAACCTTTTTCAGATTCCTAAGGTAGGGAATATTGTGAAGATGTGCTCGTGTCCAAAAAATACATTATTCAAATGCTTAACAACGATACCTACAATATAAGCTCATTATGCACTGCTGATAATTCTCATGTGCTTCACTCATGTTCTTGTTAATTTCTATTTTTGGATTTACCAATACATCATCATTATTATTATTACCCAGTTTCTCACTTTCATGAGGTGGGGGACAGAGACAGGAAAAAGCAGGAAGCAGTATAGAAGTAGTTAAAAATACACTCATCCATTGACATATAACAATAATAGAAAATAAATACTATCAATTACTTTAACATTAAGGACAAAACCCAAATTTGTTCCATCAATAATGTGAAATTTCTTCACATAGCTCGTAAACTTTCAATTAACCATGGCAATGCTGCAGTGTTTTTAAGTTTGCATTTGTATTTTTTTTTAATACCTATATAAAATTTTCAGCTGCTTGCATACATATACAAAAATACATATTAGATTTTCATGAATTTCATGGAATATACCGGTACTAAACTTTAAGAGGACCATATTTGTATAGTATACAAAGTACTCTACATTCCCAATCGAATGAAACCTAATTCTATTAAGGCCAGATGCTACAAATGACTTCCAGTAGTTAATTCAACTACACTATATTTTTTTAATATTAAAAATATTATATTAAAATATTTATATTAAACCAGCATTGAATAACGAAACATCAGTTTCTGGACAGGCCCCCTAGGTGACTTCCAGTAGCTGGACACAATGAGATAGCTCCACCTAGTGGAGATGGTGCAGCCCGTCCTCCAAACAAAGATCCATAAGTGATTCCATGCACCCACCAAACCCCCTGTTTATGAATGAAAAATGGTTTACACACGACTCACAACTGCTGACGTTCGAACATATCCGGAACAAGTGCTTCACTGACGAATTTTGTTCGAATTACAACGCTATAAATACTTCACCCACGTACTACAAATTCAAATAATCGCCAACAGAACCTAAACACCTAACCTAACCTATCCTATGCCTATATATACACAATATGCTAATATGTTATAATATTAATTTATACTAGCGAAAATTCCCGTTTTGAATGAACAGCATGTTAAAATTTATGAATGCGTCTGTGGGGTTGACCGCTGAATGTAATGGACTTGAGTCGAGGACGGGTTGGATGGTGAGTACATGAGCTATCAGTGTTATCATGAGCTGTCCTAATGAACCACAGGAACATTAGAAAGAACTTTTTTAATTTCAGAGAAGTTAAGAAATGGAATGCACTAGAAAGTGATGTGGTGGAGGCAGACTCCATACACAGTTTTAAATGTGAATATGATAGGGCCCAATAAGCTCAGGAATCTCTACACCAGTTGAGAGGCAGGACCAAAAAGCCGAAGCTCAACCCCCCACAAGCACAATTAGGGGAGTACATACCAAAAACCATCAATAGTTTCAGAGTATCATATGACAAGAAGTCCTGGTAAGATGGTATAGTATGAGCATAGCTCTCATCCTGTAATAACAATTAGGTAATTACACCTGTAAGTCTCATCATATTTTGTAGAAGTGTAAGGACCCCAAAGTGCTTTAGTACACTTAAGTGTACTAAAGCACTTTGGAGGTGCTTAAGTGTACTAAAGCACTTTGGAGGTGCTTAAGTGTACTAAAGCACTTTGGAGGTGCTTAAGTGTACTAAAGCACTTTGGAGGTGCTTAAGTGTACTAAAGCACTTTGGAGGTGCTTAAGTGTACTAAAGCACTTTGGGTGTGGGAAAGTCAATGGACTTTGAAAAAGACAAAGGCTAGTTTTCACTTGGTGACAAGTTTTGATGTAAACTATATTTGAGTGCAACTGAGTCTTTCTGGATAAGCTACAGTAGCTCCCTGGTTCCTCCCTTCCCCACCCACTTCCAGGTGTGTCAGTGTCAAATAGTTCCTCATATGAATTACATCAGCCTTAGACATCCTTAATGGCCTACTGGAGACCAGGGCCAGCACTTGGTGCCCCCCCCCCCCTTCCTCAGAGGCATGGGATTGTCATGATCTCCCTCGCCAAGGAAATGTCCAGAATTGTAAGCAAAGCAAAACAAGACAACTGCAAGGTTTACATAAAGAAAAAGAAACAAAAGAGTAAATGATTCTGCAAACAATCCACCCAGCAGTTAGGTCAAACCTCCTAGTTCCAGCTAGCCACTGCCAGTACAAGGCTCTCTCAAGACTTGAGTCCGAGTTCAGAGACTAGACATGAAGATATTATAATTAGACTTGAATAAACTACAGTATTTTCCTAGTGTCATTGGTGAGGAAAATCGAAGGTGATTGCACATAACTTAAGTTGGAAATAGAGTATACTCATTTTACAAGGAAGTATGACCAAAAAGATGCCTCTTACATTTACCAAGTTATCAAAATTCTTGTATAATTCCAATAATAATTACAGACTTAAAATATTTTCCTAGTGTTATTAGTAAGAAAAATTTTCCTTAGTAATAACACTAGGAAAGTATTTCTACTATCTTTAATATTATTGAAATTCAGATCCTTCTGAAGAAGTATTATTAAATACGAAAGTACTTAAGGAAATTCCTGTTTCAATTCGTCCATCCTTGCCAACGGGCAAGGATGGAGGAATGAATAACTGGGTAAAAGTCGGAATAAGGAATACCTTTACGGGAGGTGGGACAAGTGTGGATAGCTTCCTTAGCAGCAGCGTCCGCATGTTCATTTAAAGAGACACCAATATGGCTGGGAACCCAGCAAAACTCAACTGTCTTAAATCTACTGGAGATAAGAAACAGCCAATGTTGAATCTCGATGACCACCGGATGAACTGGATTAAAGGACTCCAGAACCATGAGGGCACTGTGAGAGTCAACTACAACCACAAAGGAGGACTGACAATGAGAAAGCAGGAGACGAAGACCATAGAGAATAGCATAAAGTTCTGCCGTGAAGATGCTAGTCTCCGAAGGCAGGCAACACATATAGGTGTGGTCAGGATAAACAACAGAGTAGCCTACACTGTCTGCAGACTTGTACTCATCGGGTGAAGATGGAAACTGAGCGGGAATGTGAAGAAAAGTATTCAAGGAAAAGGCGTTTCAGAACCGTAGGAGGGGTAAAAGCTTTAGTGATGTGTGTCAGGGATTTACAATATTGAGGAAGAGGGACCCTCCACGGGGGCAAGGACGGAACAACACGAGGAGAAATATTAGTAATACAAACCGAAAGAGAACGTTGCAGGTGAGACAACCGGACAGAAAGAGCACAGTCCGCATTCCACCAGGGAACGCTCTTCGGCGTGCCCCGGGAGGTAGAGAGAGGAATAGAGCAGAGGGTAGCGTCGAAGACAGCGTCATGAAAAAGGAGGAGGGCGTGAGGAAGAGGCAGAGAGGAGAGGTCAGAGAGAGTAGCACGGAGGGTGAATAGGTTCCAGTCAGCTTTGCTAAACTGCCACCTAGGGAGGAGAAGGGAGGGTAAAAAGAGAAAAAGGAAACAAGGACAGGGAAATGGTCACTGTTATGGAGGTCATCAAGAACCCGGTAATTCATAGTTCATCTTATAAATACAATTAGATCTGAGTTTGTGCAGTGTACAGTAACTTACAAAATGGTATTAAAGTAATTCATAGTTCATTTTATAAATACAACTAGATCTGAGTTTGCTTGTATGCTCCTAATTACAGTATTCCTAATCAACTAATTAACTTTTTATAGAGCATATAAATGAGTTCCATAATTATGATGAAGGTTGATTTATCTGGGAAAAAGATTCTGAATGTTTGTTGCTTGTATGTGAGAGAAGGGGACACCAAAATCAAGTTATTGTATTTGAAGACAATAACTTAAAATAATAAAACCGGGGTTTATATAAATATAAGAATGTGCAACTTATAATAACATATTTCTATATTTATGCTTGAAGTTTTCAAAACAAATTCTGGAAGCATAAAAATTAATCCATTAGAGGAATATAGGTACACAAATTAAATTAAAACACGGAAGGCTTTGATACATAATACAGTAACTCAGAGAACAGTGACAAAAGACTGAAAAAATACAATATTAAACAATAAAACACAGCTGATGTTTGCATTACTTCCAAATATTTAATAAGATTTAATAGATTTAATAACCCTGTGGACGACCTGAGAGACCCTAAGAACATGCAGCCCGAGTACCTGTGAATATTACTCCCAGCTCGCACACCACCTAAAAGAAGTACTGATCCCAGGCACAGCACAATAAGAATCTGGAGCTGGAGCCACAACGACCAAGCTGAGGAACTGAAGGTTGGGTCGCCAGCGCGGGGGTCTGGGGCTCCCCCTTCCCCCTCCCGAGGAGGGGAGAGCTGCGCAGACATGAGGTGCAGCTCGTGAGGGACACCACGAGTGTAGCTCTCATCATGTAACTACACTTAAGTAATTACCACATTAACAAATTACAGAATGAAGAAATATATATACAGTATTCACTGAAAGTATAACAATGTATGAATTTCATCTTTTAGCTATAATGGTTAGTATTAACCCATAGACTACTGAATTAAATTACTCTTTACATGCATAAATAAAATTAGTGTGTCTTTCTGTATGTACTTGTTTTGACGTTATTATAACTGCAGACAATCTGCTCTTGCTGGTTCAAGAATTCATAAGCAGAACTTACTTTTACTAATTACCATTACCTTTGTGTTTCAAGCACAAAATGCTTATAAACATTGTTGGCAGTTTTAGGGTTACTACAGGCATTACCCACACTTGTTACAACTTTTTCTTTTAGTTTAAAATAATTAAGATAAAATGTCATCACAATATTCTGAAACTCTTTCATTTGATTGTAATTGAAAGTTAACTCCAATACTAATTTAATCTCTTACAATACACATAATTACTCTTCATCAACATATATAGCCATCTGAAGATCAATCTCCTGTTTCAAGATAGAGCCCAGAACAAACTCAGCATTATAAACAGCTGGAAAGAAAAGAAAAGAAATTTCAGCCCATATTTTAATATAATGTATTGCCACACCATAATTAAATATAAATAAAAGTGGCAATTCAAGTTCAGGGACATTTATTTAGACAAAAAAAAAAATCATCTCAAAGGGATAGAATAGCTTAGGCTATTTTTATCCTCCTAAAAGTGGTAATGATATAAATATACCGAACAGTACTTGTTATTGCAATCATGCACACATCTTAAATCTGGTGGGATCAGAAAGCTATAAAGAATTATAAATATTAGCATAATAAGGAAGAATACACATACATCTGTACTGTACAGTGACAACTGTGTAGTTATTGACCAGACCATACACTAGAAAGTGAAGGGACGACGACGTTTTGGCCCATCCTGAACCAATCTCAAGTCGATTGTCGACTACGACAATCTCCCTTCACTTTCTAGTGTGTGGTCTGGTCAACATACTTCAGCCACATTATTGTGACTCATCGCCTGCAACTGTGTAGTTGTTACAGGTAAACACAGACTGATTGTCTGTCCAAGTGAAGCAGTGGCCTTGCCTGCAATGAAATGCTAAGTATTCTACATTCTTTAACCCTTAAAACTACATAAAACGTCATATGATGTATGACATTGAACACAGTTTTTAAATTTTCTGAAACTCTTTTCAAATGTTTTGTGCATAGGCAAATGATCCAACTTTGTCTTAATGATACCAGGGTAACTTGAAAAACGAGAAAATAAAAAATAATTATAAAATTGAATACTGTATTGAAAACTTCAGCTTTTGAAATCAGCTGCAAAAATATAACAATATCACCAACTGTTCATTTGGTGTTAATATGCTCTCAGAATAGCATATGATCTTCATTTTCATATATTTAATAGGTTTAATATAGGTTTTCAGTATAGTTTACTGTAAAAAAAATTGTCAATATGGCATTTAAAATATGCGCAAATTTAGACAACAAAAATTTATAACTCCAAACGTTTAGAGTTTATGGAAAGTCAATTCTATAGGGGTTGCAGAACAGACAGCTGTGCACACTATATGTAAAAATGGTGAGAATCGGTCAGAAACTAGATTTTTGGATACTGAAGTTGAAATTCTAGTTATAGATATAATTGAAGTTGAAGTTGACAATGAATAAGGCAGTTCTAATTCATGAATTTACTTGTATGTTGTAATAAACATTGTTTGGCATTAGTACTCAAGTATGTGAAAGTTGTAGGTCAATGTGTGTAGAAATGAAGTCAAGAAAAAATAAACCCCCAAAATACAAAATATAGCAATAATTATAATGATTTAAGGAATATATTTAGGGTATACTTTATGTAAGTAAAAAAACCAGCGTTGAATGTAATGAAACGCCATTTTCTGGGTGAGCCCCGGAGGCTCCCTGGAACTTATTGGGCTAATGTATGTTATATTAGACCGGGACATTAGCTAAGGAGTTAAGACCTACCAGGGACCAGCGCCAGAACCTGGCCCCTTCAGAGAGGTTTCAGGGAGCAATGGCCCTGGAAAACCCCTTGTGGTTTGGGTTTTCCTTATCTGCCATCGACCGGGGTTTGCACCCAGAAAGGTGGGCATAACAAAACAAATACCACAGGGTAAAAACTGAAACAAAAAAAACGAAGAGAGGTAGAAACTCCCTACAATCACAAGCAAACATCACAATTTACTGCCGTGCCGATCGTCCGTGCAGCCCTCCCCGCCCCGAGAGGGGGAGGGGGGAGCCCCTGGTGTATATCCACTTTGTGGACACTTCTTACTACCATTCTTCTTTGTGCGTCGGACAGGTGCTTGCATCTCTTTATTATTACATTATCCATCAGTTCCAGTAAACAGAAGCTGTTCTCTTAATCAACAAAACGTTATTTTTTTTTAATATTCGTATATAATCAACTTCTGAAAATATTTTGATGAAAATTTCACAAAGATGAAGCCAATAAGTTGAAGATTTGTTTAACATTTTTAAGTAATTTTTACATAATTTTTCATAATTTACATAATTTTACATATTTTTCTAATTATATCCCCCTTCAATGTCACATATCATATGACGTATTGCGCAGTTTAAGGGTTAATCATTCAGCTATAGCAGTCTTCAATGGCAACTTCAAAATAACTTATAGGAGAAATTGCTAAGTTTGTTAATGACAAGCATCCGAGAATCACTCAAGAAAATTTAAGTTTTTTAGTAATTGTAGCTGAGAGCTATATAGCACTGTAATACAGGGCAAAGACTGACTCCTGTAATGCATAGTCATGTTTTTCCACCATTAAGAAAATAAACATGTACGTGCAAATATGTTCTTTTACCTCAGATTTATTCAGACATAGTCAAATCAGTACTTAGAACCTGATAAACTGTTTATAGTGTCACTTACAATATGAACCAAACCAATAACCCAAATTTTTCTAGGAAATTTTTTGAATTGTTACAGCCAATGCCTTTATTATTAAATAAAATGTGGTTACAGCATTGTCAGCAAATCCCTCAAATGAATACAGTACAAAGAAAATCGAAATACTTACGCAAGTTTTCTTGAAGAAGGTCTTTAACTAAATGTACATCAGACTGTGCAGCAATAGTTAAATATTTGTTTACTCCATCTCTAAATAAGGGAAGGAAAGACAAAACAATTAAAATCTGACCATAGAATGTTTGGGTTGTATAGAGTACAGTATTATTATTTATTTACTTTCATTAAAGCTGACAGGCAATCACTGTCATTTAAGCATCTCTCTGTCTCTGTCTGTCTCTCTGTCTGTCTCTCTCTGTCTGTCTCTGTCTCTCTCTGTCTCTGTCTCTGTCTCTCTCTCTGTCTCTCTCTGTCTGTCTGTCTCTGTCTGTCTCTCTCTCTCTTTGTCTCTGTCTGTCTGTCTGTCTGTCTGTCTGTCTGTCTGTCTCTCTCTCTGTCTGTCTGTCTCTCTCTGTCTCTCTGTCTCTCTCTCTCTCTCTCTCTCTCTCTCTCTCTCTCTCTCTCTCTCTCTCTCTCTCACTTTCTCTCTGCTGTTTGTTTCTCTATTTTGTTACTTCGCAGTTGGTGGAATTAATTGCAACTTTTTGAACATTATAAAAATAGTTAATGCTAAGACAAAGTATGTTTTAAAGTAAGAAGTGGCCTTACTTGTTTTTCTCCTTAATATCATTTAAAGTGCGTCGCTTGTTTTCTACCGTACCACCAGCACATTCTATAATTTCACGTAGCCAAGTCCGTCCAGGAACTACAGAAGGTGTCAGGTAAAAAATTTTACCCTGAAAAAGAAATGCACAATCAATTTGTGCTTCAGTATTTCAAAAGGGTATTAAATACCAATGATGGGACGATGCTAAAATTTCTAACGATTCCGGCATAGATGCCGATCCCACAAAAAAGTCCAGAGTCTTATAAGATTATCGATTCCAAATTTGATTCTTTTTAAGGATAAAGTTGGGATACTTATTTTTCTGAAAATTTGTCTGTTTTAGTTTTGAAAAAGTAATGATTTACATTACAGTATGAGCATGGTAAATCCATTATTAATATACTGTAATAGACTGATTTAAGAATAGAAAACAATTGGTAAATGCAGCATAATCTTCTGTAAGAAACCTGAAAAATGAAAACTTTCCATTATACATGCTTTATGTACAATACAATACAATAAAATTTGTAATCTTATTTCACCTAACATTAGTACAATATTGCAACACTAGCTCAATTAAAACCGTAGGTGCCAAAATCGTCAATAGTTTCAAAGTATCACATGACAAAGCTTACTGGGAAGACGAGACACCACAAGCATAGCTCTCATCCTGTAACTACACTTAGGTAATTACACATTAGGATTAATAAACATGACCAGAATCACTAATATTTCAGATATAAAATAAGGAAAATGTTTGCAGATGATGAGTCACAATAACATGGCTGTAGATATGATGTCCAAACCACACATCAGAAAATTAAAACATTAAAACTTTTGGTCTGTCCTGAACCAATTTGAAGGCTAAACGACTTGATAATGGTCCAGGATGGACCAAAACATCATAGTTTCTTCATTTTCTGATGTGTGGTTTGGACAGTAAGGAAAATGTTTTTCAATACTGTATACTACTTTTTTATTTGTGTTATATATAACTGAGATGAACTTACTGTGAAAAGCTGTCTCCTATTAAACTTGAGTAACGTCTCCCTCAGGCTGAATCTGAACACGCGCTCATATTCTGGCATATCCATAAAGTAATTATCTTCCACTGTTGAAAAAACATGCGAGAGACAAATATTATTGGAAGGACTAGTAATTATTATATAAAAATAATCAATAATTAAATATTTATATAATTAAAAATTCAGTGCCCAAGAAAGCAGCCTCATCTAGAAAGTAATGAAATGCCTCTTTCAGGATGAGCCCCCGTGGCTCAGTGTGGCTGTCTTACTGAGATAGCTCCCAACTATTAGATCACATCAGCCACAGGGTTCTATTTGGTCTACCGGAAGTCATGAGCCAGAGTTTGGTCCCACAGAAGTGTAGAGGGTGGATGACACTTTCCTGCCCACCAGAAAAGCATCTAGAAAGTCAGCGAACCAGTACAGACCATTGCTGGGTTCAAATGAACTGAAACTGCCAAACAAACTCACCAAACAATGTAAACAACAGAATCTCTTGAAACTAGCGCGAGCTCGTTAGCATTAACCTTCCCCCCCTCCCTGCTAGTATGAGGGATCCCCGAGCTTCAGTCTTCTATGCCAGCCTTCTAAACCAGTTCTGGAGCAGAATTGAAGATGACAAACATCAACCAACGAAAATGGAAAGAATGGAAGGAATCAGAGAGCCACCAAGACTCTTCCAGAAAGAGGCATTTCATTACATTAACACTTTCGTTCAGGAGGGACGTATACGACGACTGTAATTAACTCTGCGGATGTTTGGGAGAGACGTCTATGACGTCTGGTTTTAATATATAGTGGCCCCCTCCATTTACGAATTTAATCCGTTCCCAGAGATGGTTCGCAAGCAAAAAATTCGCAACCTGAAACAAATTTTCCCATAAGAAATACAGTACAGGGTCATCCTCAGCTGTGTCTTTTTGCTGTTCCTTTTGAAGGGCTTGGAGTTCTTCGGTGGTCAGTTCTTCGTTGTGTTCTTCCACCAACTCCTCCACATCAGTACCATCCAATTCCAAGCCCCTTTGTCAACGAGTTTTAAAGCACTACAAATGTTAAAATGGTGTTTCCAGAACTCTTTGAGGGGTGAAGTTTGTGGCTTCAGTCACTTCAAAACATTTCCGGAAAAGTGCCCTTTCATAAAGTTTCTTAAAATTCGCTATGATTTTCTGGTCCATAGGCTGAATTAGAGGAGTGGTGTTAGGAGAAAGGTACTTTACTGTGAGAAAATTGCTGTATCTGTGCAACAATTCATCTTCCAAGCCTGGATGATGAGCAGGAGCATTCTCGAGGAGAAGCAGGGCCTTGAGTGGCAAATGTTTCTCCTGCAGATATTTTTTTATGGCAGGGCACACCACTTCATTCACCAACTCCGAAAAAAAATCCTAGTCACCCATGCCTTTTTATTAGCCCTCCACATCACCCACATTTGTTTTTTTTGCACTTTATACTGTTTGAAAACCCTTGGATTTTCAGAATGATGCACAAGCAAGGGTTTCATTTTCAAATCGCCACTCGCATTTGAACACAGCACAGGCGTAAACCTATCTTTCATAGGCTTGTGTCCGGGCAATGATTTTTCCTCCTTGATAATGTCCTGTCTCGTCACAATTAAACACCTGTTGCGGTAGGTATCCCTCAGCCTCTGCAAACTCTTTAAATTCTTCAATAAATCTTTCTGCCACTGGTTTGTCTGAGCTGGCAGCCTCCCCATGCCTCACAACACCCTGAATACCACTTTTTTTTTTTTTTCAAACCATCCCCTGCTTCCTTCTTGAGGTTATCTTGAGATGATTTTGGGGCTTTAGTGTCCCCGCGGCCCGGTCCTCGACCACTCCTCCACCCCCAGGAAGCAGCCCGTGACAGCTGACTAACACCCAGGTACCTAATTTACTGCTAGGTAACAGGGGCATAGGGTGAAAGAAACTCTGCCCATTGTTTCTCGCCGGCGCCTGGGATTGAACCCAGGACCACAGGATCACAAGTCCAGCGTGCTGTCCGCTCGGCCAACCGGCTCCCCTTAAAGCCTTAAAGTCCATCGTATCTGCACTCGTTCCAGGGGTTTTCTTTACAAGGTCTTCATGCAATTCCCTGGCTTTCTCACAAATGATGGCCTCCGAAACACTATCACCCTTTAACTCCTTGTTGTGTATCCATATTAATAACTTTTCCACATCCTCAAGTATTTGTGGTCATTGTTTTGTGATTGATGTTACACCTTTTGCTACTTTAGCACTCATAATGTGCTTTTTCTTGGCAAGTACTGTATAGTGCATATCGTTGACGTGGATTTGTTGTACTGCCAACAAAGTTCAACAACACGTGCACCATTTTCATACTTCCGAATGATCTCTTGTTTTTCCTCTATTGTCATCCCCATATGCGATTTCTTGCCTTGAACCTTACCACTGGCTTTCTTGGGACCCATTGTGAGATATGTAATAATTTATATGGTCAAATGGCCAAAAATCCAACAAAACACTGAAAATCCAGGTGAAGAATTGACATGGGATAGTCACTGGGCGCGAGGCACTGGTAAACTGAGGAGTGAGGGGCGGAGGGGCGACGATCACCGTACCACCACGCACTAGGTCGGCCTGTACGCATATCAATAAACTCGTGTTCCGAGGTAACCCTCGCCTTCCGAGGCACATTTTCCGAGCAAATCCTGCTCGTATTCTGAATGATGAACGGTGATGAATTGACGTATTGATGAATGATGAACTCGTATTCAGGGACACTCGTATTCCGAGGTACCACTGTATTTATATAATAAAATGTGTGAACCATTGCTGTACTAAAAATTATTGTGTTTGTATTAGTGTTTCAATTATGTTTATAAAACAATAAACAAATAGTTTTGCTGTTATTACACTACAGGATATATACACATGTTATATATACGTATCTGCAAGCTTTGTTCACCATAACGAACCACTAAATTGGTATTGTGAGTCAAAAAGCAACGATGAGCGGCCTTCACTCACCAGCCAGTCAGCCACTCGCCACCACTCCCTCACCTCCTCACTCGCCAACATACTCCATCAACCATACTGTTTTTGCTTTTATTCACTATACACAGACGTTAAATATAAGTATCTATATAATATGTTCACCATAACTGTACATCTAAGCTTGTATGGTGAGTTCAAGCAATAAGAGACATAGCTACACACACAGTCAGCTGGTGGCTGCTGCCGTCACTAGTTCAAGGCCAGACGCACTAATATTTCTCCTCCAACAAAACTGTTTGTGGTGTTATTACACTATATACAAACATTATATATAAGTATCAACATGTTTTATTCACCATACCTGTACAAATAAGCTGGTATGGTGCCCAAAGACCATAGTGGTCGCTAGTAACAACATGACAAGTCGTGCAGACGACGTACCTCCCTCACCAAAATGGCGGCTCCCAACATACTCCTATTGCTGTTATTACACACTATACACTCTATACACACGTTATATATAAGTATCTACATTTGTGTTCACCATAGCAAACCACTAAACTGGTATGGTAAGTCCAGTTAATAAAAGGTGGCCACAAACAGTCAGAAAACTACGCCACCACCCTCCCTCCCTCAGCATTACTCCTTCCACCATGGAGCACAGCGCTAAATATCACAACAACCCTGTTATTATCAGAATCCTGGTCAGTTTCATCACAGTCAGAGGTCTTCTGTAATACTATCATCGCTAAATAATAGCATGTACATACAGTATATATTTTGACATTTTTAGGCAATGCTGTGGTCACAAGCTGAACAGCGGTGCTGTGAGCTCATGCTGCGTACGTCAGCCTTGGTGGCTCGCTCAGTACTGAGGCTCACACACCCAGGAATGTTGGCTACGATTTTTTTTCTAGGTGGCATCTGCCAACTATCGGTCGTGGCTGCACTATAGCTGCCTCTATCCCATGGGGGGTGTTTAAATTAAAGTGTTAGACACTAAAACTGCTATTAATGTACTGCGCAATATCGATAATGTTACTCAAATCATCTATATATGTATTGCACAGTCTAAGGGTTAAGGCAGTGTCTGGGATCCTCTAGGACGTAGGTTCAAACCCTCGTCACGGCCCTTGTGGATTTGTTCAAAGTGGAAGTCATCAATTTTAGGTCTCTAAAAACAAGACATGGCCAACTATAGGGCATCCAATCGGGTACAAAGCCTTTTAGTCATAGGTCCTCCTTAACACTGTCACAAGTCTGGAAGGTTTTATTGTTTTTTAATTCTAAAAAAAAATTTAATTCTAAAAATCATTTAGTAGCATGTCTTTACTTCCTTTCTAATTTACTGATGTGCCTCTTGAGATATGGACAACACAACTACTGCATATCCTAAATTTTAGTCTCATAGAGTTTCTTTAGTGTTACTCCAGCCTAATATTTTAAACATGATTCTGAAATTTATTAGCATGGTATAGGTTCCTCTCATAATGCCATTGATATTATCCTCTGGTGGCAGTTTACTATTCAGATCCACCCTTAGATCTCATTCTATGTCTGAGTTCTTCAACATTGTTTTATATAATTTATAGGTTCAGTGTGGTCTGTGTTCCCCTGTTCCATATTCCATTATGTGGTATTGATTTACATTGAATTTCATGTCATGTGTTGTTCAATTCACTTATTTTGTCTAGGCCATTTTGAAGGGCATGACATTTCTCTAAGTCTTTTATTCTCCCAGTAACTTAGCATCATCCTCAAACACATTCATATAACTTTGAATCTCCTCTGGCAAATTGTGTGTGCATGAATACATGTGTGCATGTATGCTTTTGTGTGAAAATAAGTAAGATGGATTCTCACATTGAATTATAGAAAATACTTACATAAAAATTTGGCTTCAGCATGGGAGTCTATTATCCACTGCAAAGACAGTACATAATTGCACGAAGAGATTGCACACATAAACTTGACGGTGCGTTGAGCTGTAGACGAGCCCATGACGAGATGAGTTGCTTCAACACTGGACCTCGCAAGGTATCCTCCTAGTTCAAGAATTTTCTGTAAATATAATATTTTAAATAAAATTCCAAATCTTCAATGGTCACCCAATCATTATTTTTATCATTCATTCATTGTCATTGCCTAATCGTTCACTTTAACTGTGCAGGAAGACATCTAAGCTAATGCAGACGAGGAGTCACATTAACGTGGCTGAAATATGTTGACCAAACCACACACTAGAAAGTGAAGGGACGACGATGTTTCGGTTCATCCTGAACTATTCTCAAGTAGATTGTGACGAGGGAAGGAGACGAAGGCAATAAATAGGCAAGAGAGAGGTGAGGAGAAGGAAATCTTATAGGAAGAAGACAGTAAAATCCGGCTGCCAACAACTAGTAGCACTGTGCTCTGCCTTACCTTCATATCTGAACTCAAAACTTTTACTAATACCTTTCGTCCTCTTGACATAAAGCTCGTCTTTCATCAAACTAACACACTTCGTAGCAATCTAGTTCACACTGCTCCTCCTGCTTCTAATGCTGCTGGTGTCTATTCTATTTTCTATTCGTCTTGTCCTCTCCAATACTTTGGTGAAACTGGCCATAGACTTAATGACAGACTTAAAAAACATAAAAGAAGTATTAAGTCTGAAGACACAAACAATGCTCTCTTCTGTCATGTTAGGGATTCTAATCATCCTATTGATTAGTTTTCCTCCAAAATCTTTCCTGCCTCTACTCTGCACAGACGCCTTCTTGTTGAATCGGCTCTAATACACAACGTACCCAACATGAACTTGAGTCCTGGCTTTGTTGCTGTTGACTCTTCCCTTTCACAGTATATAATCAAATGCTCCAAACTTTCTAACAAACATGACCTAACATAAGTTTACCCTTCCATTTATCTTTCTTTCTCTTTCCTTTTCTTTCCATTCTTTTCTATTACGATCCCTTACTTATTCCTATTACTATCCCCTTCTTATTCCTATTACTTTCTCCTTCTAATTGGGTGGTTATAAATAGGAGCTGCCTCGTATGGGCCAATAGGCCTTCTGCAGTTACCTTTGTTCTTGTGTTCTTATGTTCTTATTCCTATTACTATACCCTTTATTTCACCTTACCTTTCGTACCTTTTGCCTTGCTCTTCTTCCTCTTAAGATTTCCTTCTCACCTCTCTCTTGCCTATTTATTGCCTTTAACTCCTTCCCTCATCACAATCGATTTGAGAATGGTCCAGGACGGATCGAAACGTTGTCGTGCCTTCACTTTCTAGTGTGTGGTTTGGTCAACACATCTAAGCTAAGTAAATTATGTGATAAATGTAATGAAACATCCTTTTTTGGGTTGTCTTAGTGGTTCTTTGATGCTTTGACTCTGGAACCACAAACATCTATAAAACTACCAGGCCTCTGGACTTACACAGGTCTACTGAACAACAGGAAAAGAATCTAATGTGGACATACAGCTGGAAGGGGAATGAGGATTTAAGATTACCCTAAAATCAAGTAAACCCTCCCAGAAAGTACTTTTTCAAAAGATTTTCCCAGAATCGCATCAGCCAAGAACTGTTGGTTGGGTCGCTGGCACAAGGGATCTGGGGCTTCCCCTTCCCCCCCAGGAGGAAAAAAGGGGAGTTTTGTTGTTGTTTACATGAAAACAACAATCATGCAAGTCAACCAGCAGGACCAAACACTAAGAACCAGAAGCAAGCAACAACTGAGCCCCAGCCTTAAACTAAGAGAGACTGGGCTGATACACACCTGGGAAAGCAAGAACTACCAGATCACAGAGAAACCAGACCATACCTGGAGAGGGTTCTTCTACTCCCTAAGCCCAGCCTGAGGCCAAGCTCAACCATGGACCCCAAGCAGAAGAAAAGCACAGCAGAGCATCCTAGAACAATTGCCAACTTGCAAACTGAGACACATACCTGTTGGTAGAAATGACCCTCTAGTCAAGACTAGGAGCACCATGGTGATCGTAATAGAGTGCACACAACATGGAAACGGTGCTTCAAACCAAAAGATCAAAGATGGTAACAGTGACAGACAAATCACAGGGCAAACAGAGAAGCACCCAAAATCGCACAGGAAAGCACAACGGATTTTGGTTTCCTCTATGAAACAATGGAGCATACACAAGTACCATAAAGCCCTAAAAGCAGGCTACTTAGGCAAAAATAGGCTGCTGCACAACCACACTAAAGGCCATTGAGGAAACCAAGTTCTCCCACAAAATACAACCAAGTCAACAGTAGAAACTGGTGGCAGCACAGAAGAAACAATGTTCCAGAAGTCCAGAGCAGGCATAACCAAATCCATAATGGAACCAAACAGAACTTTGGTCAGTCAACATGGAACCCCAAAGCCCTAAACCCTTCAACCAAGAGAACCATGATGAGCTGGCTAGCAGACTGACTGAATGGGGCCCAAATCAAGACAGTCCTCATACCAGAAAATGTACCAGGTGCTAGGGACTAAGGAAGGAGCCCAAAGACACCCATCCAGGTCCAGAAGGATCATCTAAGTGAAGCAAAGGATAGGGAAGAAATTCAGAAAGCCCAAAGAAGGAAATAACCAATGCCCTTGTAATTCTCAAATGGGGGAACAGAAACTAACAGGACACCCACTAGTGTATTCTCATTATTTTACTAATCCTAATTCTTACCCTTTCTACATCATCTTTATTCTTCACACAAGACAGAAGAATGCGTGGTCTGTGCTGTTCTGCTGGTAATTCTTTGTTGATAAGCATGAGGTTTCCTCGAACACCACTTAAGCTGATAGTTCCTTGCGAGAGGCCACTGGGAGGAGTTTGAAGCTGCATTGAAGTAGGTGGTTGCTGAGGTGAAGGTGTAAGTGAAGCACTAAGATGAGGAGCAGGAGGTGGGTCTAAACGAGAACGCTTGTTTTCCTGATCACCTGTAACCACAATGATAAATATGAGTTTTGTCAAGAAGAAATTGTTGAACTGTTTCTTCTCAAAATATTATTTTACTTTGTCCCCATGTAATTCCAACCTTCACTAACCAATGGCTATGACCACCTCCTTTCGCCTTTCATTTGGTAAACGAAGGTGACATTTGGTTCTGTAGCATATAAGATTTTGGGTGACAATATTCAGAGTATGATGGTTTTTTATGTTTACAGTATTTAATATAGTTTGTTTACAGCAGTTGGATGTTAAGAAATGGTATGGCAGTATCTTGATAGGACATCCTGATAGGACATCTGACAGCTGAGTGCACAGCGCTTCGGATTCGTAGTTCTGAGGTTCCGGGATTGATCCCCGGTGGAGGCGGAGACAAATAGGCAAAATGTTTGTTTCACCCTGATGCCCCTGTTACTTAGCAGTAAATAGGTACCTGGGAGTTGCTACAGCTGCTACGGGCTGCTTCCTGGGGGTGTGTAACAAAAAGGAAGCCTGGTCGAGGACTGGGCAGTGGGGATGCTAAGCCCCGAAATCATCTCAAGTTAACCTCAAGAATATAGGTAGAGACAAAGATGCTTGTTACGAGCTGCTAGCAGAGTCAGGTAATTCATAGTTGCTGAAAATAGCTGAAAACGAGGAGTTTCTGCGAGGCCTTGAAAGACCTCAAATGAATCCGAGAGCAGAGAGCCAGAACAAGAGCAAGAGTGGAGAGCTGAGATGAGGCCAGTAGTGGTTTGTCTTCTCTATAGCAAGGCTGTAATGTCTGGTGTGGGAGTTAGAACTAGACATGGTTCTTACTTGAGACAGATGTAACTCATACCTTACCTTGAGATAACCTTGAGATGGTTTCAGGGTCCTCGTGGTCAGGTCTTCGGCCAGGCCTCCTCTTTGCTGGACTGGTCAACCAGGCTGTTGGATGCAGCTGCTCGCAGCCTGACATATGAGTCACAGCCTGGTTGATCAGGTATCCTTTGGAGGTGCTTATCAAGTTTTCTCTTGAACAATTTGAAAGGTCGGCCAGTTAGGTCCCTTATGTGTAGTGGAAGTGTGTCGAACAGTCTCGGGTCTCTGATGTTGATAGAGTTCTCTCTCAAAGTACCTGTTGCACCTCTGCTTTAAAAAAAAAATAACCCCAGATGTGCCAGTCCCAGAATCCTGGAGAGGAACGTGCCAAGAAGTGACCCGGATGTCCGGGGACACCATCCAGGCACCCAGCCCCAACAGAAGCCGGACCGGAGACAACAGTCTTCCGAAGAGGGCAAAGAATTCAGGGCGCAGACTGCATAAGTCCAGAAGAACTGCAAGGCCCATGTCTGCACTAGAACAGGTGGGAACCTCAGAGGGATGGGGCAGAACGATCACATCCCACATTGATGGAACATTGGATTCTGTTCTCCCTTGGCTGTCCTCTCCTAGTTGTGCTTGTTGGGGTTGAACTTTGGCCCTTGGTCCCGCCTCTCCGCTGTCGGTCGCTTAGTGTGCGGGTTCCTGGACCTGCTGGGCTCTCTCGTATCTACGTTTGACCCGGTCTGGAGTCAGACTCTGCCATTCTCTGCCTTTGCCGCAAGACGTTACTTCCGGTTGCACGTTACCTGTTACATGTTGCATATTACCGGTTGCGTCTTGCGTGTGGTGCATGTTGCTGGTGCGAGTGTGCATTGGTAACGTGTGCCACGGTGACATGTGGTACTTCTTACTGTGTCGGGATGTTGTGGGGTGACATTTTGCTGTAGTTTTGTGCCTGGGGTTGCGTTTTGGCTCTTTCATCCTGCCTCTCCCCTGTCGCCTGACATCTCCTGGGCTCTGTCAGGTCTGTACTTGCAGCTGTGTGTGGGGTCCGCGTCCACCACTTCCCTTCCTCGTGCTTCTGCTTCACGCTGTTGTGTGTTTTATTTGTGCCTTTTGGCCTTCCTGTTGCCAGGTTTGGGTTCCTGTTTTCCTGGCTTGCTCTGCCTGTGGGCTTTTTCAGGGTTTGCGGTGTTCCTTCTCTGGGGTCCCGCGTCGGACACGTAGTTTCCAATCTCCTGGCGAGCGAGCTCATGTTGGGGGGTTTTCTGTTTGGCAGATGTTTCATCTCCGTCTTTGCCTGCTTGGGTTTCCGGCTCTGCCTCCTCGGTGGTCGCGCCCGAGATCTTCCCGCGGCTCCGCCTCTTCCTAGGCTTGGATGAACCTTGACCGGGCTGGTTGGGTTCCGACTTGAGTCTCTCACCTTTGGTAGGTGGTCGGGTGGCTTCGTTCTTGGTGTCCCACCTGCGTGCTTTTCTTGGTGGCAGTATGGGGTATTTTGGCGGTCCTTCCTTTTCCTTCTGTTCCTTCTTAGATGGCTGTGTTTGTTGGCGTCGGCTTGGCTTTTCTGGTGGAGGTTGGGGCTGTTGACTTGCTGTCGCCTCATTTTGTGCGGCGCTGGCGGAGCCGCACAAAAAGAAAGCAAAAAGAAAGGTTTGCTTTCGGTCTTGGTAATTACCTAAGTGTAATTACCTAAGTGTAGTTACAGGATGAGAGCTACGCTCGTGGTGTCCCGTCTCCCTAGCACTCTTTGTCATATAACGCTTTAAAATTACTGACGGTTTTAGCCTCCACCACCTTCTCACCTAACTTGTTCCAACCGTCTACCACTCTGTTTACAAAAGTGAATTTTCTTATATTTCTCCGGAAGCTTTGTTTTGTTAAGTTTAAATCTATGACCTCCTGTTCTTGAAGTTCCGGGTCTCAGGAATTCTTCCCTATCAATTTTATCGATTCCTGTTACTATTATGAACGTAGTGATCATATCTTTTTCTTCTATCTTCTAGTTTTTGCATACTTGATGCCTCTAACCTCTCCTCGTAGCTCTTGTCCTTCAGTTCCGGTAACCGCTTAGTGGCATGTCGTTGCACCCTTTTCCAGTTTGTTGATGTGCTTCGTAAGATATGGGCACCATACAACCGCTGCATATTCCAGCATTGGTCTAACAAAAGTCATGAACAATTTCTTTAGTATTTCTCCATCCATGTACAGTACTGTATTTAAAAGCAATTTTGAAGTTAGAAAGTGTAGCATAGGCTCCTCGCACAATGTTCTTAATGAGGTCCTCAGGTTACAGTTTTCTATCTAGAACTGCCCCTAGATCCCTTTTTTTGTCAGAATTCTTTAAAGATTTCTCACATAATTTATAGGTTGTGTGTGGTCTATGTTCTCCAATTCCACAACATGGCATTTATTTACATTAAGTTCCATTTGCCAAGTGTTGCTCCATATACTTATTTTGTCCAGGTCTTCTTGATGGGCATGACAATCATCTAGGTTTCTTATCTTCCCTATTATCTTAGCATCATCAACAAATATGTTCATATAATTCTGTATTCCCACTGGTTGATCGTTTATGTAGACAATGAACATTACCGGTGCAAGAACTGAACCCTGTGGTACTCCACTCGTGACACTGTGTTACACCTGCGCCGTTCGTAAGCTGTCTTGTGCATTGTTATACCTCCGGCCTGTTCTTGCGCCACTTGGGCCGTCCTGGTCTCTGGATAGGATGCTCTTTCTTCTCGTCGGTTGATGGTGGCCACTTCGGTTCGGGTTTGTTTTGATGGCTCTTTTCCTATTGGCGTTTGCCTCTAGGGCTCGAGTCGCTGAGCTTCTTGCTTTCCTTTGGTCATGGCATTTGGTTTGTTTGGTTGCAGCCGTCTCCCTCTTTTCTGGCACGGGGTGAGGCTGCTGCATTCCGGGGGGTCCTTGGTTTGTTGGTGCTTGGTTGGTCGGGCCAGGGGTGCGTCGTGTTTTGTGTTCAGTTGCGGCCCTACGATGTTGTTTGCGCGCCGCGGCTTCTGTGTCTTGGGTGCGCATTGGGTTGATCCGGTCCCGTTCTTCCCTGTTCGTGGGTGAAGGTGTCCCGGGTCGTCTGCCGTGTTATTTCGGCTAGCCAGCCTGTGATCTTTGCCCGTGCCCATGGTGTTCGTGGAGTCTCTGTTCTTGCTGCCGTCTTGGCGGCGTGTTCTTCCTGACTTCAGGCACAGGGCTTTTTGGCACACATACAGGGGCCTGGCTGCTCGTTGTCTCGTGTCGTTCCCGGGCCCGTTCGAGCCTTTGTCGCTTTGGGTTGGCGGTTGCAGCCTGTTGTCTCGCTTTCTGTTAAGGGGTGCGTGGTGTTCGCCTCCCGGATCCGTCCCTATGACCTTCCTCTGTGGGTAGTTAGCTCCGGGGAGCCGACGGACTCCCTCCAGAAAACCAGCGTTGAATGTAATGAAACGCCATTTTCTGCTTGTGACCCGGAGGCTCCCCGGCAACCCTTCCTCCCTCTGGTCGGTGGTTTTTCGCGTGTTTTGACATCCAGCCTCAGAACTGATGGGTGGATAGCCAGCGTGAGAGGTCTGGGGCTCCCCCTTTTCCCTCCCAGGGAAGGGGGAGTTGCGCAGACAGCGGCGCGGTGACGTGTGACGTCATACTTGTTTGCTTGTTTTTTGTTGGGGAGTTTTATCCACTACTTAGGCTTTTGGTAGCAATTTTCACCAGAATAGGGGTTTGTTTTGGGATGCTTATCTTTCTGGATGTTTGTCCCGGTCGATGGCAGACATAGAATGCTTTCAACCACACGGAGGTTTCTATAGGCCATTGCTCCCCTTGCCTCTCTAAGGGGGCTAGGTTCTGGCCGTGGTCCCCGGTAGGCCTTAAGAACTCCATACACATGACTGATGCCAAAGTCTGACATTAGCATTTCAGCCTGGTATAGCTCTGGGGAGCCGACGGGGCTCCCCCCAAAAATAGCACTGATAGTTTAATAATAATTCTGAATCCCACCCAAAAAGTTCTACCCAATGAAGCTTAAATTTTTTCCAATCAGTTTGGATATTAATTTGCTAGCAGTCATGATCAGTGCACAAAGAAGATGGAGAATCATAATTTGATTTTTTTTTATATTGCACCAAGGTATGTCATTTTCAGAGTCCTCTGGCTGACCTAGGAATTCAGATCCCAACCTAAATAAAAGTTACTCTTGTACAGAAAAATCTGCTCCATTCAATGGTGTCATTCAAAACCAAATTGGGAATGATGCATATTGAAATATTTTGAGATATATTGGCAGTGATATTAGCATGGATTGGTAGCTCAATGGCTACCCAAACTACATTTTTGATTACACTGTTGTATTCCACACCAAAAGTTGCCCTGGTATGCCAAATTTCACACCTCTCTGGGCACTAGTCGTGATTTAACAAAGGGTCAAAGTTGGTAATTTTGTGGTATTTATGTATTAATGGGACGAGAGCCCATTCAATATAGACCTGTTATATAAGAACCAAAGCAGATTGTGCTCCAATATTTTGCAAAGTGTCATTTGGGGTCTAGGACTATCTTACTACAAAATTTCATGGCATTTGGAGAGGGTCGAGTGGGAACCATAGGTGACTTTTTGGTGATTTGAGATGGAATGACCCATTTCCTGTACGAGTAGTAGGGAAATGGAACGCATGAAGGAAGAGGTTATTAAAGCCAACTCTAGCCTCAGCTTTAAAATAAAATATGATAAAATGTTAATGTTGAAAGGGGTAATTAGCATGCCAGGTATGAATAGCTTGGAGGCAGGGCTTAAAGCGCTAGAGCTCACGTAGTCACCTATCCCGTAGTCACCGATAGGTAAGCTCACAGCTCTTGCTACTACCCACCTAGCACCAATAAATTCACTAATGTATACCAGCACACTTCTCTCTCTAACACCCACCTAAGCACCAACAAACTCACTATACCCATAAACACCTTGAAAGTGGAATGAGCAAGATTTCACTTGCTTATTCAAACTCTAGAATAGAGCAGCTTCCAAAGGAAACAAAGGCACTTATATATATGGTGTATAGAAACAGAATATTTCCATAGTACATGGATGCCAAACAGAATACAATAATTATCACTTACCATCTGCTTCTGTTTTTCTCTTTCTCAATGCCATTTCTCTTACAGCCTTAGCTTTTTCAACAGATTCCTTTGACACACTTATTGGATACTTCCAAGCATCTGTAAGTGAAGGATAACAAACAAGACATTAATTCTTAAAAATTTGTTAGTTTAACCACAATTCCAAATTTTTCATTCACAGCTTTGGCATTGCATTTTTTCTATCCAAATAAACAATGTGAATAGGTAGTGGACTACATGCAGCATAGTTATACTGCATGTAGTCCATGTTGGAAATTTTTTTAGTGACTACTCACTAAAACGAATAGTTTTAGTGACTACTCACTAAAACGAATAGTTTTAGTGACTACTACAGTAGTCACTAAAACTTACTAACAGTAATGTTCACATAAACTAACCATTATATCTACATATGGATGCTGGAATTCTTACGAAACCAAGCACCAGGATTGCGTCAGATTATACCTAGTTAAACACATTTATAGCCAGTGTACTAGAGAATTGAATGTGATTCTCTAAAATCATCAGTATTCCGTGTGATAATTAATTATGGATAACATAACTCCCAAATAATTCTAAATCGAGAGTTTTAGTTACAATTGTTATCAAGTAATAGTTTTTCTGTCACGCGTGAATGCCATGGAGAGAACTAAAATCTTCTCCATTTCTCGTTTACCACCATAAGACGAGAAAGCAATAATATTTAAATCCCTAGAATCACAACCCAGTCTTTATTAAAGTATTTCAACCACGATTGCGCGAAATAGTATTATTCGTGATAAATAATTTCGGTGGTGAATGCGGGGACGTGGGTTGAGGGAGGGAGACGCCATTGTGTGTGTGTGTGGCGAGCTCGTGTTGCGGAGTGAGCAACGAGAGCATACGTATTTGAACGGGAAGTCGTGGTGTCAGAGTCTGAGACACGTGACGTTGGGATTATCAGCAAGAATTACACCGGTACTCAACCTTGAACGAATAATTATTCTTCTCCGTGATCTACAGTGCTCGGTCAAATAATAACGCGTTGATATTCAAGCCAAACTCTCAACCACATGTACTACATTGTAGAAGTTTGAGACTGAGACGCAATACCGGCAGACTTCAGCGTACATTGCACCCGTCGATAAGTATATATTTCTTTCTTGATGCATCATTAGAGATTGTATATTTCGTGGGCAGTCTGTCGTTACATCGAATGACGACTAAAAATCCAACATTAGTACCGCACTAATCTTTATTTTCTATTTCATAAATATTGAGATTTAAGTAGCCTAGTTCAATGCTACGTAATATCCTTTAAATTACAGCTCGTATGTGAGGAGTCAACGAGCCGTTAACTACATTCGTGTTATTCACCTCTAAGGGCTTCTATGTGGGGATCCTGAGATCACGAGGACGAGGCGCGAACGATGTCATAGAAATCGTCTTAAAGCTAAGACTTTTTGTACACATTTAATTACTCCGATTTATTCTACATGTTCCTGATATTATCATATTGAATGCTTGTCATGTGATCTGGAGATAAAATGTGTTTATTTAGATGATTGCTCTCTAATTCTAATAATCATTAATATTTTCTATTTGTATTTACCTATTGATTCTATAATATTTTGGTCACAATATTCTTTATTCAACAATGAACTGGTGCACGAACCACACTAGTTCCTAGACGTATATGAAGTTCTAGCAATACCCCCCCAATGTAGGTGTTTGAGGCTCTGACTTTAGTTAATTAACCATACAGTCCATTATTTATTTAAGTGATTATTCTTTCTAATATTTATCCATAGACACTGGTTCTTCCTTGTGTTTCTAATGATCACTTTTTATTAGTTTCCCTCTTTTCTCAAAAGTGGGTGGTCCTTCGTTATTAATTTCATTAATTAAATAATTGAGTCAAGCCCCAGATATCCCACAGTCCACTACCTGTTCACATTGTTTTTTGTAACCTAATATCTTTGTATACTTATTTTTTTTTTTTACTATAGTGCACCAAAATTACTCATAGCTCAAAACCTACTGAAAAGATGGGACGCTAAGGAGGGATCTATTCGCAGAGGGTCGTCCAAATAATGTTGATAGCGAGTGCCGTGGTAGACCAGCGGAGGAGTGTTCTGACCCAACAGTACCTCACTCAGCCAAACACCATTTACAACTGGGCGTTTCCACTCTCGTGCTTTGGCTACTTTGGCTCCTTCCAATCTGAAAGTAATAAATGTCTATAACACTAAATACATTTTAGCCAAAAATTTTATAGCTCCTATTCTCAAATTAAAATACTTGAACATTTAATTTAGGCAGGTATGAGCAATCCCAAAATATACAGAGAAATCACATTAAAGTGATATATCAATGAACAAATCCACAGAAGCCTTGATGAGGGTTTGAACCTATGCGCTGGGTGTTCCAGGTTCATTCTAGTTGACTGCACCACAACATGGTAAAAGAATTGCAACCTGGGGTACTACTGCACCCACAAGGATCCCAAGGCTTCCACTGAAGCCTAACCAGGGTTTCAGACAATTCCCCCATGCACTCGGGCTCTGTCAACCAGTAGTTTTACCTCTGATGCCTCTCCTTCAATACACAGAGAAATAACATTATCGTGATATAACATGCATTAAAGGACAGAGGAAAGAACTACTGGTTGACAGAGCCCGAGTGCATGGGGGAATTGTCTGAAACCCGTTAGGCTTCAGTGGAAGCCTTGGGACCGTTGTGGCACCAACAAGGGTCCCAAGGCTTCTCATTTCCTGTACTGTCCCAGGTACCTATTTACTGCTAGGTAAACAGGGGGCATCAGGGTGAAAGAAAAACTGCCCATTTCTTTCCGCTTCTGCCGGGGATCGAACCCGGACCCTTAGGACTACAAACCCCAAGCACTGTCCACTCAGTGTCAGGCGTATTATATAATAATGATGTACTGTTTTCCTGTTAATTATTAACATGTATCTTGTGTATTTGTTTCACTATTGTGATTATTACTGATGTTGATACAGTAATGTCTTTATCTTGTTCAGACGTCTTAGGTTTTCATTATACTGTACGTACAGTATTTATTATTGCTATTACAGTACATGCAAAGCCTGTAGCCACTGAAATCTAAGTTTCTTTGTGTAATGTATGATGAAGGTATGATCTGTAGGTCTAAGATAATGACTATTTATATGTATTACAACAATTTATAAAAGTAAAATATATGAATCAAAGATATTACAGTACAGTACTTTATTTACATTTAAATTTCTCTTTTTCTTTCTAACTTAATCAATTGACTTTTGGCTCCAATTCTGAATCTGCCTGGGTGTCCTTGACAATTTGTTTGAAAACATTGGAGATTTCTGTGCAGGCAGTTAGAAACGATTCTCTGTGCTCTGCTGGGGTTTTATCAAGAATGGCGATCATCTTCAAGACAGTAATATTATCCTTTTTGCAGAACCAGTACACATGAGTGGTCTCTGGGACCAATTCTCCTGGCATTATTTGACGTGTTGGCACATTTACTGTGTATGGTTGCTGAACATAGTTGGAACTGGAAGCTCTGGTGGTAATCTACTTCCTTGTTGCATTCTGTGCACATCTATACTAAAGGCATTCTGACCATAATGCTTCTGGTCAGTGGTAGTGGTTGTTGACCAATGGTAAAGGGGGGGGAAAGCAATCCTTCACAGCCTACCGAGTGTGTACACCGATCAAGCCTCGTGACCCCTGTACACAGGGTCTGGTGTGTGTGTTGCCTCACTATTCACTGAATTATACATTCTAAATTTTACACGTGGCAATTTTCCTACACTTTCAAGCCTTTATGCCTGTTTTGTTACCGTTCACTATTCACCGTATCACTGTTCACTATAATCTAAGTATACCGTGGTAAATATATGTAAACTTGGGCCTCGTGTAGGGCCTTGTTTAGGCACTACGCTTCCACGTGGGCTGGTGAGAGGTGGTTATTCCTTATTAAACATAAAGTTCTAATGGCATCACTGTATTTTTTCTTTCCTAAATGTGGTTTTACACTTTGTGATACATGTGATCCGTGTTCTATCACTGTAATCCTAATATGACCGAGTATATGGAAGTTTATTCACGGAGCGCGCAAACCCACGACCCTCCCAAGCACAGACAACTGGACACTGTCAGTTGTAAATACAGTATAAAGTAAATATATAAAAAGGTAACTTACTTTTTGCAGACAAGGAGACTGTTATGCCTGGAGAAGTATCCAGTATATTTAGCTCCAACAAGTTGCAACATCAACTTGATAATGGTTCTCTCTTCGTTCTCAAATCCACTCACGCTGACAATCAAATCTTTGCAGGGTTTGTTGTCATTACTGGGAAGAAATAAAATAATAATAAGAAATAAAAAATGGAATTATGAATACTATTATTAGACATAATTAAATAGAGAACTGTATTTTACAAGAGAGTAAGATCTTACCCAAATGGTGTAGGAAGATGTATAGCTTGCCAAGGTGGAGCCATCTTGCCTCTTAAAAGAACATCATTAAGCCAGAATATAGTTATACACCGTTTGTTTTCACGAACAGCTTGCATGAACACAGGTGATTTCTGATGCTTGCAGAGTAAGTGAGTAACACGAGCAGATTCATAGAGAGGCATTACCTGGCATTAAAGGAAGAGACAATTAGCCACTTCTAACATTTTTTACCTGGCCCCCCCAAAAAACCAGCATTGAATGTAATGAAATGATAATTTCTGAACAAGCCTTTGTAGCTTCCTTAAGGTATTACACAGATTCAGTGCCATACTAATTGGTGCCATCAGTCACAGAGTTCTTGTTGGCCTACCGGGGACAACAAGCCAGAATCTGGCCCCCTTAGAGGTGTACCTTACCTTGGAGTTACCTTAGAGTTATTCCGAGGCTTATGTCCCCGCGGCCCGGTCATCGACCAGGCCTCCTCGTTGCTGGACTGGTCAACCAGGCTGTGTGACGCGGCTGCTCGCAGCCTGACGTATGAATCACAGCCTGGTTCATTGAAAATCAAATTTGAAAATCAAATCATCTCAAGATAACCTCAAGATGGTTGATCAGGTATCCTTTGGAGGTGCTTATCAAGTTCTCTCTTGAACACTTTGAAAGATCGGCCAGTTATGTCCCTTATATGTAGTGGAAGCGTGTCGAACAGCCTCGGGTCTCTGATGTTGATAGAGTTCTCTCTCAAAGTACCTGTTGCACCTCTGCTTTTCAACGGGGGTATTCTGCATATCCTGCCATGCCTCATGGACTCATGTGGTGTTATTTCTGTGTGCAGGTTTTCGACCAGCCACTCTAATATTTTCAACGTATAGATTATTATGTATCTATCCCGCCTGCGTTCAAGAGAATACAGATTTAGGCTCTTTAGTCGGTCCCAGTAGTTTAGATGTTTTACTGAGTGGATTCTAGCAGTAAAGGATCTCTGCACGCTCTCCAGGTTAGCAATTTCACCAGCTTTGAAAGGGGCTGTCATTGTGCAGCAGTACTCCACTCTAATGAGCACTAGCGTCTTGAAAAGTATCATCATCGGTATAGCATCTCTAGTGTGAAAGGTTCTTGTTATCCAACCTGTCATTTTTCTTGTAGTTGTGACGGCTACTTTATTGTGTTCTTTGCAGGTAAGATCTTAAGACATGAGTACACCCAAATCCTTTACAATGCCTTTTCGTTCTATGTTATGATTTGACTGAGTTTTGTATGTGGCTTCCGTTTTTATATTTTCATTTTTTCTGTAGCCCATGAGCTGGAACTTATTTTCGTTAAACACCATATTATTTTCTGTAGCCCATAGAGAAGACCTGATTTACATCTGATTGGAGGTTTGCTGTGTTCTCTATGTTATCTACTCTCATGAAAATCCTAGTGTCACCTGCAAAGGATGATATAGTACAGTGGTACCTCGGTTTAACCCTTAAATTGCGCATCGCATCATATGATGCTTTGACCGACTTGCAGTAAATTGTGCCTCGCATCATATGATGCTTTGGAGTACTACGCAAGATTTAAACGGCCCGCAGATACACGGGGTTCACCACACCTTCATCAGGGCTCTTGTAAACAGACGCCATTTTTTTTTTTAAATCGTGGGCCAAATTCCTGGGTGTTAGGGGCCTCAGTATTGAGTGAGCTACCAAGCCTGATGCATGCAGCATGAGCTCACAGCACTGCTGTTCAGCTTGTGACCACAGCATCGCCTAAAAATGTCATAATATACTTGTTCATTCTATTATGTAGCGATGATATTATTACAGAAGACCCCTGACTGTGATAAAACTGCAACCCATTCTCGCACATGCTTACAGTTAATATTGGCTTATTTAATAAGTGCATATGTGACATACTAATTGATTGTGAATATTTTAGTTTACCATGAAAAGCTTCATAGAAAACACCAACCTCACCTAACCTTCTTAGTATGTTAAGATAAGCATCTTATTGCTTTTTATTTACAATTATTACTTACCCTATCAACGGTATAGTAATTTTACCCTATCAACGGCTAGTAACTTATTTTATAACTAATGCAACTAGCGTTGCATTAATTATTAAATTTGTATTATTGCATTACAGAAGACTACAGTATACTGTAGTCTTTTGACGTAAGAAAAACCTTAAAGATCAAACCGTAACAAGTACTTACTTCACCCCCATGCTGCTGTATGACCCGCTTCCATGTGTGTAGTGTCTCCAGTGTGACCTCCCCATGATAGTCAGCAATATAAAACACGCAGCCAACCAGGCACAATTCACGCGGCACTGTAGTTAAGATTTGTTTTTAAATACTGTACATGTATTTCAATCAGAACAGTCTTTTTTTTTTACCAAATAATTTTTTTTTATTTATTTTATTTATTTATACAGTATACACAAGAGTTCTTACTCTCTTGTACAGCCACTAGCATGCGTAGCATTTCGGGCAAGTCCTTAATCCTATGCTCATCGAAATACGACCCTACCAAATCGTTTAACAACCAGGTACCCATTTTACTGTTGGGTAAACAGAGGCTACATTTAAGGATTGGCGCCCAGTAAATCCTCCCCAGCCAGGATACGAACCCAGGACGAAGTGCTCGTGAAACGCTAGGCGAGGGTTTTAACCACTACACCACATGGATTGTTCATGTGTGTGTGTGTGTGTGTAGTTCACGTGTGAACTAACATACAGTACTTAGTTCTGGGTATACTTTTGGGTAAGTGGGCATGCAGGCATGTGGGTAAACAGGTGGGTGGGCAGGGAAGTGGGTGAACAGGTGGGTGAGTTGGCGAGACTGGAACAGAGACAAATGACACGTGTGATCTCCTGCCTGGTCCCCCCCCCTCCACCTCACGCCAGCCTTCCCATCTCCCCTCCACATGTGTCGACACGTGGGTGTTGACACGCTGTACGAAGACTAAGATATGCGCCTTAAGTTCTGTTAAATCCCATTTTATTTTATTGTAAATATTTAAATGGATAAATAGCAAACCAAATACTGTACTGTTCAACTATTATAGTGTTATTTAATTAATATTTGTAACTAGCTCTCCACAACAATAAGAAAACAATATAATTCTTGCAACACCACCAACGCCACCTTCCTTCGTTAGGCTTAAGCGAGTCACATACTCGTTTTAAAAGAAATATAAATTTTGCCCCGAGGGGCGAGTTTATTGGGCAGCGCCACTCATCTTGTGAGTGGAATTCCACGTCAACATGAATATTATAGTTCTTAATTATAATTTTAGTTTGTCTTGTCTGTGGGTTTGCTTCCAACAATTTAACATCCTTACCTCGATACTTGAGACTGGTCTCTGTGAAGTACTTCAGGGCACTGTAGGTTATCTTCTATCTTGAAATGATTTCGGCGACAGTATGTGGCAAGACGACGGCCCCCAACCCTCACCAGAAAAACCAAGCCGACGCTAACACCTGCAGCCACCTAAGAAGGGACAGAAGGAAAAGGAAGGACGGCCAAAATACCCCATACTGCCGCCAAGAAGAAGTACGCAGGTGGGACATCTACCACGAAGCCACCCGACCACCAACCGGAGGCGAAACCGCGAGGCAGAACATAAGCAGCCCCGACAAGGCCCCTCCGAGCCCAGGAAAAGGTGGAGCCGTGGGAAGATTTCGGGCGCGACCACCGAAACCCAGGCGGCACATGGAGATGGAACGTCTGCCGAACAGAAAAACTCCCCAAAGCAAGCTAGCCCGCAGGGAGAAACGACAGGTCCGACGCGAGACATCGCAAGACCCCGAAAAGCACACCCGCAGGGTAAGCCAGGGAAATCGAAGAAGGCGGAAAGGGTTGCCTCCAGAACAGTACCCGAACCAAGAGGTACAAGCAACTGCAACAGATCGAGACAAATAAGAGCACCACAGGACAAAGACTGAAAGAACGCGCAAGAAGCCAAGGAACGATGCTCCCGGTTCTGTCCCACAGGACGGAACCAACCGAATCAAAGGCCAAGGAACCGAGTCCGGGGAGGGGCCGACGCCCAACAACATGTACGGCGAGTGGGGAGGAAAAACCCCATTCCGCGTAACCACAAGCCTAGACGGGAAGAAAAATCCCCACGGGCTCCTACAGGGCCAAGGCCCCCAAAGTCAGCCCCGGAAACCTACACGACAGGCCCCGGGGCCGAGCCGTCCCCCCAAAGCCCCGGCCGTACCAGAAAACTGGGGCAGCCGCGAAAACACTAAGGAAGAGAGCCCACTGGCAGACTCTTACAACACGGCTGGAGGAACAGGCTCAAATGCCCCCGTTACTACCCCGGAAGGGGAATTCCCAGAGACTATCTATTATCTATTTTTATCTATTTCAGTATATTTATTAATAATATTTAATAATAATAATAATAATAGTATTTAATAAAATCTGCCCAAAATGCTGTGCATACTAGTGGCTTTACAAGAATGTAAACACTTCATGCTATGTACTCTCATAAACCCAATGTAACTTCTTGTATGTGTGTATGTATGTGTATGTATATGTATGTATGTATATGTGTATATGTGTGTATATATATATATACATATATACACACTGTATATATGTATATATATATATATATATATATATATATATATATATATATCTCTGTATATATATATATATATATATCTCTGTATATATATATATATATACAGGCATACCTCAGTTTAAGAGTTTAATTGGTTCCTGGAGACGCCTCGTATTCCAAAAACTCGCATTCCGAAGCTAATTTTCCCATAAGAAATAAAGGGAAATGAATTAATCCGTTCCTGACTACCCCAAAAACCCCACATCAAACTAAATTTTTATACCTAATTCATCTAAATAAACCTACAAAACTATGTTCAAGTTATTACTTACCTTGCTGTTGAATGCTGTAGGCGTATGGAAGATGGTGAGGAGGTGGGAGGAAGAGAGGAGTTACTGTTTGGAAGGGAAGTCCCCTTCCATTATCACATCAGGCAGAGAGGACTTCACTGGTATGCACACTCTGGCACATTTTGCCTGCATAACACTAGGACTTGCTTGTTTTACTAAGAATTTGTCTAATGACACTTGTTTTTCCCTACATTTTAACACTTGTCTGTAGTAAGACATCACATTATCATTTAAAAGGTCAATGCAACGGCCTGCTACAGCTTTATCTGGGTGAGTTTTTTCAACAAAACTTTGCAGTTCTTCCCATACTTCACACATTTTCTTAATCAAGAAGGGACATCCTCTACTGCCTCTACTCACAGCTATTTTCTTAGGTTGAACCTTACCAATGGCTTTCTTGAGACCCATGGCAAGATATATAATGACAACTTTTATGCTCAAATGGCCAAAAAACCGATAAAAAACTGTAAATCCTTGTGAAGAATTCAGGTGGGATAGTCACTGGACACGAGACACTGGTAAACTGAGGCGCGATCGCCATGCCACCACGCGCCAGTCGGCCTGTACACGTATCAACAAACTCGCGTCCCGAGGAAACCCTCGCCTTCCGAGACATATTTTTGGAGTAAATCCTGCTCATCTTCCGAAAAACTCGCATACAGGGACACTCGCATTCCGAGGTACCACTGTGTGTGTGTGTGTGTGTGTGTGTGTGTGTGTGTGTGTGTGTGTATGTATGTATGTATGTATGTATGTATGTATGTATGTATGTATGTATGTATGTATGTATGTATGTATGTATGTATGTATGTATGTATGTATGTATGTATATATATATATATATATATATATATATATATATATATATATATATATATATATATATATATATATATATATATATATATATATATATATATATATATATATATATATATATATATATATATATATATATATATATATATATATATATATATATATATATATATATATATATATATATATATATATATATATATATATATATATATATATATATATATATATATATATATATATATATATATATATATATATATATATATATATATATATATATATATATATATATATATATATATATATATATACATACATACATACATACATATACATACACACACACACACACCTGTATATAAATACATGAATAAATAAATAAATACATATTTTTACCTTTTTGGATAGTCTCAAATTCTTATTAGTCACTGTTTTATAATTGCAATGCTCAAAGAACGGTACAGTATATACAAAGGGCTGTTGTACATATAACATTATATGTACTATGGGCCGATTAAATCCATAATGCAGTACAGTACTGTATATCATATGGATTCCATAATTTGATGTGTGCAGTCTTTACACTACATTGTCTATAATGTTTTACTAAATTATTATTGATACAGTACAAAAAAAAATATTGACTTACACATGAAATTGGTGTCATGACCAACCAGGTGTGGTCGAGGGTAATGTGGTGCAGCTGGAGCCATGACTGGTGTTGGTGCAGATGGATGAGTGGGTGCAGCTGGCCGAGGATAGCCATGACCAGTCACAACCCCAGCAGAAGCTCCTTGCACAGGAGGCCGTACAAGATTATTAGTCACAGAGCCTGTAATATTTCCCAATGCACGGCGCTGATAAAGCATTACTGGTTCCCCTCCTGGACCTAAAAATGTGTGAAATGCATACTCACAATACAGTATGAATATATATTTATTACAATACAGTATTTTTGATTTAAATAAACAAAAATATAAACTATCTGGCCAAAGGATAAGAAACAGATTAAGAGTTTTGCATTCCTAAGGATGAGCCTTGAGGGCCACAGAGCTCTATCTCCTCAAGATTTAACTCCTGCTAGTCATCCTAGATGATAACCCTAACCCTATGTTAGAATGTTATATGGTGCCAATAATCTTGTTGCTACAGAGCAACATAAAGTAATTGTAATTAAATAATCACTGTATATCATTATAAAACTAGAACTAAATGCGACAAAAAACTTTAAACAATAAAATTAAATATTATTTTATGCTCAAAACTTAAAATAATAAATACCTTAAAATAAATAAATACCTTGAACAGTTTCTTGAGGGATTGCAGGTTTTTGAACATGTGTAGGAACCTCCATTGGTCCCGGAGCAACCTGAGGACCTGGTGGTATTACTCCTTGGTGAACTCCCCCAGCTAATCTATTAGTAAGATGAATGGCAAGAGCTGTCTTTGTTTTGGGATTAACCAAATTCTGCTGGCCGACTAAGTTCTGAGGAACAGGAGAACCTTGAATGGCTGCTGCATGGCCCATGAGAGGTCCATCTACACGCTGGATGGGCGAGTGGCCATGAGGAGATGCAAGCGGCGAGACATGTGGGGTGAGTTGCTGTTGAGGAGTCAGCTGACCACTTGCCACCATATGAGGAGACCCCTGACCAGGAGATACTACTCCAGCTGGCTGACATCCAGGATATCCTTGGGGTAGTGGGCGCCCAGGCATTGGTCTTCCATGTGGAGACATTGGAGGGTATTGTGCTCCTTGCACAGGCTGTTGTTGAATTGGTTGTTGTACGGGCTGTTGCTGCCATGCATGAGGTGACTGCTGTGGGGTTCCCACTTTTTGCTGTTGATGTTGATGCTGCTGCTGCTGCTGCTGCTGCTGCTGTTGCTGCTGCTGCTGTTGCTGTTGTTGCTGCTGTTGCTGCTGCTGCTGTTGCTGAAGAAGTTGTTGCCGCTGAAATAGTTGCTGTTGTTGTTTTCTCAATATAAAATAAGTGACAACTTGTCGTTCTTTAGCATCTAGCTGAGCCAAATAATCACTGCGCTGGGCATTATCTAGCTGCTGAATATGCCTAAAATGTGAAGGAATACGTTGAATGAGCTGTGATGCTTCCTGGTGTGTTAAGTGAGGAAATTGCTGACACAGCTGTTGAATCTGTAACTGAAATTGTTGCATATGCTGTGGTAGTAAGCCTTGTGGTGCTGGTTGCTGCCCAGGAGGAGCTGGAGTTTGTGGTCTAAGTCCTGTTTGCTGCTGTTGCTGCTGCTGTGGCTGCCAACCAGCTTGACCAACAACCACTCGGGTACCTGGAGCAGGTTGAACTCCTTGGTACTGTTGCTGACCTTGAGGAGGCCAACTAGGCCGTACAACATCCCCTGCAGTTCCATGTGAGGGGCCAGGAGTTCCTGGAGCTTGTGGTCGTAGCTGACTAGTTGGGTATGTTACTGCAACAGTACCAGGACCAACAGTGGTCATAGTGGGTCGAATACCGGGGGCACCTGGACTTGGGCCTGGCCACGTTGAAACTGGTGTGCCAGGTGCGGGTGGAGTTCCCGGAGTAGTAGCAGCATGCATGGTAGGTGAAGCATATCGTACGCCTTGCTTATACTGCAAATGAAATGGTACCTGATAAGAATAATGTGACACTGATAACAATGGAGATGGTGAAATGCAAAATAGTAGTAATAGAGGGGCAGAAAATAAAATCTGAAACTATTGTATTACTACTGTCAACAAAATAAATTACTTTATTTAAAATAAAAATCTGTGCATTCTTACACAGATTTAAAACATTTTCCCATAGGAATGTTGCCAAAGACCAAAGCCCACACACTGTGTGGCATAGTTAGTCCCACATTCTCTGTTGTTCAAGGGTGGGGTACTCGACTGGAGACCAGCCTTCACAAATTCCTTCCCGCAAAAAGCAAATTGTATCTTGAATCTGGGGGGTCACACTTGCACAGGCCCCAATAAGCCAGCCAAAAAAACCTCATACTGCTGTCTCGAGGAAACCTGTAGGTGGGACACCAGCAATTCAGTTACCTGATTACCATAAAGATAGTGATACACGCACATCAAAAAGTCCAGATGCACAGAGTGAAAGATCGAACCAGACCGAGGGATTGGCGAAACCATGGAAAAACGGTCGGGTTTGGACACTGAGCAACCAGTGCCTGAAACCAAGGAGCCAGAAGGATCACTTTCCCTCTGTAAGACTCGAACCACACCAGAACCCTGAGCACCAGCTGGACCAGGGCAAAGGAGAGGTACAGGAACCCTCACCTCAACCAGTCCAGCTGAAAGGCATCCACCATGAGGGCCTCTCAATCGGGAAATGGCACCACATAGAGGAGAAGATGCCAAGACCAAGCCGACATGAAGAGGTCCACGTTAGGGCACCCGAACATCTTGCAAAATTACAGGAAGGAAGCAGCATTCACGGTCCACTCCATGGAAATGGGAAGAAACCGGGAAAAGCCATCGACAAGAAAGTTGGACACTGCCTGAACACGAATATCGCAGAGAGCCAAGCTCCAAGAACAAAAAAAAAAAAAAGAGGTACCCGGAGCTGCAGAGGGTTCAGGTTCTTCTGGGCTCCATTCTCCAGCTCCATTTGGACTCTTTCCCTGTGGTCCATTGTCTCGGCCAGGGGATTTGCTTTGGTCCTTGTTTCATTAGAGTTGGTTGGTTGTTTCTTAAGAGTTGGTTCTTTAGTTGGCGACTTTAGAGTCGACGAGGGAAAACACAAGGACAGCAACATTGAGGCTCCTGCCCAACTGCTTGAGCAACCACCAAGTCACCCATATCCGACTCAATGCCAACAAACAGCAGTGCTACAGCTGGGTCAAGGTCACCAGAGGCAGAGAAGGCGATGCAGACCGAGAGTCTCAAACAACGCCCAACCAAGTCCTTCATTTTTTATGACCTTTGCAATTGTACGTATTGCTTCTCTTACTTTCAGGATGTTTTCCCAGTGAAAGAGAGCATAACAATCCCCTGCAAATTGTACCCATGAGAGGGATAGTTTCTGGCTCTGTTCCCCAGCAGGCTATTTATAAGACTGCTATGGCTGATGTGACTCAGTAGGGGGGAGGGGAGCACAAGTTAGCTGTTTGTTGTTTTAGATTCAGCTACTCAGAACAAAAATAGCACTGGCAATTGTGAACCCATAGTGGACTTATCTGGCACAGGAGCGGGGCTGTGACAAGATAGCGTCTTCAGGGAACCACCGTGAGCTCCTCCAGAAAGAGATTTTGATGGAAAAATTATATATTAATAAGGCAATGTATAAAGACAATTACAAAAGAAACAAAGGTGTATACAACAGGTAAACCCTTGTATACACCGCACATGCCACCAAGATTCGTTTGTTCATAATCTGCTATTCCAAAATCACTATCAACACTACTTTTGTACTCACTGGTTTCTTAACTTTCATTACATTGTTTATTCAATCGCTGTGAAACACCATCATCCATTTATGTATAATCTTATCTTACATATGATGATGTTGCTGCTAGTCACAAACTACAGATGATTCTTTTAAATAGTAATCATTTAATATTTTAAAAACAAAACTAACTTGTGGGCCAGGTGGTTTTCCTGCTCTTGGCTTTCCTCTAGCTTGCTGCTCCTGAAGCTGTTTCTGATGAAGATTTTGAAGGAATGCTTGTCGATCACTGGGTGTCATCATTTGTAGCTGATGGGGTGTCACACCCTGTGGCAGACGAACAACCGCTCCCGGAATGGCAACCTGCGAGGACGAAAATTTGCATTAATACTGAAAATAGCAAAACATATAAATGAAATGAGAAATTAATGAAGTGATAAAATACAAGAGAGCACATATGGGTAAAATTTAATCAAATCATGAAATGGAAAATAAGCCCATCAACTTACTGTATGAACTTGCTGTGGAACAGTGTTGGGCATATTAGGTGCTGGTATGCTGCCTGGTGCAATTTGTGATACAGCTCCTGGAGCACGAACCGAAGGGCCGCTAACAGTGAGAGGCATTGTAGGGATACGTGGTCCTGGTGCAACAACATTCGGAGGAGTTGTGCGAGAGGGAACTGGAGGTGTTACACGCGCACTTGCCGGAGGTGTAGCACGTGAAGGAATCGGTGGAGTTGTCCTGGATGTTATTGGAGGTGTTGCACGAGAATTTGCTGGAGGAGTTGCCCGTGAAGGTGTAGGAGGAGTTGCCCGGGATGAAATTGGTGTGGCTGCTCGTGAAACAATGGGTGGCGTTGCACGAGATGTGTTTGGGGGAGTTGATCGAGCTGTATTAGGAGGTGTTGTCCGAGAATTATTGGGAGGTGTAACCCTGGTGGCATTGGGCTGAGTAGCTCTGGATATATTTGAAGGAATAACACGAGGAGCCATTGGAGGCGTAACACGAGATGGGATGGGCTGTTGTGGTCGAGAATTATTAACTGCAAGAAATGAAGAGAATACAATATTTTATTAGATTGTCTTTTAAACAAACAAATTTCTCTTGTGCACTCCTCAATCCACCATGGGCCAAATGTTGATTAATGTTTAGTGAGTAAGAAGCTATTGGACACCACAGGTAAGATGTCTAGATACAATATATGAGCTCTGGAAAATCAGGAGTAAGGCTATGTGGCAAGTCCAGGAATGAAATCCATCATCATTGTCTCGTTAGCTACTTTACAAAATTACTACAGTATATACTTGCCTAACACATTACATTACCACAAGCAATATAGTATTTCATTTCAAGTACAGCATGTGTGAAGATCTTGATATTATGATTATTTAGCTACAACATGCTGTATTTATAAACTAAGAATCAATATATTCTATGTAGCATAATGTGATCCATGCTGGAGACCCTATTCACAACAATATTGCAAAGGAATAATATACTTGCTATTATTATATTTCATGTAAAATATCTATGGTAACAAATGAGATTTTGGCAAATGAGAAATTTAACTTACCCTGAGCAGATATTACTGCTGAAACTTCTGTAACTGTGGTTGGGATTGATGATGATGGTGGCTGATTTGGCAAATGAGATGAATTACGAAGCATGGTAGACTCTGAGTGTGTGTTTTGAATAAGGTTTTGGCTTGAAACTGAAGCTAAAGGTTGAGTATTCTGTGTAGCAGTTGTTGATTTAGTACTTATAGGAGTACCTAATGTTGATACAGGATGAGCAATTTGAGATGTTTCCTGACTGCCAACCTGAGGCAAACTTTGAGCACTTTGATGTAATATTTGTGATGCTCCCTGAATGATTCCTTTAGGGGCTTGGATTGGTTGAGGTGTGACTGAACGAGACGTTACAATTTGTGGAGGATTTGTTGCCGAGATAGGTGCTGTAGGAGGAGCCCTGGGCTTGTCAACAGTGATAGAGCTTGATGCACTGGAACTAGCAGAGGCCCGTGTCATCACAGATGGTTTAGTAATAGGTTGTTTCCATGTCTGAGAGGTCTTCAGCTGATCTAATAATGAGCCACTCTTACTATTTTCTTCTTCCTCATCACTAAACTCTAAAGCATCAAAGGAAAATTTTTTTTCAGGTTCCTTGCTCTTGGGCTCTTCCTTAATTTTTAATTCTTCAGCCTTCTGTTGAGCGACATCTTTTTCTTTTTTCTTTCTTTCCTTTCTTTCCTTAACAATATGTGGTTCGGAAGTCTGTCCTGAATGTGACCTTGGTTGCTTGAGAAGGCGTGGATGATATTCAATTTCATCAATTTTACTCCGTTCAACAAGGCAATCAGGTACCCAATCGGGAGTCACAATGTTTATGTGATCTTCATTCTCTAAAGCACAGTTATATTTAGCCTGAAAAAGTAAAAATGATTTTGAGAAGAAAATAGGACATTATACATAAATGACAATTTCATTCACCCATTGTCATTTCCCAATTTAATTGTCATTGGGTAATAAAGCATTACCTCAGAAAAAATATGGAGAAAATATTGTGAAATATTATAGATATTAAAAACGAAAATGAAGCCAGCTTTGTCTGTAGTGGAAAGAAATTTTTGGAAGATGGGAGCTCAAGCTTAATCACAACTGTTGTGAAGCAAAGGACCTAGACAACAGGACAAAGTTACACAAACACACAACCAATACTGAGGTCTAGGAGGAAAAGACCAGCACATCCCAGGCTATCTGCAGAGTCCACCATGAAAAGAATAGGAATCGCCTGTTGTGGTTGACTCTGTAGATTTTAGAGATCTTAAGAGAAGCAAATTTCATTATCTAAATTGGCTATTATCTAAATTGGCTTAAAAAATCAGTGTTGAATGTAATGAAACATCATTTCCTGGGTAGAGCCCCAAAGGCTCCCTGGAGCTATTGAACTGACATTAGCTAATATTAGTACTGGGTTTCAGTCTTATAGAGTTGTCATGCTGCCTACCGGGAACCACTAGCCAGAAAATGGTTCTTTCAGAGAGGAGAAGAGAGCAATGGCCTATGAAACTTTAATGTATAAAAGTATTCATGTCTGTCATCGACTGGGGGTTGAGCACCCAAAAAGTTAGGCACTTAAAAACAGACCAAAAGGCCCCTCCTGGTAGAAATATTGCAACCTAAAACCAAAGGCTAGAAACTCCCCTGAATAAAAACAAGCTAACAGGCAATATGCCAACACAACGAGGGGCACTCTTTGGGCCCCCCCCCCAGAGGGGGAGAGGGGTCCAGTAGCAGAACCGTCAGTGTCGAGGCTGAAAACGTATCCAAAACCTGTCGAATGGGATAAGGGAGGGTGCCAGGGAGCCTCCGGGGCTCTACCCAGAAAATGGAGTTTCATTACATTCAATGCATGTTTTCTGTGAGGACCCTCCATCAGCTCCCTGGAGCTAACTACCCAAAGAGAAATAATAAAGGGGATAAAGTTACCTGGGGAAAGGTCTCCAGGTAACCGAACTCGGCGAGCTAGGAAAGAACCAAAACCCTGGCGAGCAGACACGCAGACAGGCCAGAACCCAAACACCTAACAGACACAGGCGAGCCACCACGACCCGAGTAGGGCGCGCGAAAATGTGAGGCACCAGATTAACCCTTAAACTGTGCATGGCGTATATATACGCCATGAGTAACATGTCCCATGGTGCCCATGGCATATATATACGCCATAGGGTGCCAGGCCCGATTCAAATGGCCCGCGGCTACACAGGGTTCTGACCCCAAGAATGAGATAGCAACCAAGCAGTCACTACCCCTATAGGAATGAGGACCCGAAGGACCCAGAGAAAGGAACCCTGAACCCCAAGGGGTGTACACACAGGGCACCTAGGGAAGGAAGCCCTAAGTGCATGTAGCACTTGATACAAACTCCTGGCCACCGCCAATACACAGAAGGAACACCGAGGCCAGATGTTCAATAGTTCCCTCAAACCAACACTGAAAAAGCCCAGAAAGAGGAGAGACAGATCATGCCCAGGGAAGAGAACACAATCACCCACCAAAACAATGTCAGTAATATTACATGAGGTCAACATATGCAACACATCATATAAGATTATCCATAACATCATGTATGGCCAGGCACATGCCAAATCCTGTATTGCATTTTATTATTTAATAACATTTAAATTACCCCCCAATCAAGTCTATTAAAATATTTAAAAACGAATCTAAATCTAGAAATATTACACTTGTACAGCATTATCACACAGCATACAAGCTTTCAAAATTTGCTAACACTCTTACCCCTTCAGGTTTTCCAACAATGAGATGGGTGCAGGAGTTATTTAATTCAAGACTACACTGCCCTCCAGCAAAAGTAATCATTGCCCACACCACTAAGGTGTCGGCACTGCCAAGCTGAGATACGCATGCTGTAACACCTGAGAATAACTGTGTGGTATCAGGAGAGAATCCTCCACATCTGAACTGTATAGTTATGGGAAATATTATAATTTTTTATTAAATACAATATATATTAACAAAAATTATTTCCAACCTTTCTTTAATATAACATTCCCACTTAAAATAGTAGCATTAATAAATTAGTGTGCAAGCAACATGAATGGTTTAACCCATTTCAAAATAATCATTATAACTTGCAACTTCATGCAATATACCAGCAAGACAAATATTGTATAATTGTAAGTGTAGAATTATAATTTCTATACATAAAACATCCAGATAGTTACTGAAAATGTAATACAGGTATTATTAAATAAATCCACAAAGACCGTGATGAGGGTTTGAACCTACGCACGGGATGTTCCCAGCTGCGCCTTAGTTAACTGTGCCATAACATGGTAAAAAGAAAAAATTGTGGATTTGTTCATTTGATATATTACGCTATTGTGATTTCTGTGTGTAGAGGTATTATTATGGGATACATTATCTTGTATTAATACTGCATTGCACAATAATAAATTATTGTGCAATGCAGAATACAATAAATTTCCCTTACAGTGGTAAAGATTTTTAATTAATATTACATACAATTTGACAGCATGAGGGAAATCTAAAAGGATATCTCTGTTTCGGAATTGTTTACAATACAAATAAGACATTGAGAGATCAAATGCTAATTTCTGAGCTAGTCACTTGATCATTTCCTTAACCCTTACACTGCTCGTATCACTTGAGAGCGATTAGCCCATATGCATCAATAGCCTTGCGATGTTTTAACCCTTCAAATGTGTGTGTCAAATAGGAAACTTCTCTCCATTTCTGACCCCCCACTGCATGAATCAGTGAGGATAGTTTTAAAGTACCACATCAAATCTAAGTCTCGTGAGTACACAGGGCTCACATCTGCTTCCTCAAGCCTCTGAGGGCAAACAGGACAAACTATTTAAAGGACAAACTCTTTAAACAGACGCAATCTTGGAAACAAAATCATGGGCACCCTTCCTGGGTGTGAGGGCCTCAGTATGAAGAGAGGGATCATGAGTAATGCAGGCAACAGCAACTCATAGCATTGCTATGCAGCTGGAGCCCACAGCATCACCTGATAATGAAACAAATAAGCAACTGTGATTATTTAAAGAGGACCATAAACGTTCTTGAATGTGCTAAAAACTACGACAAGATTCCGAAATCGGTGAATGCAACACTGGTTATGATGTTCACAGAACAGGGGCAGACATCCACAACACACAGCCATGGTTCTGTGCATCTACCCATCATGAAATAGGACCTCATGTTCCTGTAGTAAATATACTTGTGGAAATTGATTCATATTAAGGATTTAGTGACCAGGATTCTGAAAATAATAGCAGTGATGTGGCTAGAGTTAGCAATGTGTGTAGTATATTGGGAGGCATTTTGCTGTGACAGGAAAGTGACACCAATATAAGATTTCTCATTTTTACTGCGAGAATTTTGCTAATTTTTTTCTCATTTTACCCAAAAATGAGAGATCTCGTTAAGTCTTGTGGGTGAACAGGGTTCACATCTGCTTCCTTCGCCCCTGAGGACCAAAAAGGTGGAGACCCCTAGCCTCTCAGGGGTGAATTCTTGAACACACCAGCGAAGTTATCTCTGTCAGTGCAGAGGCAGTACTAACAGGCACCTAGGGAAGGGACTTAGGGCACATGCAGCCTGGAAAACAATGAAGTCAAGCCTACACAACAAGCTGAATAAAACCAGCGTTGAATGTAATGAAACGCCATTTTCTGGGTGGAACCCGGAGGCTCCCCGGAGCTTACTGGGCTGATATGCTAATGTCAGACTTTGGCATCAGTCATGTGTATGGAGTTCTGTGGGCCTACCGGGGACCACGAGCCAGAACCTGGCCCCCTCAGAGAGGCATGGGGAGCAATGGCCTATAGAATCCCCCATGTGGTTGGAAGCATTCTATGTCTGCCATCATCCGGGTCAGGCACCCAGAAAGGTAAGCATCCCGAAACAAACCCTTATTCTGGTGAAAATTTTGCCCGCAGGTGGGACACTAACAGGAAGCCACCTGATCACCATAGAGATGATGATGAACTCAAGTCAAAAACACCATACGCGAAGATTCGAGAAGACCGAGTCAGCCACGTGACGCTCTGGTCTGATTTGTTGGAAGAAGCGGAGCCGCGAGAAAACCTCCGGGGTTCGGACACCGGGCAAGCAGCGCCTGAAACCACGGCTGGGCCGGCCACCACGGGGCCAGGAGGACTACTCTTCCCTGATAAGTCTCCAAGCGAGTCAGGACCTGGAGCAACAGCTGAACCGGGAAAAAGAGGAACAGAACCCCCACCTCGACCAGTCCTGACAAAACGCATCGACCCCGACAGCCTCGCAATCAGGGAAGGGCGCCACATACTGGGGAAGGTGCTGCGACCATGCTGACGCAAAAAGGTCCACCTCGGGGTTCCCGAACGTCTGGCAGAGCCAACGGAAGGAGTCAGCGTCGACCCTCCATTCCTTGGACAGGGGAAACGAAATGAGACAGGCCTTTGGCCAAGACGTTGGACGCTCTCTGCACGTGAACCGCCAGGAGAGCCAAGCCCCGAGAACTCACCAGACGAGTCACCCGAAGCAACCAGCGCCAAAAAGCCAAGGACCGCATCGAACACCACCCCCCCCCCTCAGTTCAGGCAATGAGCTTACCAGACTGAAATATGTGTATGTATTAGACCATGACATCAGTCAATTCGATAGGAATCTAGCCAACCGAGGACCACGAGCTAGAACCTGGTCCCCTCAGAGAGGCACGAGGAGCAATAGCCTAAAAAAAACCTCATGTGGTTGAAAGCATTCCATGTCTGTCATCTACCGGGTTAGGCACCCAAAAAGGTAGGCGTCCCAGAGCAAACTACAGCTGGTTAAAAATTGCAACTGAAAGCCGAACTAGCAAGCAGAACTCCCCAAACCAAAAACAAGCAAACAAGCATGATGTCACCATCACTGCCTTGCCGCTGTCTGCGCAGCTTTCCCCCTCCCTTTATAGGAGGGGAAATGGAGCGCCCCAGACCCTTCACGCCGGCTATCCAACCCCAGTACAGAGGCTGAATGTCAAAAACACGAAAAAAATGCCAACTGGGGGGAGGAAGGGAGGAAGGATTTAAAAACTCTTGAGAAAGTTTTAGAAAGTGCTAAGCAATCAAATCAAATTCTGGCGTGCTAAACATGCAAGCCTAACAACTATTCTTATCCACCTTCAAGTGGCACCCAGCCCAGGTACTGTCCACCCTATCTAGCCCATGTGAGAGTTTGTAGAACACAACCAAGAAAAATGCCTTGTAATTGGCATATTAACGGCTTTAGAGGTCTAGGCTATACGGTCAAATTACAATATGAACCTTCCTTGCATCATATAAAATACTAATGTTGAAATTTCTGGGCTGATATACAAAAGTGTTCTCTAGATACTACACAGGGCCAACAGTACAAAGGTACAACAAAAATAACATCAGGTATAAAGGATACGGTAACTGTTTACCACACTTGGCTGATAGCACAACCCATCTTGAAGATACAACTGGTTTCTCATATATGTCTCTCACTTCTCCAATTTCATTTTCATTTGGATCATCTCCTGCAATAAGGTGGGTCATGTAATCTGTGATGTGAGCATCTTCTTTTGCTCCTCCATCTGTGAGAAGCCTCACCACCTGAAAAGCAGCACAATAATTTATGAAGAATATACAATAAAACATATACTGTTCTATAAAATTATATGCATAGCTTTAAATGGTACAGTATGGGATTTTTGGGATACTGTACAAGAGTGATTAAATTCTTGTAAAGCCACTAGCACATACAGTATTAGAAAGAAGAGGGTGGGGGAGAAAAACGAAAACAAGTTAAAGGAAAATTTGTCCAGCACAATTTGTGAGGACAGCAGCAGGAGCATAAGGCCACAAAAGGATAGAAGACTGTCTCATGGAGCATCACACTCCGGCAGCCGCCCACCAAGCCCCCTCACGGCATCAACGGGCCGGACAGCGAGGGGGAACAAGACCTAAATAATTAAACATTCTGCTTCTACAGTATAATGAACATGTCCTATGCTCGTAGGGCCCCGGGCAAGTGCCCATCTTACCATGCGTTAAGACGGCTCTGAGAATAACATAAAATACTAGTAGCCTAGACCAACGTGTAACACGCTCGTCACCTGTGTGAAGTCTTTACTGTTTTGTGGCCAGGTGTCGAGCCTTTACACAGGGTCCTAGGAGTTAGGCAACTGTTGAGTTGCTGCCTGGGTAAGATCCGTAGCTGGCTTAGGAAGCCTTCGACAAACCTAACAGGCTTCCTGTACCAGACAATTGGTAACAAGCTTCAACTTACAGTTTATGAGCAAAGTGATGATCATATCCAACGATAACAGACAGGATCCTGTCTACCTCCACTCTAGGCAATAAGCAGTTTTACAGGAGCTACATGATCACTGACCTCCTCAGGCACCTTTCCGGTTACGTAGAACTTTACATCCTTAAAAAGCTGGTCTGAAACATTGAGGTGTGCCAGACACTCGGCTACATCCATGATCTGTGTTAGTGTTTACCTCTAGCCACAGCTTCCCGCCTAGCAGATGGCGCCACATTCAATATTCTCCCGCGAAAATAAGCCACCATTTAAACCTGAATTTACCTGAAAGCCACTAACACTCTAGTAGCCTCGACGAGAACACGAAGCCGGCGGCTTGTCAAAGGTCCCCACATTTGTTATGATGATTTTTTTCTAGATGGATTTTAAAATTCAACAGTTTTGGCATTTACGGCTTCTGCGGGTAGGCAGCTCCATGGGTTTATATCCCTATTGGTGTACAAGCATCACATGTTTTCCCAATTTTAACCATTCTGACATTGGCACCATAGCCTTAGTGATATCATGAAAGAGTCTCAAGACTTCTGAGCCTCTATTTATACTTACAACAATTATTACAACATTATTTTAGGTCTGATTACAACATTTCCCACCCTGATTACAACACTTAGGTCTGATTACAACAAAACCATACAGTGGGGCCTCAAGGCCAAGGTATTTGAATTTGTTTAGTAAACAGATTCAAATACTTTGGCACTGATTACATAAACAGTGTGTTTACGTATACAGTGTGAACGTAGTCAAGCTGAGAGCCATCATACAGTTGCATTTTGCGAACAGCACCTCCCTGCCTGGGTGGACGACGATTTAACATATTTGTTGTCTCTGCTATGACTAAACCTAGGTCCAAACATGAGTCTAATACTGAGTTAAAATGTTGCCTTGCGTGTTAGCATGCCCAATGGTATGTATCATTATATCATCAGGATAGCTAATGATTTGATATGATCAAAATTGCAGATATTTTATAGCACATGATGTAAACAATGTATTAACACATAATCACAATATCTCTGTAATTAACTTGAATGTAAGATCTCTAAGCAAACACTTCGATGATGTTAGTGCCTTGATTGAAACTATTGACAACAAATTCTCTTTTATTATACTTACTGAAACGTCGTTAAAAGAGGATACTACTCAACTCTTTAACATGCCAAACTACTCAGCAATTCACAACTGTCAACCAATTCAGAGAGGTGGTGGTACTGCTCTTTACTACCGCCAAGAACTAACATGTTTAAAAGTAATTAGAACAAGAGACTACTGTGGGGAGTATATCTTCGCCAGTTTCAGAGTCAAGGGTGCTGAGTCTGTCCTGACTGTGGGAGCAGTCTACAGAATTCCTAACACTGATGTGTTCGAATTCAACTCTAACCTTAGAAATCTAATACTAGATAACAGACTGAACAAAAACTATCTAATTATCGCAGAGGACTTTAATATTGACCTCTGCGAGCCTGAAAACCCTACTGCTGCCAGTTTCCTTAACTGTATGAATTCCTGCTTCCTCATACCATTAATCAATAGACCTACTAGAATCACTGATAGTACTGCCACGGCTCTTGATCACATCTGGACCAACATAACCTCTCCACTTACTTCAAGGATAATCATCGATAGCACTACAGACCATTACCCCACATTTCTCCTAACTAACATTAACAAACCACCTCTAGAGACAAGGGATATAGGCTGCACAATGAAACTGCTATAGGCAATTTTATAGCTGCTGCTACTAATGTCAACTGGGAGTCCGCCTAGCAGTGCAATCTTTTCTTCAAAAAACTCTCAGCCTTTATAACACCCACTGTCCTATGCTAACGAAACAAGTTACAACTAAAAGGCTAAACAATCCTTGGCTTACAAAGGGAATACTTAAATCCATTAATAAAAAACATGACCTTGAGAAGAAGTATAGGTTAGGAATCGTCTTCAAAGAATTTTCAAAGAATTACTCGTCATTACGATCTAAAATAATTAGAAGAGCCAAAACTAAATACTACGAAGATAAATTTACCCAAACAAAGGGCAACATTAAGAAAACATGGAGCACAATTTCACAAATATTGGGATCAAAGAAGATTTTATTTTAAATAACAAACGAATACTCCTGTCCAATAACGATGGTCAGCTTACAGCCTCTGATACTGCTATTGAGTTCAATAGGTTCCTCTCTTCCATTGGGTCATCCCTTGCAAATAATATTTCATCTTCCAGTGTTGATGTTCAGAACTATCTTACAGGTAACTATCCACAGTCTCTGTACCTAACGCCTGCAAATTCCACTGATGTTAATGAGATAATCCTTTCCCTTAAAACCAAGTCTAGTGCCCTTGAGGAGATGCCAACTTTAATTTACAAAAAACCCTCCAGATCTTTAGCCCCTGCTATTGCATTGCTCTTCAACAAGTCACTTGAACTCCAAATCTTTCCAGATATTCTACATTCTTGTAAAGCCACTAGTACGCGTAGCGTTTCGGGCAGGTCCTTAACCCTAATTTCCCCGGAATACGACCCCGCCGAATCGTTTAACAACCAGGTACCCATTCACTGCTGGGTGAACAGGCTACAGTTAAGGATTGGCGCCCGGTCAATACTCCCCGGCCAGGATTCGAACCCAAGGCAAGGCGCTTGCGAAACGCCAGGCGAGTATCTTACCACTACGCCACAGAGACCTAAAAAAAGCGAGAGTAACCCCTGCGTTTGCGGTAGTGGAAAGGGTTACAGATACAAATAATGAGCTACATTTAGTTCGGTGTGAAGGGCAGAGGCCCAGTTGTTTATATTTATTTATTTATTTAGTTATTTTTTTTTATTTATTCATATACAAGAAGGTACATTGGGTTTGTGAGAATACATAGCATGGTATTTACAATCTTGTAGAGCCACTAGTGCTCTGATGGACTTTATTTAGCTCAGTATTCACTGTGGCATTTAGAGCAAGGGGGTCAGGACTGGAGTAAATGAAGGTTGTGTCGTCAGCAAATAGAATTAATTTGAGGTATTGGGAGGTATTTGGAAGGTCATTAACGTAGATGAGAAAGAGGAGAGGGCCAAGTATGCTGCCCTGAGGAACACCGATGTTGATGGGTAGGGTGGGAGAAATTGAATTATTCACAGAAACATACTGGAGCCTGTCAGTAAGGTAAGATTTGAGGTACTGCAGGGAGTGACCTCTGACTCCATAATTATATAATTTAAGAAGACGGTTTTGGTGGCTGACAGTGTCAAAAGCCTTACGCAGGTCCACAAATAACCCAACAGGGAACTCATTTTTATCAAGAGCTGCATGAATCAAGTTAATCATACTAATAAGTGCATCGTTAGTCCTTTTTTTGGGTCTAAAGCCATATTGACAAGAGCTAAGTATATTATGTTTGGCTAGATAAGAGTAAAGCTGCTTGTAGATCAGTTTTTCAAATATTTTTGACAAGTTTGGCAGGATTGATATAGGTCTGTAGTTGTTAACATCAGTGAGATCACCACATTTGTGGACAGGGGTTACTCTAGCTTTTTTTTTTAGAATATCTGGAAAGGTTTGGAGTTCAAGTGACTTGTTGAAGAGCAATGCAATAGCAGGAGCTAAAGATCTGGAGGCTTTTTTGTAAATTAAAGTTGGTATCTCCTCAAGGGCACTAGACTTGGTTTTATCTCCAGACCTCATTGATCTAGTATAGAGTATGGAGATGGACTATATGAGATGGACTAGTATGGACTATACATCGATGGAGTATAGATCTCCAGTATCAGCTATTGATACTGGTAATGGATCAAAAGAGTCACCACTTACGGGCTATTCATGCCCGTGCCACCTCTTGGGTAGCTTAATCTTTATCAATCAATCAATCGAATAGCTACACAGCACATTCAGCACCGCTCCTGTGCCAGGTAAGTCCACTACGGGCTCACCATAGCCCGTGCTACTTAGAACTTGTTCCGAGTAGGTGAATCTATAACAACAACAACAGAATAGCTAACACACGGGAGACATCTCCCGTCACGCAGGGTGCAGTCGCACCTCCACAGATCTCCAGTATCATATCTATTGATACTGGTTATGGCTCAAAAGGGCCACCACTTACGGGCTATTCATGCCCGTGTCACCTTTTGGGTGGCTTAATCTTCATCAATCAATGAATCAATCGAATAGCTAACAGTACAATTTCCACAGTACAGAATGTAGCACTCTGCGTATGCAGTTCTAATCAACCCCAAGATGCTACAGCTTCGACACAGAACAGACAGCAGACTAGGACCTCATCGAGCTACAACGCTCTCGCCACATAGAGCTCTGCGACTCCGGCCTCACTCAGCTCTGTGTAACGTACGATTATGTTACGTTGTTAGGTTGATTAGATACACAGTGTTTAGTGAGTTTCATATTTATTTAGTAGTCCTGGATACAGCAGTGTCGTAGACGTTGAGACGAAGCCTGGAGCAGAGCAGAGAGCTGAGTGTGGCCGAAGTCGCGGAGCTCTATGTGGGAGAGCGTTGTAGCTGGATGAGGTCGTAGTCTGCTGTCTGCTCTGTGTCGAAGCTGTAGCGTCTTGGGTCGATTAGAACTGCCCACGCCGAGTACTACATTCTTGACTGGAGATTGTACGTACTGGTTCAGATTCAGATTCAGATGTTTATTCAGGTAAGGTATATACATACAAGTGATGTTACATTAATGGATTGATATATAGATAGAGCTAGTACATACAATGCCTAAAGCCACTATTACGCAATGCGTTTCGGGCAAGAAAAACAGGTTGGCTATTCTCAGATTGCTGGCTTATATACGGTTACTACACCTCACAGTAAGATAGGAGGGTGGAAAAACAGTTACCTGTAAAAAGAGATAGGATTACAGCTTGTGTAATTAGTTATGCCATTAAGATGATGAGATAATGGAGCGAGTATAGGTTTACTCGCTACATCTGTAACGTACGATTATGTTACGTTGTTGAGTAGATTAGATACACGGTGTTTAGTGGGTTTTCATATTTATTTAGCAGTCTTGGATACAGCAGTGTCGTAGACGTTGAGACGGAGTTTGAAGCAGAGCAGAGAGCTGAGTGAGGCCGGAGTCGCGGAGCTCTATGTGGGAGAGCGTTGTAGCTGGATGCGGTCCTAGTCTGCTGTCTGTTCTGTGTCGAAGCTGTAGCATCTTGGGGTCGATTAAAACTGCATACGCCGAGTGCTACATTTTTGACTGTGGAAATTGTACTGTTGGCTATTCGTTTTTGTTTGTTGTTTTAGATATAGCTACTCAGAACGAAGTGTCCATGTAGCACGGGCTATGGTGAGCCCGTAACAGTCAGCTATTCACTTTATGCTTGCTCATATTCGGTAACTACACCTCAGCTTCCTCCACTAGGATAGGAGGATGGAAGAACTGTTACCTGTAATTAGGGAAGAGATTATAGCTTCTGCAATTAGTGCTAATTAGTTTCGCCATTAAGCTAATGAGAAGTTGGAGTGAGTTGTATATTGTTTGTACTCGCTACAGCTCTCTGCTCTGCTCCAAGCTCCGTCCCAACGTCTACAACACTTGCTGTATCCAAGACTACTAAATAAACATGAAAACCCACTAAACACCGTGTATCTAATCTACTCAACAACGTAAGACAATCGTACGTTACAGGCTCCTCACTCAAACTATAAACCATCACCCATTGTGAGGACAACTGCACCCGTGGGGCGGTGTATAGAAAAACAATGAGGCGGACATTTCCATTATTCTTTTGTAATTCATAAGTTTGCGCTTCAAATATGATAACAATTAATTGTCTAAAATCATAATTGGCTTCATAGTTTGGAGAAGTGTGGAACATATCACATTTAGGGTTTTCGTATTGTGAACTTTATTTCCCATTTTCTCATGCGGTGAATGACGTCACTGTCAGCTGTGCTTGTGGACACAGACCCACTCGAATTTGTTTGAATGTTTACTACTCTCCGCTTATAAACTAGATTTTTTTTTACATAGCATAGTCCGCAGGCATCTTGAAATTCTCCCCAAAGTAAGTGATGCGTCAAAAGAAGCTATGGAGTCCACATATATGTGAAAAGTACAGTATCGTGTTCTCGTTTTGTTGGACCGTGAATGGAGATGCTGATAAGGCGGCTGTCGAATGTTGTTCTTTGCAGTTATACGTGATGTTAACAAGCGGCCTGCTCTTCTCTACCACCTGGAAGAATACTTTTGTGCTGTTATTTTTAAGAGGAGGCTGTTGTGACTATACTGACTTGTGAGATAGCTGAAGATTTGTAGGTGAAATCTGAGGTTACCCAGCTTGGCAATGTTTACATATTTGTGTAAGGTAAGATGCTCACCTATGTAGGGGGGCTTGTGTTCACCTGTGTAGAGGGCTTGTGTTCACCTGTGTAGGGGGCTTGTGTTCACCTGTGTAGGGGGCTTGTGTTCACCTGTGTAGGGGGCTTGTGTTCACCTGTGTAGGGGGCTTGTGTTCACCTGTGTAGGGGGCTTGTGTTCACCTGTGTAGGGGACTTGTGTTCACCTGTGTAGGGGACTTGTGTTCACTTGTGTAGAGTGCATGTGTTCATCTGTGAAGGGGTTTTGTTCACATGTGTAGAGGTTTTATGTTCACCTGTGTAGGGGGGGGGGTTATGTTGATCTGTGTAGGGAGCTTGTGTTGACCTGAATAGGGGTTTATGTTCATCTATGTGGGGGATTCATCTTAGATATGTCAATTTGTACCCAAGCTGGGTCACCAATGAATTTAAACCTATCTAACCATACCCAACCCATTCTAAGCTAACACAATCTATCCTAACAGTATACAAGCTTTTTATAATTTGAGAAGCTTTATTTAACTTGTACTGTTTCTATTGTTACATAAATTATGGTGTACAATTTGACTACTTATTTGTGTTCACTTGTGTAGGGGGGTTGTGTTAACCATTGAATTGGATTTTATGTTGACTTGTGAAGAGTGCTTGTGTTCACCTCTGAAGGGATCATTCCATGCCAGATCACCACAAAAAAGTGGACTATTCTACCTAACCATTTCAGATTTTATGAAATTTGGTAGGATGTTGAAGGACTTAAAGTAACTTATATATATTCAAAATTTTTGTGTTCAGTTGTGCACGATATATAGCAGGATTTCCAATGTGAAAACAGAATGTAAAGGAGCCTTTAAAAAATATCATCACCCAAGATTTTCCGACGAAATGGAAAACGTCATGCTCACCTTTGTACTATGGGTCCATTAAAAAGAAATGGGAAACTTGGAAACATGTCAGATATAAAAGAGAAATTGATATAGTGATGACCAGATTTAAGGCTGAGACACACCAAACTGGCAGCACACAGCTCTGAGTACAGAACAGACATTAACAACTCTGCATCCACTGTCAGGTGCCCGAAACAATCGAACACTGTCTCCTTCACTGCTTCTGACATTATAGTGCCAGAGTAAATCTCAAGTACTTATTTCACTTAAAATATCCTTTACCATCGAGCATATATTAGGAGGCGGTGACCACTTGTTACAAGAAAAATACCAAATACAAAGCACTGGCTAAATATCTCCAGTCGACCAACAAATTGGGTCACATCTGACCCGCGCCACATTTATACCTGGCGCCACCAACAGCTAAACACAGAAAACAACTGCCTCGTCGCAACACCATGGATCAGCTGACGCCATAAACACAACATACCGCCCTACGGTGCGGCAATTCTCCCTCTAACATACACCTCTGTTTTAGTCGCCGCTCCTCTGTCTACAGCACAACGCAACAAGCACTTTTGAAACTCTTATCATCTTCAACATAAATGCCTCTACCAACATCTGTACTGGTGCAGTCATTGGGAGGACAATCCCTTCATGCAAACTGCAGCTACTATCAAGAAGAAGCATACAAAATAAACAAAATTCTGCTTACAAGCTCCAAAAAAAAAAAAATCATAACTTAGCTTCTGAGATAGAACCTTCATATTGTGCATGTTTCGAAGCTAAGGAAGCATAATTTTCATTAACAATAGTTCCACATTAAATATTGAATTTATAAGTTTTAAGATTACATGATGTGACCTTATCTTGAGGTTACCTTGAGGTGATTTCGAGGCTTAGCGACCCCGCAGTCCGGTTGTCGATCAGGCCTCCTCGTTGATGGACTGGTCAATCAGGCTGTTGGACACAGCTGCTTGCAGCCTGACGTACGAGTCACTACCTGGTTGATCAGGTGTAATTTGGAGGTGTTTGTGAAGTTCTCTCTTGAACACTGAGGGGTCGGCCAGTTATACTCCTTATGTGTAATGGAAGCGTGTTGAATAGTCTCGGAACTCTGATGTTGATAGAGTTCTCTCTCAGTACCTGTTGCACCTCGAATTTTCAATGGGGGTATTCTGCATATCCCTGCCATGCCTTCTGGTCTCATGTGATGTTATTTCTGTGTGCTGGTTTGGGACCAGCCCTTCTACTATTTTCCATGTGTAACTTATTATGTATCTTTCCCGCCTGTGCTTTAACATTGAATCTTAAATATATAAAACCACATACCTTAAACCATTAACCTTGAATATATAAAAAGATGTTTTTGTGCCAGGGGGCCTGATGGCTGAGTGGACAGCGCTCCGGGTTCGTAGTCCTGAGGGTCCGGGTTCGATCTCCGGCGGAGGCGGAAACAAATGGGCAGTTTCCTTCCCCCTGATGCGCCTATTCACCTAGCAGTAAATAGGTACCTGGGAGTTAGACAGCTGCTACAGGGCTGCATCCTGGGAATGTGTGTGTTGGGGAAAATTAGGATTAAGGACTTGCCCAAAACATTATGCGTGCTTGTAAGAAATCTTGTACTGTATACTGTATATAAGTAAAATAAAATAAAAATATTTAATTTATTTTTCAAATGTTATTCATTAAATGCATAAATACAGTCCTTCTTTAGTATAAGTTTCATTTTTGGGATAGCTTTGGGAACAGGAGTAAAAAAAATAATGAAGTAGCATACCTCACATTTAGTGAAATACTTTAGTAATGTACTTGTTTATGGAAATTACTGGACTCGAAAAATAAAATATAATGTCATACAACTTTGAGGAAAGCTTTCAACCTTAACATGTTAGTGCTTTCTCCTGTGCAGCATTTCTTCTGAGTTTTGAGTGTCTGTGGCAGTTATTGTGCAAGTTTGCCAGTTGCAGTATGTGGATCAACCTTAGTGAGAACTTGTTCAATTGGAATATTCAATATGTCTGGCTGGTGAAAATACACAAAAAAAATTCAAATTCAAAATACAAATGTTTATTCAGGTAAAGTACATACATCAAAGGGGTGATACAAATATTGATGAATTTATAGATAGAGCTAGTACATACAATGCCTAAAGCCACTATTGCGCAAAGCGTTTCGGGCCGGAGATATGCCCGACAAACACATATGATGGGGATATGCCATTGGGATGTAGGAGATTGATCAAAACTTCATTACATTCGATGCTGGTTTTATAGTAAGTCCCTCAGTGGCTCTATGTTCTCTTCTTTCCCCTTTCAGCGGCTTCAATTTGCTTTTGGGTGGTGCATATCTGATTCAGTAATGCCAAAAGATGCTGAGCTCATGGAGTTGCCAGCTGGTGGTGGAGGTGCTTATTCAACTCATCCTCCTAATAGAATATTGCATTTTGCCATATACTCTACCTAAGGCCAAAAATTGTCGTACAGAAAAATGCTAGCGGCTCGTGAAATTGACATACTATCCCGTTTTCTGTTTTAGTTCCTCTGGTAGGCCCTGCATTTGCAATACTTAATGAATGCAGGTCCTTTATTTGACCTGACTTTCATGTCCTTGTGGGGGCACTGGTAACATAGTCACATTCAATGATACAATAATGCAGTTCATATTTTGTTTCTTCTTTTAAAGAAAACTCATACTGATTACCAGCTTTCCATTTATTAGTTTTTTATTTTGCTTTACTATGTTTTCTAATATATTTGATATTGTATTTTTGTATCATTGAGCTTTGTGTCTTGTTACAAGTATAAGTGGTAAATGCCTTGCTTGTGTAGTAATAATGAACAGCAGGAACACTGTACTAAGGAAAGATGGTCATTACAACTTCTGTATTAATGAGGTTATAACCCAAGGTTTTATATGGTAAATACTGTATGGTTTGCATATTTTGTCAATTTGTCAGTTAGTATTTTTATTGGTTCTAATGTACAGTACAGTATCTCTAATACTTCTCATATTTGTATTTTTTATAGAGTACTGCACTTGTTTTTGAATGGTTCAAAGTGTGATGCCGAGTATAACTGGGCCGTTCGTGTTGGGCGGTGGAAGTGGTGGAGCAGGAGACAGAGAAAATAGTGACGGTGGAGGTAATCGTGGAGGAGGGAGGAGCAGTGGAGTGTCCCGGCCAATGTCCAACGAGGAATGTGGTATCCGAGAAGTATGGGCACACAATATGGAAGAGGAATTTCATCACATCCGTCGCATTGTGCACCAGTATCCTTATGTTGCCATGGTATGTAAAAACTTTCGTTATATAAGATTTAAATATATAATTTGATTATTCAAGAAAAATAGGTTTCTTAACAGATATTAAGGTAATTATAGTAAATATACAGTATTACCAGATATTTGTTGATTTTACCTAGTCAGGGTTGCAACTTTGTGCAATGTTGCATGCAAATGCCTCCACTTAATAAGGTAAGATGTGAGCAAGGCATCTAAGATCCAGGGTGCACTTTACTAGGTGAGGGGTGGGAAGATCCTTATTGGTTAGCTTTACCTAAAACTCAAATCACATTGGTCATAGAGTCCCCAAAAGTTATAGAATGCTATACAGTACAGTATAAGGGTCTTTCCTAGGGTCCATCTACATGAAATTTATTTGAGCAGGGACTAAGTAGTATAATAGTATGGCGCTTAAAGCAGGTCACATGTTCAGTAATTCAAGTAGATTATCATGGCAATGTTTAGTAAAGGATCAGTCTAAACAACAAGTGTACAAAAATATGTTTATTCAGAGAACTTAATACATGGGGGAGCAATTTAGTCTTCTGATTGGTGGTATGCAATGCTAATATTGTGTTAGAAACATGCTGTCTCACATACTAATCATGCGGCCACACATGTCAACAGTCCTATCTTAACAGTTCATTAACATCAATCTCAAGACGACTTAACCTAACTGGTTTTCCTGGCTGGTTGCAAGGGAAATAATGCAAGTTCTGTAGGATATTCGGGAACACTAATGCCATATACAAAGTTAACAGAATAATCACATACATATAAGTTGATATGTGTGGTGTGTTTTTCAATGTACACAATCACCCTTCACTGATGATCGACGAGGTGTTGAGGGGAAGCACATGTGAGCACAAGCTCCGCGAAAAACTAACTATATATATATATATATATATATATATATATATATATATATATATATATATATATATATATATATATATATATATATATATATATATATATATATATATATATATATATATATATATATATATATATATATATATATATATATATATATATATATATATATATATATATATATATATATATATATATATATATATATATATATATATATATATATATATATATATATATATATATATATATATATATATATATATATATATATATATATATATATATATATATATATATATATATATATATATATATATATATATATATATATATATATATATATATATATATATATATATATATATATATATATATATATATATATATATATATATATATATATATATATATATATATATATATATATATATATATATATATATATATATATATATATATATATATATATATATATATATATATATATATATATATATATATATATATATATATATATATATATATATATATATATATATATATATATATATATATATATATATATATATATATATATATATATATATATATATATATATATATATATATATATTTAGTTAGTTAGTTAGTTAGTTAGTTAGTTTTTCGCGGAGCTTGTGCTCATGTTATGTCGTACCTAATAGCCAGAACGCACTTCTCAGCCAACTATGCAAGGCCCAATTTGCCTAATAAGCCAAGTTTTCGTGAATTAATTGTTTTTCGACTACCTAACCTACCTAACCTAACCTAACCTAACTTTTTCGGCCACCTAACCTAACCTAACCAATAAAGATAGGTTAGGTTAGGTTAGGCAGGGTTGGTTAGGTTCGGTCATATATCTACGTTAATTTTAATTCCAATAAAATAAAATTTACCTCATACATAATGAAATGGGTAGCTTTATCATTTCACAAGGAAAAAATTAGAGAAAATAAATTAATTCAGGAAAACTTGGCTTATTAGGCAAATCGGGCCTTGCATAGTAGGCTGAGAAGTGCGTTCTGGCTACTAGGTACGACATATATATATATATATATATATATATATGTCGTACCTAGTAGCCAGAACGCACTTCTCTGCCTACTATGCAAGGCCCGATTTGCCTAATAAGCCAAGTTTTCATGAATTAATATATTTTCTCTGTTTTTTTTCTTATGAAATGATAAAGCTACCAATTTCATTATGTATGAGGTCAATTTTTTTTATTGGAGTTAAAATTAACGTAGATATATGACCGAACCTAACCAACCCTACCTAACCTAACCTAACCAATCTTTATAGGTTAGGTTAGGTTAGGTAGCCGAAAAAGTTAGGTTAGGTAGGTTAGGTAGTCGAAAAAACATTAATTCATGAAAACTTGGCTTATTAGGCAAATCAGGCCTTGCATAGTAGGCTGAGAAGTGCGTTCTGGCTACTAGGTACGACATATATATATATATATATGTCGTACCTAGTACGACATATATATATGTCGTACCTAGTACAACATATATATATATATATATATATATATATATATATATATATATATATATATATATATATATATATTATAATATATATATATATAATATATATATATATATATATATATTATTATTTTTAAGGAAAATAATGGGCATTAAATTCTAATAACAAGAACATTTTAATCCATTACAGGACACAGAATTTCCTGGCGTGGTTGCACGGCCAATTGGTGAATTCCGAAGTAATGCAGATTACCAGTACCAGCTTCTACGATGCAATGTGGACCTGCTCAAAATTATCCAGTTGGGTCTAACTTTCCTAGATGAACAGGGCAAAACACCACCTGGATTTAGCACTTGGCAATTTAATTTCAAGTTTAATCTTACGTAAGTACAGTAATTGGAATCGTACATTAGTAAATCTTTATATAATTGAAATAATGTTAAAATTACTGTGTTGTATTTTGTATTTGTTTATATACTATTAGTTTTAACTTCCTGATGTGGAAGAAAAAAAGTATGTCATTTGAAAAATATATATTTAATAAAGAGGAGTTTGTTGGGTAGACAATCCACATCATGGAAAAAAGAAAGCATTGGATTATATACGAGAGAGGTTTTGTGGAGGCAGAGGATGTACAAGAGGCTAGAGCATGTTTATATAGGGCTGTCTGCAGGTTTCACTGTACTCGCCTAATTGTGCTTGCGGGGGTTGAGCTTTGTCTCTTTGGTCCCGCCTCTCAGCTGTCAATCAACTGGTGTACAGATTCCTGAGCCTACTGGGCTCTATCATACCTACATTTGAAACTGTATGGAGTCAGCCTCCACCACATCACTTCCTAGTGCATTCCATTTATTAACTACTCTGACACTAACAAAATTCTTTCTAACGTCTCTGTGGCTCATCGGAACCACAATCCACTGTTGTGGAACAAGGATGCTCTCTTTTTTTTCTCTCTCCTCCTCGGTTTGTGATGGCCCCTTCAGTTCAGGACTGTTTTTCTACGGTTCTTTTCTTGTTGGCATTGGCCTCTGAGGGTCGGGTCGGAGAGCTTCATGATCTTCGGCACGGGTTTCTGCTCTTTCGGTCCTGGTAGTCATTTCTTCGTTTACAGCCGTCTCCTTCTTTTCTGGTGATGAATAAGTCTGCTGCTATATGAAGGGGTCTTTGGGTTGTTGATGCTTGGTTGGTTCGGCTGGGGTGCATCATATTTTGTGTCCGTTTGTGGCTCTTCTCCGTTATTTGCGCGCCACGGCCTCTATGGCAGAGGACGCACTTTGGGTTGACCCGGTTTTCCTTCTTCCCTATTCCAGGACGCGGGTCTCCCAGGTTATCTACAGGATTATTCGGTCCAGCCAGCCTGTGGTCTATTGCCATGCCTACGCCGTTCATAAGTTCGCAGCTTTGGTTGCTGTTTTGGTAATATGTCCTGGCTTATCTTTCGGGCACAGGACTTTTGGAGGTTGAACAGGGCAGTACGGCAGTATGAAGTGCTTGTGTTCGAGGTGGATGTTACTTCTGCCCCATTCTGCAACCTGTCTCGTGCATTGTTTCACCTCTGGGCTGCTCATGCGCCACCTGAGCCATCCTGGTCATTGGACCAAGTGCTCTCTTTTCTCTCTTCTCCTCTCCTCTGTTAGTTGTGGCCCCTTCGGTTCAAGATAGTTTTGTGAAAGCTCTTTTCCTGTTGGCATTTGCTTCGGGGGGTCGGGTTGGAAAGCTTCATGCTCTCCTCCGGCACAGAGGTTTCTGCTCCTTTGGTCCTGGTGGTAGGTTTGTTCGTTTGCAGCCGTCTCCTCCTTTTCTAGCAAAGAATGAGACTGCTACTTTCTGGAGGGGGTCCTAGGGTTTTTTATGCTTGGTTGGTTATTCTGAGGGTGTATCATGAGTTGTGTCCGGTTACGGCTCTTCGCCGTTACCTGCGCGCCACGGTCTCAGTGGACCGGGATGCGCTTTGGGTGTTCTTGGTTCCCCTCCTTCCCTGTTCCAGGGTTTGGGTCTGCCAGGTCGTCCACAGGGTAATTTGGTCCAGCCAGCTTGCAGTTTATCCCCGTGCCCATGACGTTCGTAAATTTGCTGCTTTGGCTGAGGTCTTTGGTAACGTATCTTGGGCTGATATGTGGGCATGGCATTTTTGGAGTTCAAACAGGGTCCTGGCCGCTCGCTACCTTGTCAATGTTCCTGGCGGGCATGTGTCACATTGGGTCAGCGGTTGCAGCCAGTTGTCTCGACTTCGAGTTGAGGAGTGAGTGGCGATTGCCTCCCGGGAAAGTCCCTCATTTTATCTTTTGGTAAGTAGCTCCGGGGAGCCGAAGGGGCTCCCCCCAGAAAACCAGCGTTGAATGTAATGAAACGCCATTTTTCTGAGTGACCCGGATGCTCCCCGGCAACCCTCCATCCCTCCTGTTGGCGGTTTTTCGTGTGTTTTGACATCCAGCCTCAGAACTAGGGGTTTGGATAGCTGGGGCTTCCCCTTCATCCTCCTGGGAAGGGGGGGAAGCTACACAAACGGTGGCACGTTGACGGTTGTGACGTCAGGCTTGTTTGCTCGTTTTTATTTGGGGGAGTTCTCTCCAACAGTTCTGCTTTCAGTAGCAATATTTTAACCAGATAGGATTTGTTTTGGGGCACCTACCTTTCTGAACTGGTCGATAGCAGACATAGAATGCTTTCAACCACATGGGGGGGGGGGGGGTTATAGGCTATTGATCTTCGTGCTTCTCTGAGGGGGCCAGGTTCCGACTCGTGGTCCCCGGTAGGCCTAAGAACTCCATTCGCTTTGACTGATGCTAGGATCTAATACATTCATATCAGCCCGGATAGCTCTGGGGGCTTCCGGGTCTCACACAGGAAATGGAGTTTCATTACATTCACTGCTGGTTTTTTTGTTAAATTTTAAATTTAAATAGATTTCTTTTTTCCACTTTGTCTGTTTTCTCCTGAGGATCTTGTAAGGAGTGGTCGTATCCCATTTCTTCTCCCCTCTTAAGGTTATAAGGGCGAGTTCCCTTTGTCCTTGTCCTCAAAGCCTCTCAAATATGGCACTGTACTAATTAGTTGCCATCCTCCCAACTTTCTCAAGTTTCTGTTTATACTTCACTGTGTGGGTTTCATGCTGGTGCTGCATATTCAACTTATGTTGAATAGGCAGTGTGTATGTACTTGAGAACATCCTTGTTTACATTCTAAAATGAATTTGTTTGCTAACTTTCCATATGCTGCTGATGTTATCCTGTTCTCATGAGCTTCTGCTTATAGTGTTGGGATCATGTCTTCCCTCAGGTCTTCATCTATTGTTGTTTCTTGCAATGGCCTTTCCTTTATGGTGTAGTTAAATAGAGGTCTCCTATCTCCCTTACCCATTTCCATTACTTTACACATTTGGATTGAATTCCAACAGCCATTTATCTGCCCACACCTGAAGTTTGTCAAGGTTTTCTTTCAACACCTGCAGTCCTCTTCGGTTCTTACTCACCTAATTAACTTTGCATCATTTGCAGACATCGGCGCGTATGATCACACTTTATGATCGCGAGGTCAGGTAAAAACATAAATTAAAAAGAGCAGTGGTCTTGGGACAGACCCGTGGAATGCCATATTTTTTTCTCCTTCAAACTGACAGTCTCTTTGGCCATGACCCTTTGTTTCCTATCAAGGACTCTCATACCCAGTCTTGTTGATGGTCTTCTTGTTGTTTCATTTATTCTTTTATGTGTGATTTCTGCCTGGTAATTAGAATATTTAAGATTATGCATTCTATAAAGAAAGGTGGATATGGATTGTTTATTTTCTCTGATGCTACTCAACCTCATATAAGATGGGTCTTGAATTGGATATTGTATTCTTTTGTTTTAAATATCTAATCCTTCTTTAACATGTTATTCAGGGAGGACATGTATGCGCAAGACAGTATAGACCTGCTGCAGAATTCTGGACTACAGTTCAAAAAGCACGAAGAGGACGGAATTGAGCCAGTTAACTTTGCGGAACTTTTAATGACGTCTGGAATTGTGTTGTTTGATAATATCAAGATGCTCTCCTTCCACAGGCAAGTAATGAGAAGTCAATTAAAATTGCCCAAACAATATATTTATTTGTCATTTGGGTTAGATTGTGTGTCATTTAAACCTTTCTTCACATTCAAAGCAACATTTTACTTCATCATAATCCTTCTAAGGGACCATATCACTTACCTTTACACTGCTATCTCCCTCATTTCTTTTCCTCTATCTGGGAAGAAACTGATAAGTAGCTCCTGAAGTTTATCTCGGATACAACTAAACCTTAGCCCAACATGACAGGCCTCTTGAGATCCAACCATTCCCTACCAGGAGTCAGGACCAGAATTTGGCTCACTTAACAAGGAAAACCTATCAGAAAGAATATGGGCAACTAAACAAACTACTGCTTGGAGTATGAAATTGTGAACCCCTAGGTAAACAAGGCATAGGATCACGACTGTCAGGTGAATACTCTGACTCGTAGGTGTCTGTCATCAAATGGCATCTTGGAGTCGTCAAAGGTCTTGGCCAGCCTGTTGTATTACTCTTCCACCTGGCATTGCCAGTCAAATGCCTGTAGCCTCTGCTGGGCCCTACATCGGCATCTCACTTTGAGCGAAGTGATGTTAGCTTTCCCTAGAATATCATGTTCCACCAGAGGCCATTGCTTTGTTTTTGTTTGTCACCCACTTGCCTGTATACTAATTTTCTAGTCCAGACTTATAAGTCAGTTTGAATGTCTTTGTATCCGCCAGAAATAAGTGCTCTCAATTAGTCATCTTAGTAATAAAATGAAGAAAAAGAAAATGTAATTGAATGTAATGAAATGCCTCTTTCTTGTAGAACCTTGGTGGCTCTCTGAAGCTATCGCATTGAAATGACTTCCCACTATGTCATGTTAATTGCACAATTCCTGTTTGGTCTAATGGAGGCCAGAGCCAAAACCTGAGCCTCTCACAGTGGCGCAAGGAGCATTGAATTATTATTGTCACTTTCACTGGGAAAGCATCCAGAAAGTCAGCGAAGCTTTATCCCCTGGCCTGCACACCTGTTATTCTTTGACAGTACCCCGATGTGCAAGAAAAATGTTAAAATGTGTTCCCCAATAATATATATAACAAAATAAAATTTGACTTACCTTGACTGTGAACGAGTAAAGAAATCTTGCGATGACATTACGATTCATGCTTGCTCTTGTAGTGAGCATCCCAGTGGCGTCGTGTGAACCATTCAATCGGCAAGAGTTTCTGCAGTATATTTTTTTACAATTTATTTTCAATGCACTTTACTAGTTTTTAATTTTTTCACTGTTTATATTCCTAGGGTGTCATTTTACGCTGTAATATAATAACACTTGCAGAATATCTGATTGACACCTGGTTGATGGGGTTCTGGGAGTTCTTCTACTCCCCAAGCCCGGCCCGAGGCCAGGCTCGACTTGTGAGAGTTTGGTCCACCAGGCTGTTGCTTGGAGCAACAGCCTATCGATGACCACAAATATGTGTGTGTGTGTAATATGCATTAAAATGTTTGTTACAGCACATTACAAAGTATTCTTGTCATATATCACTGTATACACTCCATATACTGAATACTGTACATGTTTATGCTCCATTATTGAAATACTTAGTTCTAGAGAGTGTGATACTCGGTGAAGCAGGTCACATGACACGGGGCAGCACTGCACTCTTTGCACCATGTTGTCACTAATTTTCGTACCTCTGGCCTCCTTTGTATGTTAGCCTCCTTTGTATATTGGCCTCTTGCACACTTTCCAGAAGATGGTATATATTCCATTTTGTGCAGCTGGAAGCTCTATGAATGCCATTCTGTCTGGAATATCATGGGGCAATGTTGGGGTCTGAATACCTCTGTTTATGACATAAATGTCTTTGTCGAACTTTTTTTAGTAATTGTGCGAGATAAGCAAGACCAAAAACAAACACAAAGTTGGTGAATGGCCTGATTTCACCACACATATATATTACTGTATAACTGTTTAGCATGGTTACATCAGCAAAGTGGAAAAACGTGTTTTTGGTCCAGTTGACAGTTTTACGTACGCACTCATCAGTGCCAACCATCATGTCACACTTATCAACCAAGCATACATTTATGTTGCAGTTCATGACACTGGTTTTCGTACTGGTTCTTTTGTTGACTGATGACTTGATGTTTAGAGAGCATAACCAAGCAAATAGAGTATAATTTGATGTATAATTATAATGTGATGTATAATTTTTCCAGCTGGAAAAATTATACATCACAGTTTGGGAATTTACCCTGCTGCAATGATTGTTTCCTTGTTTACCTTAGAGGTGCCTAATTTCTTTTAAAGTTGCTTGTTTAGTTGTCCCTATACTTTCGGATCAGCTTTTCCCAGTTTTGTTGTTGATCTCTGATCCCCTGCTCCCCTCGCTACATAGATTGAATACCCTTCAGCAACTCATTTAATGTGTTTTATAATCATGCACTCATCTTAGTGGCAGTGATGAAAATGGGTTTTGGGAACTATGTGTATATGCTAAGGCTGTATCCAAGATTTATGCTCGGGTATCAAAAGGTGGTACAGTACATTCATAATTACAACAAATAAACAAATAATTTTAATTGATAGAAACTTGGCAGAGGATACCTAATAAATGTCTCCATTAGTAAAGAAATTTATCATAAAAAATGGGAAATTGAAAAGTGGGTATGCGCCATAAATCTGCGTGCCCCTCCCCGCCCCCATTTCCATCACTGCTTAGTAGTGATGTGGTACATATCAGTATGTTAAGTGACTTGCTCTAATTGTTTCCTCCACAGTGGGTATGATTTTGGATACCTGTTGAAACTGCTAACAGATCAGAACCTACCGTCAGAAGAAAGTGATTTCTTTGATCTTCTCAGACTCTACTTCCCCTCTATATATGATGTAAAGGTAAGGAAGCATTTCACTTTAGTATTTTTTCTGGGGAAAACCCCTTGGGCACCCCAGAGCTATCCAGGCTGATATGGATATATTAGACTTTGGCATCAGCCAATGTGCGTGGAGTTCTAGGCCTACTTGGGACCATGAGCCAGAACCTGCCCCCCCCCCTCAGAGAGGCACATGGATCAATGGCCTATAGAAACCCCCGTGTGACTGGAAGCATTCTGTGTCTGCCATTGACTAGGTCAGGCACCCGGAAAGGTAAGCGCCCCAAAGCAAATCCCTATTCTGGTTAACGTTGCTACTGACAGCCGAACGAGTGGACAGAATTCCCCAAGTGAAAACGAGCAAACAAGCATGAGGTCACCGCACAGCTGTCTGCGCAACCCCCTTCTCCCTTCCCCGGGAGCAGGGAAGGGGAAGCCCCAGACCCCAGTTCTTTGGCTGATGTGATTGGCAACGGTTGTGTCTCTGGCTCCTGTTTTCCTGTCTCCAGCTATGTGCCTTGTGGTGTGTTCTTGGTGGTGCTTGAGCCATGAGTAATTTCACAAGTACTCGGGCTGCATGTGCCAAGGGTCAGCTTCCCTAGGTGCCTTGTTAGTACTTCCCTTGAGGCTTGGGGCCACCTTCCATAAGCCTCCGGGGAGCCGGTCGGCCGAGCGGACAGCACGCTGGACTTTTGATCTTGTGGTCCCGGGTTCGATCCCGGGCGCCGGCGAGAAACAATGGGCAGAGTTTCTTTCACCCTATGCCCCTGTTACCTAGCAGTAAAATAGGTACCTGGGTGTTAGTCAGCTGTCACGGGCTGCTTCCTGGGGGTGGACGCCTGGTCGAGGACCGGGCCACGGGGACACTAAAAGCCCCGAAATCATCTCAAGATAACCTCAAGATAACCACCTTCCACAAGCCACCTTGTGATCTACCTCCGCTGTGTCTTTTGTTGCTCGGTGATTGACCGCCCTTGGAGTAAGTTGGGGTGTTTGTGCTGCCCTGTTTGCCTCTGGGTAGGGGTGGTTTTCGTCACTGGTTGGGGTGCGGGGTGCTGTGCCGCTAGTTATCACTTTTCATAGCAGAAACCCTGTCCCGCCTGGGTACGTTGTCCTCTTGCGTGATTTTATTTTCCTTTTTGTTTTTCCTGCCTGGTGGGGGTCTGCCTTTGATTGGTCACACACTATTGTACTTTGATGGTCCTCTGCTAGGCCCATGCAAGTGTTCACATCCCGGGGGTTTAGTTTTTAGTTCAGTTTTTTAGCAGTTTGCTCGGTAGTTTTGGGCAGCTGGTTAGCAGTACCCTACCTGGGCTTCCTTTAGCGGAATACCACAACTAAGGGATGGGATGGAATAAAACCACCAGGGATGTGACCCCTGGGTCCCCTCTCTCTTCGTGTGAGTTTAAAGGTTGCTCTGCCCTCCTTGTCTCAGGGTGACATTCACTGCTTCTGCCTTCCTCATGCTGTTTGTTGGGTCGGTGACACCTGCGACCCAGAGTCCTGCAAGTTTTGTTGCTTGTTTGTGACTCAGTACACCCAATCCACTGATAGGGTGTACTGATTGGTTCAGGTGCAGGTAACTTGGATGTTGCATGCGAAGTTTAGTTTGCTGCAACGTGCTAGGATGGTTGCTGACCTGGACGCCTTGACGCCCCCTTTTGGTTATAGGGACCTGGACATGGGGATGTTGGTCGTTTCGACCTTGGTTCGGTCCGCGCCTTCTTGTCCTTCCCATGCTGTGGTTCGTTCTGGCCCCCCTCCCCTTTCCCCCTGCTTCCGGCTCTAAGGCATCTGAGGGTTTTCGAGTTTGGGCAGGGTTTAGTTAGGTTTCTAGACTTGGGCGGTCTCGGGGAATGCCCCCTAAATAAAAAAGTAACTAAATAAATAAATAAATATAAACAACTGGGCCTCTGCCCTTCACACTGAACTAAATGTAGCTCATTATTTGCATCTGTAACCCTTTCCACTACCGCAAACGCAGGGGTTACTCTCGCTTTTTTTAGGTCTCTGTGGCGCAGTGGTAAGATACTCGCCTGGCGTTTCGCAAGCGCCTTGCCTTGGGTTCGAATCCTGGCCGGGGAGGATTGACCGGGCGCCAATCCTTAACTGTAGCCTCTGTTCACCCAGCAGTGAATGGGTACCTGGTTGTTAAACGATTCGGCGGGGTCGTATTCCGGGGAAATTAGGGTTAAGGACCTGCCGTAAAGCCGCTACGCGTACTAGCGGCTTTACAAGAATGTAGAATATCTGGAAAGATTTGGAGTTCAAGTGACTTGTTGAAGAGCAATGCAATAGCAGGGGCTAAAGATCTGGAGGGTTTTTTGTAAATTAAAGTTGGCATCTCCTCAAGGGCACTAGACTTGGTTTTAAGGGAAAGGATTATCTCATTAACATCAGTGGAGTTTGCAGGCGTTAGGTACAGAGACTGTGGATAGTTACCTGTAAGATAGTTCTGAACATCAACACTGGAAGATGAAATATTATTTGCAAGGGATGACCCAATGGAAGAGAGGAACCTATTGAACTCAATAGCAGTATCAGAGGCTGTAAGCTGACCATCGTTATTGGACAGGAGTATTCGTTTGTTATTTAAAATAAAATCTTCTTTGATCCCAATATTTGTGAAATTGTGCTCCATGTTTTCTTAATGTTGCCCTTTGTTTGGGTAAATTTATCTTCGTAGTATTTAGTTTTGGCTCTTCTAATTATTTTAGATCGTAATGACGAGTAATTCTTTGAAAATTCTTTGAAGACGATTCCTAACCTATACTTCTTCTCAAGGTCATGTTTTTTATTAATGGATTTAAGTATTCCCTTTGTAAGCCAAGGATTGTTTAGCCTTTTAGTTGTAACTTGTTTCGTTAGCATAGGACAGTGGGTGTTATAAAGGCTGAGAGTTTTTTGAAGAAAAGATTGCACTGCTAGGTTGATGTTACCTAATTCGGACTCCCAGTTGACATTAGTAGCAGCAGCTATAAAATTGCCTATAGCAGTTTCATTGTGCAGCCTATATCCCTTGTCTCTACAGCAGCTGGCAGTCAAAACTAACTTTGCTTAATGAACTGTACAACTGTACAGTAATTTTAAGTGTTAATTTTAGTGTTGTGTTAGTATAGGTTACGTAAACTGTTAAGAATTCTTAACTTCAAGATGTGTGGCATCAATCAAGAAGATGAACACCAACAAGGTAAGTTGAGGTTCCTAGTTGAATATTTAATAATTATATGTGGCAAGGCAATTCAAATTATGTGTTTGTAGTATAAAAAGAGTTGGAAATGGTCACTTTTGGACTCGTAGGTGATGAAAAAGTACCATTATCCGAAAAATGTGATAATCCGGCTGGGGGTCCTTCCCATATAGTCCGGATAATCGAGTGGAGACAGTATTTGAAAGTTGGGAAAGAAATGTGTACCACCTGTACACTATACTGTACTGTATATCCCTTGATTTTTAATTAATGAATTTAATTATTATGCAACAATTTATGACTTGTTTGATGCACATATATAAGATCATTTTTTCTTCAGTACCTGATGAAATCCTGTAAAAACCTGAAAGGAGGACTACAGGAAGTTGCGGAACAGCTTGAACTTGAGCGTGTGGGTCCTCAGCATCAAGCTGGGTCAGACTCACTTCTTACAGGTGCAGCCTTCTTCAAAATGAAAGAGGTTTGTACTGTTGTCTAAGACTGTGATACTCCCTCATATCAAGACTCATTGTAGTAGATGCATCTCTTTCTGGCCAAGACTCATATTAGTTATACTCATCACTGGAGGATTAAAGGTGAGAAAGAACTGCTAGATTTATCATCTGTATAAACATGTTCATTGTTTATACATGTAAACATGTTCTGGACATTATTCAATTATTTTTCTTTATCATTAAACAGGCTTCTTTGCTGATAAATAATAAACAGGATATTTGCTTTTGCTTTCCTTACAACTGTGGCCACCTTTTCTATTACCTTCAAGTGTGTTTTGTTCCATTTGTCATGTTCCTTGTTTGACCTTCATGTAGCTAATGGAGGGCTGTAAATAACACCTTCCACTATCTTTATGGCCCTAGGTGTTATCATAACTAGTATTCTTGGTTGGAGCAGTTTCCCGCCAACTGAGAATACTCGGCTGGCGCAGTTAAGTGGTTAAGGAAATTGACTGGAAAGACTTGCTGTTAGGACATGAAGTAAATGAGATGTATGTCAGGTTTTGTGAAATATATGATAAAGGCACAACATTTTTTATTCTAAAGCAGAGATGCTTTGGAATAAAAATCTTGAGATACCCTCGAGATATTGACATAATGGCATTGCAGATCTGGAATCAAGATGATAAGGTGATAATTTTAAATGCCTACAGTCCACCAGCAAGCAACACATGGACAAAGGAAGAACTGGATGACAAACGAGAGGGCCTCATAATGGTCATGAGAGAGAATATGGAAAGAGCTGACAAAGATAAATCCCGATTGTTGGTACTGGAGAACTTCAACTTTAAGGCAATAGACTGGGAGGCCTACGAGGCAAGAACAGAGGACATTTGGACAGGCAGATTTGTAAACCTCATCTTGGAGACATTCATGTATCAACACGTCAAGCAGGCCACAAGAATAAGGGAAGGGGATGTTCCGTCAATACTGGATCTAATATTCACCAGGAAAGAAGAAGAGATATTTGACATCCAGTACCTTCCTCCCTTGGGAAAGAGTGATCACGTCCTCTTGGACATTAAATACGCTTTGCGATATAATCTAGTAGAGAATGGGGACATTGAAACAGTTGTTAAACTCAATTTCAAGAGAGGATGCTATGGGAAACTTAGAAATTTTTTCATGGGTATAATTGGACAGACTTGTTGCTAGGTAAGGAAGTAAATGAGATGTATGCCATATTTTGCAAAATAAACGATGAAGGCACACAAACATTCATACCAAAACAGAGATGCAGACCTAGGAAACAGGATTGGTTCAACAGAAATTGCGAGGGGCCAGAGATCAAAAGACACAGGCATGGAATCATTATAGGAAGAGGCCAAACCCCCAAACATACCAGCGATACTAAGATGTGAGAAACAACTACACGTCAGTAAGGAGAGAGGCAGAGAGGAACTTTGAGAACGGTATAGCAGACAAATGTAAATCAGATCCAGGCCTTTTCTATAAATTCATTAAAAACAAGCTGCAGGTAAAGGATAATATTCAGAGGTTGAAAATGGGGGACAGATACACAGAAAATGAAAAGGAAATATGTGAAACATTAAACGAAAAGTTCCAAAGTGTGTTTGTACAAAATGAGATCTTCAGGGAAACAGACAATAAGAATTCCAGAGAACAACATAGAGCACATAGACGTGTCTAGAGACGAAGTGAAACAAATGCTCTTGGAGCCAAGTAAGAACAAAGCAGTTGACCCAGATGGAGTTTCACCATGGGTTCTGAGAGAATGTGCACCTAAGCTCAGCATACCACTTCGGCTGATTTTTCAGATATCCCTGTATACAGGAGTTGTAGCAGATGTGTGGAAACAGACTAACATAGTTCCAATCTACAAAAGTGGCAGCAGGGAAGACCCCCTCAATTATAGACCTGTATCATTGACAAGTGTAATAGTCAAAATATTGAAAAAAATAATAAAAACTAAATGGATAGAACACCTGGAGAGAAATGATGTAACATCAGACAGACAGTATGGTTTTCGATCTGGAAGATCCTGTGTATCGAATTTACTCAGTTTCTATGATCGAGCCACAGAGATTTTACAGGAAAGAGATGGTTGGGTTGACTGCATCTATCTGGACCTAAAAAAGGCTTTCGACAGAGTTCCCCATAAGAGGTTGTTCTGGAAACTGGAACATATTGGAGGGGTGACAGGTAAGCTACTAACATGGATGAAAAATTTCCTAACAGAAAAATGAGGGCTGTAATCAGAGGCAAGGTATCGAATTGGAGGAATGTCATGAGTGGAGTACCACAGGGTTCAGTTCTTGCACTGGTAATGTTCATTGTCTACATAAACGATCTACCAGTGGGAATACAGAATTACATGAACATGTTTGCTGATGATGCTAAGATAATAGGGAAGATAAGAAACCTAGATGATTGTTATGCCCTTCAAGAAGACCTGGACAAAATAAGTATATGGAGCAATACTTGGCAAATGGAATTTAATGTGAATAAATGCCATGTTATGGAATGTGGAATTGGAGAACATAGACCCCCCACACAACCTATAAATTATGTGAGAAATCTTTAAAGAATTCTGACAAAGAAAGGGATCTAGGGGTGGTTCTAGATAGAAAACTGTCACCTGAGGACCACATTAAGAACATTGTGCGAGGAGCCTTTGCTACACTTTCTAACCTCAGAATTGCTTTTAATTACATGTATTGTCCTAGTTGCATTGTCCCTCTTACGGTCGTGCATGTCCTTCTTGAATGTCCTGACTTCCAGGACGAGCGTGTGTCTTGCTTTCCGACCGCCCCTCGCGGTCACCTGTCCCTCAATAGAATTCTTGGTGACTCGGATACTTTTGATATCGTTCGCCTTATGCGTTTTTGTTCTCGTATTGGCATCGTTCTTGTATTGATATTTAGCGCCCTCTGATTATTTTGCGCATTTGATGGTGCTACATAGCCTTCCCGGTTTGGTGCCTTCTTTTGATAATTACTTACTTACTTTTAATTACATGGATGGCAAAATACTAAAGAAATTGTTCACGACTTTTATTAGGCCAAAGCTGGAATATACAGCGGATGTATGGTGCCCATATTTTAAGAAGCACACCAACAAACTAGAAAAGGTGCAAAGACATGCCACTAAGTGGCTCCCAGAACTGAAGAACTAGAGCTACGAGGAGAGGTTAGAGGCATTAAATATGCAAATACTAGAAGATAGAAGAAAAAGAGGCAATATGATCACTACGTTCAAAATAGTAACAGGAATCGATAAAATTGATAGGGAAGAATTCCTGAGACCCGGAACTTCAAGAACAAGAGGTCATAGATTTAAACTAACGAAACAAAGCTGCCAGAGAAATATTCGAAAATTCACTTTTGTAAACAGAGTGGTAGACGGTTGGAACAAGTTAAGTGAGAAGGTGGTGGCCAAAACCGTCAGTAATTTCAAAGCATTATATGACAGAGTGCATTATATGACAGATTATATGACGGGACACCACGAGCGTAGCTCTTATCCTGTAACTACACTTAGGCAATTACACTCACTCACTCTATATAACTACATATAACTATATAACTATATATAACTATATATAACTATATATAACTATATATAACATATATATATATATATATATATATATATATATAATATGCGAACAAGCCTGAATGGTCCCCAGGACAATATGCAACTGAAAACTCACACCCCAGAAGTGACTCGAACCCATACTCCCAGGAGCAACGCAACTGGTATGTACAAGACGCCTTAATCCACTTGACCATCACGACCGGACATAACGAGGTGATAGCCGAGGCTATTTGAACCACCCCACCGCCGGCACTCGGATAGTAATCTTGGGCATAGCATTTTACCAAATCACCTCATTCTTTGGGGCACACGTGAGGAACACAAATGCGAACAAGCCTGAATGGTCC
>NC_091176.1:25294743-25409743 GCF_040958095.1 Procambarus clarkii
CACTCTCTCTTACTTGTTACTCCTGGTGAGTAAATAGTGGTCCAGAGGTCCAGAGCCTTAATTGGTGATGATGCAGATACAAATTTTATTCGTAATTTGTGTAAAATATAATCCTAAAGCCAAATTTGAGAATCTGTTTGTGAAGAAATATTTTACAGTTGATACGACAGTTTTTTTTTTTTTTTTACCTAGTGATAGGGAGAACTGAAGAGAAGTAGAATAATATTTCATTTTTAATCCTGTGCTTGAATGACTAATTGAAAGTGTGGGTTGGTAATATGCTATGCAAATCATTCATATAATTTACTCAAATTGGTAAAACATGTTTTAGTATATAGGTTTAGCTAAAGAGAATATTTGAACATTTTTTATAAAAGATATCCAAACTGGACATAAGGAATTGGTGTTAGGAATTGGTATTAAAACTACTAAAGACAGTCTTTAAAATCATGTTCTAAATAACAAATGGTATGGATAAATTGTCTTCTTCCAATCAGGGAGAAATTGTCCAATAAAAAGTTGATGTTTGAGTGTCAAACTGCATTGAAGAGGAATACTAGTACCAATTTAAAAATTTATTCATAAAAATTGTTACAAATTTTTGTTGGTGAAACTTAACCATTATTGCAATATTTTATTTCATATGGAAGTATATTTGTGTTGAAATGTGTACTTTGTGGAAAGTATCTTGCATAAATACAATAACATCAAATCGATAGGTTCTGGAAATGTTCAGTTCTACTGCAGTCGGTGTGACATTTTTCAAAGATTTTTGTAATGAAATAATTTTAGATTTTAAAATACTTATTTGAATATTTAAAAACTATAATAATTTGAATTACATACATTAGGGCTGATTTTTTTCCCCCCAACATTTCCAGAGTGCTCCTCAAGTAAGAAAGTGTTGCAAAACAAATTTTCATGCAGCAACATATGAACATTTAAATTTTCATATTGGTATAACATACAGTACTTGTAGTTTCAATGTACACATATAGCAACAACTGCTACAGATTTTAAAACATACTTCACATACTACCTGGAAATTCCTAACGAAAAAATAAATTAAAAAAGTGTATGAAATATTAGACAAGTTAACTTTTTTTTAGTAAATATAAAGACTCAAATCTCCTCCCAGCTTTCATTTTTTTTTCAGCCACCTCCTCTCTTTCTTGGCCCTCTTTTTCGGCCCTCTTTTTCGGCCCTCTTTTTCTGTTTATCTTTTTTTGCTCTTCTTTTCTCTTTTATATATTTTTTTTCTTCTGACCTCCCAACCTTCTTTCTTTTCAATCGGTACTGCTCCTCTTCTCTCTTTTTCATCTTTCTTTTTCTTCTTTTTCTTTTAATTCTCTTTATTCTCTCTTTCACCCCATCTACTCCCATTCTTCCTCTCTCTCTCTCCTCTCCTTGTCCTCTGCTCACCTCATTTTTTCTATTCCTTCTATTGGAAATATAAGTTCTGAGTTTTTATACAGTACAGTATATGAATGTGAAAGAATTGTTAATAATCAATTATCACAAAAAGCACTCTTGCCTATGTTTCTGAACTGCAATTTGCATCTCATATCAACGTCCATCACACCGCCAATTAACAACTGCCACTCTTATTTTCACGTATTTCTAAATCCCCCATCCCCTCGGCCCTAGTTCAAAATTCATGCTCAAAGGAAATTAGTTCGTAAAAGCATTTACATATTCAGATTAGTTCTCTAGTTGAAGTTTTTAAAATTTGGGTCATTAAGATCAAAATTATACCCATACCCACTTCAACTTGAGTATGTCTTCAGATTTAGGGCCCAGTCCTCCATTGCTGTCATTTACGTCCAGTTTAGATGTAAAATCCAAGCTTAAGGTGACTGAAAGGGCAGGGTTCAGCTTGGTAAATGTTTCATGCCTTGATCCTCAAGCAGTATACAATATACCGAGTACTTGTGTGGTGTTCTTCCCTGGTGGAGAGATTCGAAAGCTCTCAATCTGGATTTGGGCTCTTAGATATTGAAGGCCAATAATCATTACAGTATAATTAATAAGCCACTCAGGTGTTTAGGAGGTTAGACTATTGTTTTGGGATTGAAGCATTAGATAGTTTTTATAAGGAATTTTATTGTATGCTATTAATATCAAACATTTCTGTCATGTGTAATGTTCAGTCATTCAATCATTTTGGTATACAGTACTTACAAAAGATGAACACAAACAAGAAAATTTAATATCTTGGATATATGAAAGTATACACTGCCCAATATTTCTTTCTGTGATGGGAAAAATAAGATAGAATATTAGCCAGTGGCATGGCACCTCTTTACATATTGAGAGATCACTGAACTCATACTAATCATTTTGTTTAGAACACACAGGTACTTTATAATATGTAAGTGAACTAGAATGAAGCAAGTAATATGAGGCTGTTATTTAGCTTATGTATTTCAATTTCATCACAATAGCGATAAAATTGTATCTGGATTTACTTAAAAATTTGAGCTATTCCTGGCCTATAAATGTTTTATGCAGTTCATTATTTCATTGGAAGGTTTTATAACATTAGCTAAAAGTCATTTTGTGCTCTAATTTCAGTCTGTTAATCAAGATAACATTTGTTTATATAATCGATAAGAAACTGATCAATCATTGCAGTCTCATCAACATCGAATGTACACTTACTTTTAAAAAGTATGAAGTTTATTCTTAATATGTTGTTGATTCTTCATAAATATTGATAAATGAGGTAACATTTTTTGTGAAGAGATTTTCATACATTCATTTTTTTGTAAAAAAAAAAAAATGTTAACATAGGACTTTCATGTCCATTTTAAGTACAACTGAAGTAAAATCCTAGAGGGTAATTGGAACTTTATCAGCAGCAGCATTATTAAATAAAGGTATAACACACCTATACTTAAGTAATGCATTCCAGCCAGAATTGTCATTATCCGAACATTAGATATGGATGTGTTAACGTGTACAATTGCTGGTGATAAACTCAACAGTTCATAAAATTAATATAGGTCACACATCTTTATTAAAATCTGGTGTCTGGATTTATCATAATTCTGGTTGAGTGTGTTCTTAACAATTGATATATGGCTGCATTTATTGTAAAATACTGTATGTATTCTTTTGTAACTGAGGTGTGGCTATTTGGGTATTTAGCTCCAAATAGGTATAATATTTTAAATGAACAATGATTTCTACTTACCTAAGAACCATTAACTGTAAGGAATTAAATTTTGGAGTATGTTAGTGAGCCCATCACTCTTAAGTGGGAAATAAGGGAACAAATGTTAGGCTGGTGTGAGTTAAGGATTAAAGTACATGTGGATTTGGCAGACCGAAAATCACTGAATTCTCTAGACTTAACAGTGAAGGCACATAGCCAGTGTAGAAATTTGAAAGTTATGCACTTTTATAAGGTTGTGTTGGGATAATTCCACATCTTCAGTGTCAACTTGAACTCTGAATCACTATTTTTGAAAGCTGAATGATTTAGTGAGAAAATTGAAGTAGATCGTTATGCACATGAAGTGGTGTCAGGTTTGGCAATGGACAGCAAGAATGTACAATTACATCTTTATAGATTGTGGTAATGGACACAAATTTGAGTTTTTTAAGTAATTCAAACAAGTGTGAATTGAAAGGTTATAGAGAATGGCAGACTATAAAAACAGAATGGAGAGAAGATTGTACTGACAAGGTTAATAAGGAGAAATGGAAGATCAGCAAGTTTGCAAGCTGTGTTATTTTGACTGTGGAGTCATGTGTTTCTATATATGTACTATTAGTTTATGGCTTACATATCCTGTAAAGTGATTAACATTTGAAATGTGACATAGCATTTAAATAGTTATTTTTGCAAATTTTTTGAGTATTAGTATTAAATGTACACAGTCTGAATTGGAAGATAAAACTTAATCACTTTAAGGGGTTTAGAGTATACAAATGTCATCCATTTCTGAAATTTATTTCAGAAGGTGTATTATTTTTATTGGAAATGCTTTATATTAAAATTTAATAAAAGTTTTGAATTATGTTGTCTGAGAAACTTATGTATAATGTACTCTTGTTTTGCATCTTTTCAAGAGAAAGTAAAATGCTAACTATTTTATTATATTATGAAAGGCTTTACATATCATTATATTTGGAAGCATTTCATGTAGTTGCTCATGTTAAATTTCTTCTGAATAACATCCTTCTAAATTCTGAATTTTAAACCAACAAATATTCAGTGACTAGTAGCTGTATTTCTTGAACTCTGTGTAGATTTAATATTATGCAAAAGGTCTACTAAAATGCCATGACAGATATTGTAAATGTTATATGCATTGATAATAGGTACTTTTGTTTGGTGCACCATAAATGTGATGACTGTAGTGGTACCAATCATTCTGATACTTAGTCTTCAAGCAAATAATACATCATTTTAAAATGGGTTTTTGGAGTGGATTTTGAGCTACACTGTAAGGTGCTTAAAGTCTTAGAAACTTTTTACTTGGTATTCAGAATCACTGATCAGATATTTTTATTAAAAAAATAATAGACAACCAACCAAAGAGAAACTGTGATAATGTTTCAGTTTTTTTTTTTTTTTTTTTTTTTTTAGCCGACTTTGTTTTTTTGATTGCAAGTACAGTGTAATGCTGCCATGTTAATTGTAGGAATCAATGTGGGGTATTTGTAAAGAATTGGGCAAATGTTTTGGATGTCTGGCAAGCATTTTTAAAGGTTATTTGTTTTAATTATGTATTTGTTGTTAAAATAATCTCTTAACTGTTTGGTGTATTTTCTCTATAGCTTTAAAATATTCTTTGAAATGTTTATTTATGCCTTTTTTTATTATTATTTTCTGTTTTGAGTAATTGACATCAACCTTGCCATTGCAAAGGTACATTCCCAAGGACCAACTTGCTCTGTAAACACCCTCATATATAAGTGATTGATATAAAAACATTTGAGAACCGAGATCAATTTTTTTTTTTTTTTTTTTTTTTTTTTTGCACCATACAACACTCAGATTGAAATTTGTAACTTTATTATTTTATTTTAAATGTACTAGAAAAAAAAAGGATGAAAACTTGTCTGGTTTTGTAAACATTTCAGGAGGTTGGGTCACAGTTGTCTAGTCAGAAAATGTTTTTAGCGTATTCAAAGAAAATGTAAAATATTCATGCTTTTTAGTATATCTTTTGTAATATTTTATATATAGCTTCCACTTTTGTTCTTTTATTAAATAAATGAGAAATTATTGGTCTATGTGAGTAATGATAGAAAATCAAACAGATACTTTACAATTAGAAATGCTAATTCATAGGAATCACAACCTCCACTAAATTTACCCTTTCATTTTAACTGTTCTCTTGGTGTGTAAATAATTTTAATCATTTTAGCAGCTTGCAAACCTGTTGTTTATATATTGAAGGCATGGAAAGAATAGATCTTGTTTTGTAACAAACATATATGTTTTGTTTTATTTTAACCTTCACACTGAATGCCATAGGTTGCTTAGTAATGCTACATATTCTTCCCAGCTAGGCACCTTTTTTTGAATTACTTCTTCCTGGCTATTTAATTTTTGACCGAGACAAATTGCTCTGCTTCTTTCAATGCTTCCTGCACATCAGTGCATGAATGAATGAATACAGTGAATGGGCTTTTGTGCACAATTCACAGGTAAGTGGGGGTGGTTCCTGCTTTCCTCTTCTGCCTGCTGTGGTGATGCACAAGTGAGTTATCCGCCCATGTTTTTGCCGTGAATGGAGACCCATGCATTCCCCATGTGTTCTTTCATCGGGTTGCTGAGCCTACCCAGTGGCTGCCACCCCTGGGGGGGGGGGGCGGGGAAACACACTTCATTGACGAGGAGATGGGTAAAGTGAAAGGTTCAGTGCAGCCCACTTGAACCTATCGGCTCGCCTGGTTCGCCTGTATAGTTAGACATCGGGTCAAGTGGGCATTTTGGTGTTGATATCCGTATCAGTCCCTGAGGTGGCATTCATTCCACTCGATGTGTACCCACGTACAGGGTTCGTCTGATGTGGTTCCTGGAACACCATCACCACCTCTCCCCTTCTCAATTTGGTTTCCGCAAGTGCCGCAGCACAACAGATGTCCTGGTGAACTTTGAGGTCTATATTCGTACTGCTTTTGCTGCGAAGACCTCCATTGTTGCCATCCTTTTTGACCTGGAAAAGGCTTACGACACCATTTGGCGCCATCATATTCTATCCCCAGCTTCATTCTTTTGGCCTTCGTGGTCATCTCCCTCTCTTTCTCCACAGCTTCCTCTCACGTCGTTCCTTTCGGGTGAGGCTTGGTTTCGCGTGCTCTGCCGCTTTTCAGCAGTATGAAGGTGTGCCCCAGGGTAGTGTTCTGAGCACTACTCTTTCTGGTTGCCCTCACTGTCTGGCCCGTTGCCGCCGTGAGAGGGCTTGGTGGGCAGCTGCCAGAGTGTGATTCTCCATGGGTCAGTCCTCTGTCCTTTTGCAGCCTTATGCTCCTGATGCTGCCTTTACCAATTTTGCCAGACCCCGTTTCCTTTTCCTCATGTTTCATTGTTCTCCCCCTCTTCTATCAAATTGTCATTTCCTGCCGACCTTTTGCTTGTTTTGATTATTCTTTCGACCTTCTTTTCTTTGACGCCCGGGTGTTTGAGGAGGCATACTCTTGCACCCGTAGAACTGTAGTACCCAACGTCTCAAGCGAGGGGACCCTTTTATTGTCAATCTTCCTTTCATCACTGAACCCGCTCTCGACGGACTCACGGTTCTTAAGGTGGCATTTGTGGAGCTTATACTCACGACGCACCCCTGGGGGGACCCCGGCAAGATCGGCGATAGCGTCTTGTTGGGTGTCCTGCCTCTAATTGTGGCTCCATGGTGGATGTAGGGGCACATTTGTGAATGAAAGTTTTCCTCGTTTTCATGGCAGATAATGTTTCCCTTGTACCTTCTCAGGCTCGTGGGGTGGGCGACCAAGCCCCCGAGTCAGACTGTGTTGGAAGACCAGGCCCTGTAGCCTCCGCTACATTGGGCCCCGACGACCTGACTACTCCCCCTCAGCTCCCCTCCCTCCCTCTGCGGTAGGGTCGAGTCTCCAGCCCCCAGTGGTGACCACCTCGTCCCCTGGCACGGCTTCGTCTCTCATTGTGACTACTGCGCCTTTTACCCCCCCTCTCTCTCTGGGGGTTCTCAACGCCGTCCCAGCCACGGCCGCGCTCGCATGATCCCTTCCCGTAATAATACTTACAACGCCTTGTTTGGTCCCGCTACGTGTGGTAAATACTTTGATCTCCACCATCTGGATTCTTCTTCTACTGACGATTTCTCCCTCCATAAACACCTTGTTGATTCAGTAGATGCCTCTGTTACTTTTAACTCCACCAGTTACGGTACGCATGTCGTCGCTGCTCCTTCTCAGGATGCAGGTACTCGCTTAGCCGCTTTGTCCTGCATTGGAGAGACCCCTATTCGGGTCTCCAAAAACGCTCGGTTAAATGCCAGTGTTGGCATTGTTCTCCTACCACACCATATTGCAACTGGTGTTTGGGACCTCAAAGATTACCATGAGGATATTAAACATATCCTCGAAGCCCAAGGCCATTCTGTCCTCCAGGTGGACACGTTTACTCGACCCCCTCGTGGTCGTCGCCGTCAGCCCCTTCGATTTGTAAAAATCACCTTTGATAGTAGGGCCCTTCCGCCCTCTATTATTCTTGCTGGTGCCAGGTGCTCCGTTCAGGAGTACATTCCATCTCCTAGACTTTGTAATAAGTGCTGGAAGTTCGGGCACGATTCCCTCAACTACTACAGTCTTGTCTCTATGCCCCATGTGTGGGGGTGATGACCACTCTTAAGACAGATTGCTCTTCTCCCAAGGCTCACTGCCTCAATTGTCCCACCCTACCTACTCCCGCGCATATGCACTACAAGCTTGAGGAAGTTGTCCTCATCTTGAAACACCAGGATCGTTTGACTTTTCCTGAAGCGAGACGCCAAGTCCACCGTCTCCACCCTTTCACTGGCGTATCTTATGCTTGCGCGTTGCGTTCTACCTCTTCTTGTCCTTCCCATCTTCCTCAGTCACACAACCGTTTCCAGGGCTTGGACCCGGACACGCCCACCACCTCCTCCCCTGTTCCTTTACATTCTGTCCCGAAGATTCTCCTTCTTGGTTCTCTATTGGAAATTTTCCCCCTTCCTACCCAGTCGTCCGCCATGTCTCCTGTGTCTCCTTTCCTATCTCCCTCCCCCCAGTCTCTTGGCCCTCCATGATGCCTGTCTGTCACGCTTTTGTCCATCATCCTCCCTCAATCTTCATGTTGTTTGCCCCCGTTCTTCTCCTGTTGAGACCACTGAGTCTGTTGCCCAGTACTTTGTTGCTGGAACACCTGTCTCTTTGAGTCAGAAACGTAAGCCTGGCTCCTCTCCTTCCTCCTCCCCAGCGGGTAAGAAGGCATCGCTTTTTTCCTCTCCCCTTTCCTCTGACCCTATCGGTACGTCGACTTCCATTTCGTTAGTCGGGCACCGGTATCCCAGCTATGGAGGTTTCTTTAGCCCCCGATTCCCTCTCGGTTTCTGCCCTTGCTGAGGTGCGCTCCCAGGTTTCTGCCCCCCTCCCCTCTCCTGCTGTCCATGACAGCTCTTCTCGGTTGTCTCCCCCTCCTCCAGACCCCGTTCGTCCTCCTCTGGTCTGTCCTCCCACTCCCTTCCCTTCTTCCTACTAAGTTTACCCATGCCCCCTAACCCTGATTTTGCTAACCCTGATCTTGACCCCTGATCCTGATCCTGAGCTTATTTAATAAACTGTGTTCTTCTTTACCTGTGTTTCTTCATTGTTCTCTGTTGCTGTCCTTTCTCTTTTTGATAATGTCTATTCTTCAGTGGAATATTCGTGGATTTTATGCCAACTTCCAGCTTCTGATTACACAGTTTTCACCACTTCGTTTTTGTCTCCAGGAGCCAATGCTTGGTGCTCGTCCTGGTCACTTTCGTGTTTATTCCTTTCTTTCTCCCCCCCCCTTAACTCTACTACTCTCTTGATTCGTTCTGATATTCCCTTCGTCCCCCTACTTTTTCCATCGCCTAGCCATTGTTCTGCTGCCCGTGTTATTGTGAGTAAATGGTATACAGTCTGTTCCATTTATCTCCCCCCAAATGTCCCGCTTTCGCTTTCTGATCTTAAGCGCCTCCTGGACTCCTTGCCAGAGCCTGTGCTCCTGTTGGGGGATTTCAACTGTCGACATACCCTCTGGGGTGATGTTCTGACAAACACCCGAGGCCGCCTTCTTGAACGGTTCGTCCTCTCTTCTTTCCTGTCTCTTCTGAATTCTGGTGAGCCCACTCATGTGGACTCTCGGACTCGCACCCTTTCCTGTCTTGAGCTTTCTCTCTGCTCGTCGTCCCTTTACTTAGATTTCACGTGGCGGGTTCTTGATGACCTCCATAACAATGACCATTTCCCTATCTTCGTTTCCTTTTTCTCTTTTCACCCTCCCTTCTCCTTCCCTAGGTGGCAGTTTGTCAAGGCTGACTGAAACCTATTCACCCTCCGTGCTACTCTCTCTCTGACCTCTCCTCTCCTCTCTGCCTCTTCCTCGCATCCTCCTCTTTTTTTCATGACAGCGTCTTCAATGCTGCCCTCCGCTCTATTCGTCGCTCTACATCCCGGGGCACGCGGAAGTGCGTTCCCTGGTGGAATGCAGACTGTGCTTGGGCTGTCCGCTGTAAGCGTGCAGCCTGGAAGAAACCCCGACGCCGGCAGACGGCTGATTCTTTTATTTTGTTTAGGAAGGCAAGTGCGGTGGCCCATAGGACCACCATCTGGAAGAAGGTCAGCAAGAATGTGGGTAAGTTCGTTCTAGATGTCTCGCCGGTTCTCCACCTCCGTGGTACTCTTGTGGCGGACCCGTTGCAGGTCGCGACCGAACTGGGTTCCCAATTTTCTACTGTTAGCTCTGATTCTCATCTTCCGCAATCCTTCCTTCTTCGTTGCCCGTTCTTGAATCTCATCCCTTAGATTTCCGCACTCATCTCCGCCTTCCCTATAATGATCCCTTCTCTTTCTTTGAACTTCAGTCTGCCCTGGCCCTCTGCAGATCTACGGCAGCGGGCTCAGATGACATTCATTATGAGATGCTTCGCCTTCTTCCTCTGCACGTCTCAGTATTTATTGTGTCTGTATAACCAGGTCTGGGATTCGTCGTCAGTCAGTGGGGACTGACTCGATGCCGTTGTACTCCCTGTTCGGAAACCGAGGGTCTCTCAGGACATCCCTTAAGGACTTCCGCCCTATTGCTCTCACGAGTTATGTCTGCAAACTCTTTGAGCGTATTGTAAATGTTCGTCTGATGTGATTCTTGGAACACCATGACCACCTCTCCTCAATTTGGTTTTCTCAAGTGCCGCGGCACGATTAATGTCCTGGTGAACTTGGAATCAACAGCCAATTAATGCACAACTATATTCTACCCACCTCAAGACTCCGCTCCAATATAGAAGCATCAAGAAATATGGACAAATAGGCTTTCTACAATCACTTCCATTCAATACCCATTGTTTCGTGTTCTGTCTTGTGTTGATGAAATTAATACCCTATTAATACCACCTCACCCCATCCACCTCACTCAAATGTAGATATAAACAAATCGGAGATGTGTAAGTTCTATTCAGTTGTGTATGTGTAAACTAAAGTCTTTGAAAATGTAATAAGTTTTACGAAACGCGCTCAAGTGTCGCGTCAGACTAGAAATAAAAATGAATTTTGGAGAATTGATTTTTGAATTACCACCAACAGTGAAAAGAAATGTACGAAAGATCGAGAAAATTCGTGTTAGAATCATTAATCTTAATTTTTCGGTCATATTTAATAATATATATATAATATATTATATATATATATATATATATATATATATATATATATATATATATATATATATATATATATATATATATATATATATATATATGCGAACAAGCCTGAATGGTCCCCAGGACTATATGTATATATATATAATATATATATATATATATATATATATATATATATATATATATATATATATATATATATACATATATATATATATATATATATATATATATATATATATATATATATATTAATACAGGGTAATACAAGACGTTGCTGTTTATGTTTAAGGAAGCTTGTATAATTTGTGTATGAATCCTAAAAGTCGAAGAAACTTTTAGTAATGAATGTCCAAAGTTGTTATTGGGTTAGCAAAACATCTTGTAGTTTCCCATTGTCGGGTATGAGAATCCTGACTTATTTATAATTCATTGTGTAGGGGGACAGGAAGCCAGAGTGTATTCATACCTATGAATCGTTAGGCTTATATCGAGGTTCAACCCCCCCCCCCCACCCCCAAGGTCGAGTTATTGACCCTGCCAAGAATGCAACCCCATAACAAGCTGTCTAGAGAGAGAGAGAAGATTAAGCCACCCAAAAGGTGGCTTGGGCATGAATAGCCCATAAGTGGTGGCCCTTTTGAGCCATTTCCAGTATCAATAGATGATACTGGAGATCTGTGGAGGTGCGACTGCACCCTGCGTGACGGGAGATGTCTCCCGTGAAGAGCCACTATAACCAAGAGCTGTCTAGCTCTTGAGTACCTACTTACTGCTTGGTTAACATAGCATGAGGTGAAAGGAAATTTATGTCCCGCCCGAGATATCAAGGTTGCAGTAGCTGTACACAAGATCACCCAACCATTCCATATATAGACAGTCCCTATGCCAAAGATGAAGTGGTGTCTGGAAGTTAAGAAAAGTGTTTAGTTAGAAGAGTGATGAACGGCATCTACCAACCAACATATATAAGTTGGAGAGAGAGGTAAGGTGGCGGGGAAGGGGGGGGGGGGGAAGTCTGACAAGTGTGTGTGTGTGTGAGTGTGTGTGTGTGTGTGTGTGTGTGTGTGTGTGTGTGTGTGTGTGTGTGTGTGTGTGTGTGTGTGTGTGTACTCACCTAGTTGTCTCCCATTTGAAACTGAGAATTGAGTCTGCCTCCACCACATCACTTCCTAATGATGTATGTGTGTGTAATTACCTAAGTATAATTACCTAAGTGTAGTTACAGGATAAGAGCTACGCTCGTGGTGTCCCGTCTTCCCAGCACTCTTTGTCATATAACGCTTTGAAATTACTGACGGTTTTGGCCTCCACCCCTTCTCACCTAACTTGTTCCAACCGTCTACCACTCTGTTTACAAAAGTGAATTTTCTTGTTTCTCTGGCAGTTTTGTTTCATTAGTTTAAATCAATGACCTCTTGTTCTTGAAGTTCCAGGTCTCAGGAATTCTTCCCTAACAATTTTATCGATTCCTATTACTATTTTGTATGTAGTGATCATATCGCCTCTTTTTCTTCTATAATCAAGTTTTTGCATATTTAATGCCTCTAACCTCTCCTAATAGCTCTTATCCTTCAGTTCTGGGAGCCACTTAGTGGCATGTCTTTGCACCTTTTCCAGTTTGTTGATGTGCTTCTTAAGATATGGGCACCATACAATCGCTGCATATTCCAGTTTTGGTCTAACAAAACTCGTGAACAATTTCTTTAGTATTTCGCCATCCATGTATTTAAAAGCCATTCTGATGCTAGAAAGTGTAACATAGGTTCCTCGCACAATGTTCTTAATGTGGTTTTCTGGTGACAGTTTTCTATCTAGAACCACCCCTAGATCCTATTCTTTGTCAGGATTCTTTAAAGATTTCTCACATAACATATAGGTTGTGCGGGGTCTATGTTCTCCTATTCCACATTCCACAACATGGCATTTATTCACATTAAATTCCATTTGCTAAGTGGTGCTCCATATACTTATTTTGTCCAGGTCTTCTTGAAGGGTATGACAATCATCTAGGTTTCTTATCTTCCCTATTATCTTAGCATCATCAAACATGTTCATATAATTCTGTATACCAACTGGTAGATCATTTATGTAGACAATGAACATCACTGGTGCAAGAACTGAACCCTGTGGTACTCCACTTGTGACATTTCTCCAGTCCGATACCTTGCCTCTGATTACTGCCCTCATTTTTCTATCAGTCAGAAAATTGTTCATCCGTGTTAGAAGCTTACCTGTCACCCCTCCAATATTTGCTAGTTTCCAGAACAACCTCTTATGTGGAACTCGGTCGAAAGCCTGTTTTAGGTCCAGATAGATGCAGTCAACCTCTATTATATAATTTCTGTGTGTGTGTGTGTGTGTATGTGTGTGTGTGTGTGTGTGTGTGTGTGTGTGTGTGTGTGTGTGTGTGTGTGTGTGTGTGTGTGTGTGTGTGTGTGCGTGTGCGTGTGTGTGTGTGTGTGTGTGTGTGTGTGTGTAAGAGAGAGGGGGGGGGGGGGGTTGCGTGGTGAGGGAGGCAGTATGTGAGACCTTGACACTCAGTCTGCCTGCTCTTCCCTCAACGCTTCCCTACACTCATCACTCGCCAGGTACATCATATATGCCTCGTTTACTTGATAGTTACTATCTCTAGTGATCGTGGCGAGGGCTGGATTACGTGTGAAGTCTCATTACGATCTTTAGTGTCCTCCGTAATCCCTCAGCGCCCTCTTTAATTAACTAATTTATTTATTTATTTATTTAGCATCAGTGTATAAACATCCTAGCACCAGTTTGTCAACATCTTAGCACCAGTGATAGCCAAAGCTATCTCCAAGAAAACAAATAGCACCAGGATGTTAAAGACTTTCTTTGTTGTGTCAACACAATAACACAGCACTAGGGAATCACCTACCTAGCGCCTGGGCTTCCGTTACTAAGCATCAGGGACCCAATAACAAAGCGTCATGGCCCCAGCCTTAATAACACAAGACTATCAACCTAACTCTACGCCAAAGCGGCAACCTAACGGCCGGGTGGCGGCAACCAAGTTGAAGGCGGCCCACCAACACTCACCGGTGTGCTAGCCACTATAACCAGCCGGACATCCATCAGCTGCCTACTACCAGCACGTTGCCAAGAGCGAAAAGAGAGTGACATACCACCCGAGTTCAATAGTCATAAACACAGGGTCGGGAACCTACCATTTGTGAGCTGTAAAGCCCAAGGAACACTACAGGAGAAGGTGCAGGTGTAGTGACCGAGGAACACTGCAGGTGTGGTGACTGAGGAACACTGCAGGTGTGGTGACCGAGGAACACCGCAGGTGTGGTGACTGAAGAACACTGCAGGAAGTGAGACATCATGAAGCTTGGCGAAGGAGCCAGGCGGGTGGGGCAGCCATGTTGGAGCCATGAACAGTGTAGACTCTCTCAGGAAAACTCACACTGCACTTCTCTCGTTTGCACCTGTGACAGGTGAGCCAACCTGCTCCCACTGGTTCTGTATGACACGCTAGTAAAGTGAGAATGAACAGAGGAGGTCTATGAAAAAAATAAAGATGAGAACAATGAAGCGAATGAATAGATGAGTTTAATGAGAGATGACTAATGCATAGTGAATGGTAGGATGGGGTCAGTGAAGAGGTAATGGTAGGATGGGGTCAGTGAAGAGTGAATGGTAGGATGGGGTCAGTGAAGAGGTAATGAGTTGATGAATTTAGGTGGAAGAAAAAAATGACAAGATACATAAAAGAGAATGTCTGTCTGTCTGTCTGTCCATTGATAGGGGCGAGACGTTTGGGGCCAGTCTCACTCAACTTTGTATAGTAAATGGTGGGGACTGTTATTGGTAGGTTGGAGTCGGTTCCATTGCCTCCATTGAAGAAGAGCCGGCTCACACTGCGACCCCTCATGACACCAATGAAGTCTGTAATGCAATTTATTATTTATTCAGAGACATTTTCAGCTGGTCATGAGAGAGAGAGAGAGAGAGAGGTATATAAATATATATATATATATATATATATATATATATATATATATATATATATATATATATATATATATATATGTTGTTAAATATGACTGAAAGGGTAAGATTAATACTGTAATTCTAACACCAATCTTCTCAATATTTCCTGCGTTCTTCTTCACTGTCGAGAGTAATTGATAAATTAACTCTCCAAAATTCATTCTTTATTTCTGGTCTGACACCTGAACGTGTTTCGTAATGTTTATTACATTTTCAAAGACTTAGTTTACACATAAAATACATCATACTTATACTCGTTTTGGGTGAGGTGACAGAGCATATGCCAGAACACGAATCAATGGGTATAAATTGGGTATGCAAATATAGGAATGGAAGTAACTGCAGAAGGCCTATTAGCCCATATACTTTCACTTGCTGCTTCTATGTTGGTTCGGGATCTTGAAGTGGGTAGAATATAGTTGTGCATTAATTGGCTGTTGATCACAAGGCTCAACAGTAAATGAAAATGTTAGCAGCAATCATACAGAAACATAGACATAGTTTAAACAGGTGAGGGGAAGAAGTAGATAAATCATTATAGATAAACTGACATGGTGGAAGAGGAACTAATGGTATTGTGTGTGGTGGGCGAGGCAGCGGGTTCCACCAGCATGGGCACCGCTGCACGAGGAACCTTTGGGAGGACCTGGGTAAGTAACCTACCAGTAACTTGACGCCGCTACACGTAATTATCATTATCTAGAAGCAGTCACCCCCAGACTTCCCCTCCTATCTCTTTCTCACAGTGGTCACGCCATGCTATACTAGCACCACCAGCGATCACTCTGCGATTGATGACGATTAAGTCACCCAAGAGGTGACATGGCATGACTAGCCCATAACCTCATCACTCCCTATTCCACTTTGGTACTGATATATTAGCACTACCACTGGTTACTCTCTGCTCCCCTTCACTACTGATATACTAGCACCAGTATAGTGACTTCCTCACTAGTGGAATAATAGCACTACCAGGATTCACTCACTGGCCACCCTCACTTTACTTCAGTAATACCCCCACCAACCATCAATTCCTGCCCCCCCCCTCACCACTGCTATAATAGCACTATCAGCAGTTACACCTTACTCCTCCCCTCACTATTGCTGTAATAGCACCATCAGTAGTTGTTACTCCATGCTCCTCCTCTCACTTCTACTATACAAACACCACCAGCAATCACTCCCTGACCCCCCCCCTCACTTCTGCTATATTAACACCACCAGTTATTACTCCCTGCGTACTCTCACTACTGCTATTTTAGCACGTCCACCAGTATATTAGCCATCAGTATCTATATATATACCACCTCGTATATATACACATATACACACCTCGTATATACCACCAGTATATACAAGGTGGTATATTCATACCACCTCGTATATTAGCACCACCAGCATTCACTTCCTTGACAATTGTTATATTACCACCACCAGTAGTCACTGACCCCATTACCCTGTGATACTAGCACCACCAGCGGTCATTACCACCACCAGTAGTCACTGACCCCATTACCCTGTGATACTAGCACCACCAGCGGTCATTACCACCACCAGTAGTCACTGACCCCATTACCCTGTGATACTAGCACCACCAGCGGTCATTACCACCACCAGTAGTCACTGACCTCATTACCCTGTGATACTAGCACCACCAGCGGTCATTACCACCACCAGTAGTCACTGACCTCATTACCCTGTGATACTAGCACCACCAGCGGTCATTCCCTGCTTCCCCTTCACTACTACTATACAAACAACAGCAGTGGTCAATCACTGCTGCTATACTAGCCCCACCAGTACTCACTCACTAGCCACACCTCCATCCACTTCTGTTATACTAGCACCACCACCAGCAGTAACTCCATCCTCACACTGTTGCTCGACCCGTCACCATCATGCTAACTACAGCAGATCGACTGTATGTTTGTGCTGTATCAGAACAGCAGTAGACTGCATGTTGTTATATTGTATCAGTGCTGCAGCAGACTGAATGTTGTATTGTATGAGGGCTACAACAGGCTATATGTTGTATCAGGACTGCATCAGTGGGAACTGATGCTGATCGCCTTCTCCATCACACTGGTTCTCCTCGCTGTCTTCCTGGGCTGTATCTACTGCCTCATATCCAGACTGGCCAGGTATGTACAACTTTCTAATTCATTTCTCCTCTCCCTTTATTAATTTTGTATTGTACTTGCCTCTTTAATTTGTCAGTAGGTATAGAGGCATGTTCTTGTTTCATACCATATTGCCTGTCAATCTTTACCTGCGAGATGTTAGCCCAGCACACTTATTGTTCTAGCGACTTTTTGATGCGGCCAAGTCCATTCAGGCCAGAAATCTCGCTGAGATGGTTTCCTACTACCGGGATCACATCAATCACAGGAGTCCTATTTGGCCAGAAAAAAAAGTAAAAACCAAACTTAAATATTCCTAGTCCTAATATAATACATATATTTATTATATTACGTCTCAGATAGAATGTATTAGGCCTAGGATGGTTAGGTGAGGCTTTATTAGCAACATATATAATAAAACTTTTCTAGTTTGTCCAAATTCAATAATAGAAAAGTCTACTTTCTATTGATCCATCACGATATATTTGTACTATCAACCACATTATTACTATAAGTACTGTACTTACATTCAAGGAGGATGGGTTGTATCGTTACCCCTCGCCAAGAAAGCATCCAGAAAGTTTGCAACGCTATATAGACAATTGCAAGGTTCATAGAAAATGAAGCAAATGACTGTAAATGATTGATTAAACAATCACTTGAAACTTGTTCACTTGAAACTAGCTTGAAACCATTAGTACTGATAACTGCCACTAGGTGGCCCAAAACCCTTAGCTGGCTCCAATAGTAGTACAGGTAGACTCCTGGTTCAACCTTGACGACGAGCGGACGTCTGGACACCTCCTCCGCCTGGGAGCCGCTGGATCACGTTCTGTTTTCGCGTTTTGGCTTTGCTACTGCCGTTTGGCATCCCTATTCAAAGGTCCGGTTGTACGACACCTGACGCACATATCGCCTTGGGTCACCGGATTGTTGATAGACTTTTTTTTTTTTTTTTACGTGTTCTGGCTGGTTCTCCCGGCGGGGTGACGGTGTTCGGCGCCGGCTTAGCCGACAGAGGCGGTGTAGGTGCAAGGATTGGCGGGTCTTGGTGGGCTCCTGGAGTGCCCTCAGGCGTGGTGGGCGGCTGGCTTCTGTTCTGCCGGAGGGCACTGGATGACTTTTGCATTTTAGTTGGGGGCGAGTTTTTGGTTTTGCTACCCAGTGTTCTCTGTGTGGGGCGGGGCCGGTGCTTGTCACCCTTGAGGGACTCCTGGGGCTCCCCAATCACCTGCCTGTATGTGTTTCTTTGTCGCGAGGTATATTAGTTTCCAGTGATTGGCGTTACTCGTTTCGCGTTTTGGCTTAGCGTTTCACCTTTCCGGGCTTCGCGATTAACCCTTCACGGGTACGCCGGGGCGCATCCGATCCCACGATCGTCGTCGCCCCTAAATCAACAATAACAACCTGCAGGATGCTTCTGGGTCATCATCCTTCACAGCGAATCTCGGCGAAGTAAAAGTGCTCATTTGGACTTTGTCCTGAAAAAGCCATTTGCTTACTTTTGTTTCCTGGCTTCAAGTGCATGTTTTCTTCCCGGCTTTGTGTGGGCTTGGTTTGTTTTATTTCTGCATGTACTCAGGGTTCCTTTCCTTGAGTGTTCATTTAGTGCTGCCCAAACACTTAGTTACATGTATTTTATTCAGCCACTCGGGACAAAAGTACCAAGTAGCACGGGCTATGGTGAGCCCGTAGTGGACTTAACTGGCAAAGGAGCGGGGCTGTAACTGACTGAGTTACATCTCTGGTATGTTCGCCCCTCAAAGGCCTGGCCACCAAGCTGGAGAGCCTCACCCTGGGTGTTCAGCAATTGTTGACTCCTGTGAAGGCTCTTGGAGGCATCCTATTTGGTTGTGTATAGGGTACACGCATGCTTTGTTTATATGGCACATTGTGGACACTCTTCGTGATCACATTGTTGCAGGCTGCATTTGGTGTCTGTTCTTTTACTGAACAGCTGCAGTGCCTGGGTGTCTGGCTTGGTTAGTTACCTTCAGGCCTTGGTAATTCTCCTGCAGGTCTACAGCATGGCTTGTGATGGATTAACCTGTCATTTCCACACTCACTACGTGCGAGTTTGAAGTGTACTCTTCAGTCCTGCCTCTCGAGTCAATGACACTGAATCCTGCAACATATGCAAGCACTGGGCCTCAATTCTCCGAGCCCGCATCTCATCAGGCAACTGTCACTTTACGGACAAGGTTTTCCTGTATTTGGGGTTCACGGTGGGGAGCTCATTTAGATGCTCTAGAGTTGGCCCCTATGGTGTTTAGAGACCTGGAAATGGTGTTGTCGAATGCCACCGGGTCTAAGTCCACACCCTTTGTGAGGGTTATTTCCTTGGTGAGGGTGACCCTGATTCCCTGCTCACTGTGTCTCTGAGTGGGAAGGGGGAGGGGGGGGGGGCAGGTTTTAGTTCCGGGTCTCGGGAATTCTTCCCTATCAATTTTATCGATTCCTGTTACTATTTTGAACGTAGTGATATCGCCTCTTTTTCTTCTATCTTCTAGTTTTTGCATATTTAATGCCTCTAACCTCTCCTCGTAGCTCTTGCCCTTCAGTTCTGGGAGCCACTTAGTAGCGTGTCTTTGCACCTTTTCCAGTTTGTTTATGTGCTTCTTAAGATATGGGCACCATACAACCGCTGCATATTCTAGCTTTGGCCTAACAAAAGTCGTGAACAATTTCTTTAGTATATCGCCATCCATGTATTTAAAAGCAATTTTGAAGTTAGAAAGCGTGGCATAGGCTCCTCGCACAATATTCTTTATGTGGTCCTCAGGTGATAGTTTTCTATCTAGCACCACTCCTAGATCTCTTTCTGTATCAGAATTCTTTAAAGATTTCTCACATAATATATAGGTTGTGTGGGGTCTATGTTCTCCTATTCCACATTCCATAACATGGCATTTATTAACATTAAATTCCATTTGCCAAGTGGTGCTCCATATACTTATTTTGTCCAGGTCATCTTGAAGGGCATGACAATCATCTAAGTTTCTTATCCTTCCTATTATCTTAGGACCATCAGCAAACATGTTCATATAATTATGTATACCAACTGGTAGATCATTTATGTAGACAATAAAAATCACTGGTGCAAGAACTGAACCCTGTGGTACTCCACTTGTGACATTTCTCCATTCCGATACATTGCCTCTGATCACTGCCCTCATTTTTCTATGTCAGAAAATTTTTCATCCATGTTAGAAGCTTACCTGTCACCCCTCCTGTAGTGGTGAAACACCTGTGGTGTGAGACTCGTGGTGTCCTCTCCTGTCTCATGCTGTTGTCCTGTGACTGGGCTGTGGAGAGAGGTACATTGTCTGACACTGGCTGGTGTGTGACTGGTGCTGTCCTCTCCTGTTTCATACTGTCGTCTTGTAGCTGGGTTGTGGACAGAGAAGCATTGTCTGACACTGGCTGGTGTGAGACTGATGCTGTCCTCTCTAGGTCCATTACGTCTGCTGTCTTGCTGGTAGAAGCAAGCGGTGAAGCCTCGATAGCAGTTTTCTTCGGTGCCTGCTGCACATCGGTCCACCGTCCCTCCTCGTCTGAAAGCTGCCTCCATTTCCTCTTTCTCTTAGCCTTCCCCATGACTCTCTCCACGTAGTGAGGACCGAATCACTGCCCTACCTAATGCCTGAGACACTCCTAGGCCTGGAGAAATTCATTCCCCTCCAACGGAGGTCGTAGAATGATTCCTCCAGGTGGAATCAGGGATATCTAACACCTAAATGAGCTGGTTGGTCTACCTTTCCCTGTCAGGCTCGGTACACCTTCTAAGGTGCTCCCTTGTGGCAATGCCCGCGGGATATCGCCTCGCCCTTCAGGATAGGACTCTAAGTGACCTGGTCAGTGATACGGTCCTATAAAAAAAAAAAAAAAAAAAAAAAGACGGTACGAGAGTTTGAGTCGCCTGCGTACTGGGTTGCCCAGAATACCAGTCAGCTGGACAGCAGGTAATCAACAACGTTGTTTCTCCGTCAATTGTAGACGAAATCGGAATTGTTTCCTTCAAAACAAGATATTGCCTGGGTCTCGGAGTACTGATGTATTCTTCCTCTCAAAACCGCGGTGAATTGAACTGATGGGTGCTCAGAATCGTGAGTTTTTCCGGGAACAAATCCGTGTGCGGCCAGCTAGTCATGGCGCCGGCAGAAGAGCTGAGAGTGGAGCTAACCAGAGCAAATAGCTACAGAGAGCAACAGAGTGGGCCCTCCAGAAAATTATTCTCCCCAAGCGTGCCGCTTTCCTCTGATAATTCCCTCCCTTCCCCATTCTGGAGTAATCTACATTGACAGATTGGTTAAGTACAGTGTACGAAAGAACGATACAACATTTATTTTATATTTATATATATAAAGTTAAATGATCTTATTTATGTGCAACAATTGATGTTCTTAGGTTATAATCAAACAAAATTCCTTGTGGCAAAAGGTACCGTCTGACAGTGCCTGCAGGCGAGTTGGTCCCCAGCAATTTTCAAGACGGTGAACCTACCTGCAAGCGAGGAAGCATAAAGAAAAACACTGTCAAGAGCATTCGAGTCCTGGAGACTCAGCTCTTGAATGAAACAACTGTGAAGAGCCAGATGGTGGAGCAGATAGCGCTGACAGGTCAGCAGGAGGGCAGAGAGTTGGTGCTTGATGCAGACAAGCTGTGGCCTGCATCGCTCACACTGCCAGCCACACAATTCATCCTTCCTCTTGAGTACCAACACAAAACCACTGGTAACAACGAACTGCCAGAGAGAGTGTGACAGTGTGTGAGTGAGTGTAATCACCTAGTTGTGCTTGCGGGGATTGAGATATGGCTCTTTGGCCCCGCTGCCAGTGTGTGTGTGTGTATGTGTGTGTGTGTGTGTGTGTGTGTGTGTGTGTGTGTGTGTGTGTGTGTGTGTGTGTGTGTGTGTGTGTGTGTGTGTGTGTGAGAGAAAGTGAGAGTGTGAGAGAGGGAGAGAGTGAGAGTGTGTGTGTACTCACTTAGTTGTGCTTGCAAAGATTGAGCGCTGGCTCTTTGGCCCCGCTGCTAGTGTGTGTGTGTGTGTGTGTGTGTGTGTGTGTGTGTGTGTGTGTGTGTGTGTGTGTGTGTGTGTGTGTAATTACCTAAGTGTAGTTACAGGATGAGAGCTACGCTCGTGGTGTCCCGTCTTCCCAGCACTCTGTCATATAACGCTTTGAAATTACTGACGGTTTTGGCCTCCACCCCTTCTCACCTAACTTGTTCCAACCGTCTACCACTCTGTTTACAAAAGTGAATTTTCTTATTTCTCTGGCAGCTTTGTTTCATTAGTTTAAATCTATGACCTCTTGTTCTTGAAGTTCCAGGTTTCAGGAATTCTTCCCTATCAATTTTATCGATTCCTGTTACTATTTTGTACGTAGTGATCATACCGCCTCTTTTTCTTCTATCATCAAGTTTTTGCATATTTGATCCCTCTAAGCTCTCCTCGTAGCTCTTATCCTTCAGTTCTGGGTCTTGAATTTCATTGTCAACACTGTTAACACTAGGGCAACTCTTTTTATCCATTTTTTTCAATTCCCTAGGCACATTCATGTTATCTGACCTATTTTTCAAAAGCACAACATCTTTACGTTCCTTGGAACACCGCTCACTATCATCAACCTGTACTACAATACTTAGGATTGTTGAAATATGCTGGAGCTCCTCTGATGCAGATGTTGACACAACGTACGTACGTGTGTGTGTGTGTGTGTGTGTGTGTGTGTGTGTGTGTGTGTGTGTGTGTGTGTGTGTGTGTGTGTGTGTGTGTGTGTGTGTACGATGCACCTGGCCTTTTAAAAGCAGCAGACATTTTAGACACAAGCTACTGTACATTGGTTAACCAATTTATGAAAGAAGAATGCACAAATGTAAAGTATTTGTAGGTTGTATACTGAGCATTTGTAGATGGAATGTCGAGTATCTGTAAGTGGCATATACGTACCGTAGAAAAAAATATTCAAGCACTTTTGTAGTAGAGATGCTTCATGTACCATGTAAATTGTTATAACAACTGCACTGTGACACATCTTTGCCATACACACATCCTCATACATGCTTAATCATACTGATGCATGCCCACAAACCCAGGCACCAATTTATTCACATAAGCATACTACACAAACATAGCATCACTTCTCATCACCTTCACTCTTGCATTCATACTTAGTGCCTATTTCATGTTTTTTAATTATACAGTGGCAAACAAAAATAATTATATGTATGTTAACTGTGTATGTGACAGAATTTTGTTGTCTTTATATAGCCTCTTGCATCTGTACTTTACTGTTTAGTTTGGAGCCAACTCGAGAAGAGTATGTAGCCTGTTTAAAGAATTGCAGTCATCGGTGATGTCCCTCGGCTCACCAACAAGTTTCGGCTTAGAATTCATACCGAATGCACTACGTTCTTTAACATTATACTATATAAAGGGTTCTGGTAGTATAGTCGGGTTCATTCTCGATGAGAGAGAGAGAGAGAGAGAGAGAGAGAGAGAGAGAGAGAGAGAGAGAGAGAGAGAGAGAGAGAGAGAGAGAGAGAGAGAGAGAGAGAGAGAGAGAGAGAGAGAGAGAGAGAGAGAGAGAGAGAGAGAGAGAGAGAGAGAGAGAGAGAGAGAGAGAGAGAGAGAGAGAGAGAGAGAGAGAGAGAGAGAGAGAGAGAGAGAGAGAGAGAGAGAGAGAGAGAGAGAGAGAGAGAGAGAGAGAGAGAGAGAGAGAGAGAGAGAGAGAGAGAGAGAGAGAGAGAGAGAGAGAGAGAGAGAGAGAGAGAGAGAGAGAGAGAGAGAGAGAGAGAGAGAGAGAGAGAGAGAGAGAGAGAGAGAGAGAGAGAGAGAGAGAGAGAGAGAGAGAGAGAGAGAGAGAGAGAGAGAGAGAGAGAGAGAGAGAGAGAGAGAGAGACACACACACACACACACACACACACACACACACACACACACACACAAAGACAGAGACACAGTGACAGTCAGTGGAACCTCAAATAACGAATTTAATCCGTTCCGGCACAGTGATCATCATGTGAAACAGACGTCATACAAAACGAATGTCCCCATTGACAATAATGGAAATCAAATTAATCCGTTCTACCACCGAAAAACATCAATATGATAGTCGATGTTTTAAATAATGGAGCAGCCTACCTTACATACACTGAACAAACCTTTATGACATTTTTCTTTCTTCAAATTTGTTCAATATTTTTTTTTAATTTGTCATATAGCAAAAGATTCGTTCAGTGTTCGGCAGGTAGGCTGCTCCATATTTCTTAAATAAAAACACGAAAAAAATTGAAAAAAACAGAAAAAATGTCAAAAAGGTTCATTTGGTGGTCGGTAGGTAGGCTGCTCCATGTTTCTTCAATAAAAAAACTGAAAAATAAAAAAAACTGTTGAAACAATTTAAAAAACGGACAAATGCCATAAAGGTTCGTTCAGTGTTTGTCGGGAAGGCTGCTCCATTATAGCAATCTTTCTTTGTTTCAATTGTGTTCCATTTGTTTTGTATTTTTCATTTACGTCTCAATAATGGAGCAGCCTACCCAACAAACACTGAACAAACCTTTATGGCATTTGCCTGTTTTTCAAATTGTTTCAACCTTTTTTTTATTTTTTTTATTTAAGAAACATGGAGCAGCCTACCTGCCGACCCCCGAACAAACCTTTTTGACATTTGTTTTGTTTTCCAATTTTTTTTTTTTATTTAAAAAACATGGAGCAGCCTACCTGCTGAACACTGAACGAACCTTTTTGACATTTGTTGCATTTCAAAATATTTCATTTCTTTTTTCTACAAAAAAGTCAATGCTTTGCAACATCTCAGTCACCCCTTTATATCCCAGCATCATTAGAATCTTTAAACAAAATCAACATAATTTATTTGCATCGTCGGAGGCGTCTGAGAATGTGCAAGAGGCAGCACGACCCAAGCGTCTGAGAATGTGCAAGCGGCAGCACGACCCAACCATGCGGTATCGTCGTTATTCAAACGAGCGGTCGCCATACGAAACGAATTGTTGGCGATTGGGCCGGTCGTTACCCAAAATGTTCGCCATTCGAGGCGATCGTTATTCGAGGTACCACTGTGTGTGTGTGTACTCGCCTATTTGTGCTTGTGGGGGTCGAGCTTTGGCTGTTTGGTCCCGCCTCTCGACTGTCAATCAACTGGTGTACAGATTCCTGAGCCTACTGGGCTCTATCATATCTACATTTAAAACTGTGTATGGAGTCAGCCCCCACCACATCACTGCCTAATGCATTCCATCCGTTAACTACTCTGACACTGAAAAAGTTCCTTCTAACTTCTCTGTGGCTCATGTGGGTACTCAGTTTCCACCTGTGTCCCCTTGTTCGCGTCCCACCAGTGTTGAATAGTTTATCGTTGTTTACCCAGTCGATTCCTCTGAGGATTTTGTAGGTTGTGATCATGTCTCCCCTTACTCTTCTGTCTTCCAGTGTCGTAAGGTGCATTTCCCGCAGCATTTCCTCGTAACTCATGCCTCTTAGTTCTGGGACTAGTCTAGTGGCATACCTTTGGACTTTTTCCAGCTTCGTCTTGTGCTTGACAAGGTACGGGCTCCATGCTGGGGCCGCATACTCCAGGATTGGTCTTACATATGTGGTGTACAAGATTCTGAATGATTCCTTACACAGGTTCCTGAACGCTGTTCTGATGTTAGCCAGCCTCGCATATGCCGCAGACGGTATTCTTTTTATGTGGGCTTCAGGAGACAGGTTTGGTGTGATATCAACTCCTAGATCTTTCTCTCTGTTCGTTTCATTAAGTACTTCACCTCCTATTCTGTATCCTGTGTCTGGCCTCCTATTTCCATTGCCTAGTTTCATTACTTTGCATTTACTTGGGTTGAACTTCAACAGCCATTTGTTGGACCATTCACTCAGTCTGTCTAGGTCGTCTTGTAGCCTCCTACTATCGTCCTCAGTTTCAATCATCCTCGTAATTTTTGCATCATCGGCAAACATTGAGAGAAACGATTCTATACCCTCTGGGAGATCATTTACATATATCAGAAACAGTATAGGTCCAAGGACTGACCCCTGCGGGACTCCACTCGTAACGTCTCGCCAATCTGAGACCTCACCCCTCACACTGACTCGTTGTCTCCTGGTGCCTGTATCCAACGGAGTACCTTCCCTTTCACTCCAGCCTGCATCTCTAGCTTTTTCACTAGCCTCTTGTGTGGCACTGTATCAAAGGCTTTCTGACAATCCAAAAATAAGCAGTCTGCCCACCCTTCTCTTTCTTGCCTTATTTTTGTTGCCTGGTCGTAGAATTCAAGTAACCCTGTGAGGCAGGACCTGCCATCCCTGAATCCATGTTGATGCTGTGTTACAAAGTTCTTTCGCTCCAGGTGCTCCACTAGCTTTCTTCGCACAATCTTCTCCATCAGTTTGCATGGTATGCAGGTTAGGGACACTGGCCTGTAATTCAGTGCCTCCTGTCTATCCCCTTTCTTGTATATCGGGACTACGTTAGCTGCTTTCCAAATTTCTGGCAGTTCCCCTGTTGCCAGTGATTTGTTATACACTATGGAGAGTGGGAGGCACAGTTCTTCTGCTCCTTCCTTTAGTATCCAAGAGGAGATTCCATCTGGGCCTACGGCCTTTGTCACATCCAACTCTAGTAAACACTTCCTTACTTCCCCGCTGGTAATCTCAAACTCTTCCAGTGGTTCCTGGTTAGCTATTCCCTCTCTTATCTCTGTGATTTCTCCTTGCTCTAAGGTGAAGACCTCTTGGAATTTTTTATTCAGTTCCTCACACACTTCCTTGTCGTTTGTAGTGAATCCTTCTGCCCCTATCCTTAATTTCATAACCTGTTCCTTTACTGTTGTTTTTCTCCTGATGTGGCTATGCAGCAATTTAGGCTGAGTCTTTGCCTTGCTTGCGATGTCATTTTCGTATTGTCTTTCTGCCTCTCTTCTCATCCGACATATTCATTCCTGGCATTCTGGTATCTTTCTCTGCTCTCCAGTGTCCTGTTATTCCTATAGTTTCTCCATGCCCTTTTACTTTGCTGCTTAGCTAGCCTACATCTCTGATTAAACCATGGGTTTCTCATCTTCATTTCACTGTTTTCCTTTTGGGCTGGGACAAACTTGTTTGCTGCGTCCTTGCATTTTTGCGTGATGTAGTCCATCATATCTTGGGCCGTCTTTTCCCTGAGCTCTGTTTCCCATGCTATATCTGTTAGGAATTTTCTTATCTCCTCATAGTTTCCCTTTCGGTATGCTAACCTTTTGGTTTCGGTATCCCTCCTCGAGTTCAATAACCCTTCTTCAATCAGGTACTCAAACACCAATACACTGTGGTCGCTCATTCCTACTGGGGCCTCAAAACCGATTTCTCTTATGTCAGAGTCGTTCAGGGTGAAGACCAGGTCGAGTCTCGCTGGTTCGTCATTTCCTCTCATCCTTGTGGGTTCTCTGACATGCTGGGTTAAGAAGTTTCTAGTCACCACCTCCAGTAGTTTGGCTCTCCACGTATCCTCGCCTCCATGCGGTTCCTTGTTCTCCCAATCAATCCTTCCGTGATTGAAGTCCCCTATGATGAGCAGGTGGGATCTATTTCTACAGGCAGCAGAGGCTGCCCTCTCAATTATAGTGTTAACTGCCATGTTGTTGTTTTCGTACTCTTGACTGGGTCTTCTGTCATTTATGTGTGTGTGTGTGTGTGTGTGTGTGTGTGTGTGTGTGTGTGTGTGTGTGTGTGTGTGTGTGTGTGTGTGTGTGTGTGTGTGTATATATATATATATATATATATATATATATATATATATATATATATATATATATATATATATATATATATATATATATATATATATATATATTTATATATATAATGTCGTACCTAGTAGCCAGAACGCACTTCTCAGCCTACTATGCAAGGCCCGATTTGCCTAATAAGCCAAGTGTTCCTGAATTAATATATTTTCTCTAATTTTTTTCTTATGAAATGATAAAGCTACCCATTTCACTATGTATGAGGTCAATTTTTTTTTATTGGAGTTAAAATTAACGTAGATATATGACCAAACCTAACCAACCCTACCTAACCTATCTTTATAGGTTAGGGAGGTTAGGTAGCCGAAAAAGTTAGGTTAGGTTTGGTTAGGTAGGTTAGGTAGTCGAAAAAACATTAATTCATGAAAACTTGGCTTATTAGGCAAATCGGGCCTTGCATAGTAGGCTGAGAAGTGCGTTCTGGCTACTAGGTATGACATATATATATATATATTATATAATTTTATTTATTTTATATAATTCGCAATATAAAAATAGTTGATTTGGTGTAATTCTAGATTTTCAGCCAATGAAAATGGAAAATGGTAGTTTGTCTGGGGCAAACACATCAAGCATGTCACGTCAGAACAGCAGTGGAGGGTCGTGGTCATCACGTGGCTGGGAGTCTCTTTCCACCGAGCCAGAGACCGACAGCTATTTCCCCAGCTGGCGACAATATCGTGTTCCAGTTGCCTCTAGGTGAGTCAGAATCCAACACTTCCTTTGCAGGTAACAGTACTGCCACAAGGTGACCCAGAGCTTAACAGCTGCTCTGAAGCAGACTAATGTGCCACTCCCAGGTGAGCTAGATTTCAACAGCTCCTTCCCAATAGGTGACAGTGGCACCACAGGGTTTATTTTTCAGACTAATGCCTATTCTCGTAACTCTTTCCAGAGAAGTAAATGGTTCTGATTATTTGTTGTAATGTACATATTAATTTTATTAAGGTAGTGATTGGAATTTATTAATTAAATAAATATGATTGCTATTATTAGATTAGTATTAAAATTAATATTATTATATATAGACGTACTGAATAAAAACAGCATTTAATGAAATGCCAATTTCTGGGCGAGCCCCTTTGGCTCCATGAAGCTACTATACTGATATACAATATTGCCAAACTACTAGGTGCCATCAGAGTTCTTTTAGGCCTACCAGGGGTCATGAGCCAGAACCTGGCCCCCTTCTAGATAGGCACAGGGAGCAGAGGCACTTATGATCAAATTTCTTTGAATTTATTATGTCTGCCACCACCAGGGAAGGCATGAAGAAAGTCAGTAAAACAAAACAGACTACTGCTGGTTATAAGTGAGACTGCAGCCTCAAAACCACCAAAAGGACTTCCCCAAAAAAGTCATGATAGAAAATTCATGAAACTTGTTCGCCCCCACCTATGCTCTTTGTCAGGTGTCAGCAACCCAGCTGTTAGCATAGCAAACAAAGCATATTCGTTGGCATGTACAGTATCAATGCCGACAAACACCCCTTCAAACTTGCAAATAGTGTGGCTCGATGAGTCAATCCATTACAAGCTGTGCCACAAACCTGCAGCGTAGTTACCAAAGCCTGAAAGAGTGGCCAAGCATAACATCCAGGCCCTGGAGATGCTTGCTGATGCCACCAAATGCAGCCTACAGGATAAACACAGCCACAAAACAGCATCAGTGGCATCCTGTATGAACAAGCATGCGATGCTCTAGGAGAACCTCAAAACAAAAATACCCTCAAACATCCCCAACAATGGGGTCCCACAGAGAATAGAAAATCCTGCATTGCCATGGACATGGCTCTCCACCCAGGTGGCCTGGCCTCTCGGGCAAACTCCCAAACACACCAGAGAAGTTTCTGTCAGTGCAGGGGCAATGCTTGTTACCTGCTTGATGGGGTTCTGGGAGTTTTTCTACTCCAATAGCCTGGCCTGAGGCCAGGCTTGAGTTGTGAGAGCTTGGTCCAACAAGCTGTTGCTTGGAGTGGCCAATAGCCCACTTAGGGGGGCCACGAGTGGACAGCGCTCGTGATTCATAGTCCTAGGGACCGGGGATCAATCCCCGGCGATGGCGGGAAACAAATGGGCAGAGTTTCTTTCACCCCTGATGCCACTGTTCACCTAGCAGTAAATAGGTACCTGGGAGTTAGACAGCTGCTACAGACTGCTTCCTGGGGGGAAGGGGTGGGTGTGTGTGTGTGTGTGTGTGTGTGTGTGTGTGTGTGTGTGTGTGTGTGTGTGTGTGTGTGTGTGTGTGTGTGTGTGAAACTGAAAAGTTTAGGAGGGCCGAAAGACCCAGAGCTCAACTAGTTTGAATACAATTAGGTGAATACTTAGCTGGAAAAAATTCAGAGGTATGCCACTAGGCTAGTCCCAGAACTAAGAGGCATGAGTTACAAGGAAAGGCTGCATGAAATGCACCTCATGACACTGGAAGACAGAAGAGTAAGGGGAAACATGATCACTAGCTACAAAATTCTCAGAGGAATTGACAAGGTAGATAAGGATATACAGTGGCACCTCGACTTACGATTGCCCCGACTTACAATAATTTCGAGTTACGATGTAAATTTGATTGAAAAATGCGACTCGACTTACGATATTTATTGGTACAAGTTTGGGTCGACCGAGCGTGTGGTTCCTGGTTACGTGGGCCAACCTGCCCGCTTAGTGACGATCACGCCTAAAAGAAATTCCGTTTTTATCGTGATTTTTTTTTTGCTTTTTGAACATTAAACTGATTATTATATATCATGCCATGGGTCCCAAGAAAGTCAGTGGTAAGGTTCAACATATGAAAAGACATGCAAGAATGACCATAGAGGAAAAACAAGAGGTCATATGTAAACATGAAAATGTTACTAGTGTTGTTGAACTAGCTAGGCAGTACAATAAATCTTCAGAGGAGGCGGTGGTGGCATTAGAGGATGTCCCTTCCTCATTAATTATGAAAGTGTGTGCAGTATGGGAAGGACTGCAAAGTTTTGCTGAAAAGAATCACCCAGATAAAGCTGTAATAGCCCGTTGCATTGATCATTTTAATGACAATGTGATGCCTCACTACAGACAAGTGTTGGAAAAAAGGGAAAAACCAATCTTCAATGGAATGATTTCTAGTGAGAAAATAAAGCAGTGAGCCAGGAGCAGGTCCCAGTGGTATCCAGGCAAAACGTGCCAGAGTGTGTACCCCAAAGAAGTCCTCGCTGCCTGATGTTATAATGGAAGGAGACTCCCCTTCCAAACAGTAACACCTCTCCTCCCCCTCTTCACCATCTTCCATATGCAAACAAAAGTCCTCCATAAAGGTAAGAAAAACATATGTACTGTATTGTAGTTAGAGAAAAAAAATTGTATTCAGTATAAAATGTATTTGTAAGTTAATATTTTGGAGGGTGGGGAACGGATTAATTCAATTCCCTTTATTTCTTATGGGAAAAATAGCTTCGACTTACGATCCATCCCTGGGAACGGATTACCATCGTAAATCGAGGTCCCATTGTACCATTTAACACGGGTAGTATACAAACAAGGGGACACAGGTGGAAACCGGGTACCCAAATGAACCACAGAAATGTTAGGAAGAAATTTTTCAGTGTTAGTAGTTAACAGAGAGAATGCATAAGGAAGTGATGAGGTGGAGGCAGACTCCATACACAGTTTCAAATGTAGCTACGATAGAGCCCAGTAGGCTCAGGAATATGTATGACAGTTGAGAGGCGGGACCAAAGAACCAGAGCTCAACTAGGCGAGAACATATCCACCACAGCCCAGTTGGTCCAGCACTTCTTGAAGATGTCCTCGGTTACTCCTGCAATATTACTTATACTCGCTTCGAACGAACTTCTTATAGTTCTGAACAAATCATTTGGGTTTGAATGAATTGTTAGCAGAGTCACTTACCTGTTTCAGTGCTTCAGTTTCTGTGGACCTTGTAGTTGTTTGTATTGCTTTGCTTACTTTCTGGATGCTTTCACTGTGTGGGTGATTGTAACAATCCCCAGTTCCCCGTGGCTATGTGAGTGGGGCCAGATTCTTGCTCTGGTCTCTAGTAGGCCAAACAACTCCTATGGCTGATGTGACGCAGTAGGGAGACTCCCTCTCAGTGAGATGGCTTCAGGGAGCCACCAGACTTTTCTAAAATGACTGTATATGTAAAATTAAATTTTCTCCCTTGTTACCTAGAAATCAATAATATAAAAAATCAATAGAGTACCTTACAACAGGGTCAAGTTCTGGCATACTTACTACCTCCCTGATATTTGCTTTTTTTTCTGTACCATTTTAACTCGCATATGTGTGAAGTCTTCTGTTTTAAGACAAGGCTGAAAGTTACTCAAATATGAAGGCAGAGTGCGTAGTAGTGACAGGCGAAGAAAGCCTTAGCAGTATGCAAATCATTTTTATTACAGTATTTATGATTAAGTGAAGCTACAGTACTTTGTTCTAAGTGTGCCAGAGAAGGATACAAGATGGAGCATTGCATTACAATCTGGTTTCACAGCATTATGATCAAAGTATAAATAGTTAAGTACTTTCTACATGGCCACCTGAAGACAATGAGAAGACTTGTCACAGTAAGAAAGTAGTCTACATTAAGGGGGCATATTCATGTAAAATTAAAAGTTGTTCAATTTGCTTATAAATTTTTTTATGAAATGGTTATAGAAAGGGCTGCAGCTGGTCCAAGTTTCATCATCACACCCTAAACAGAAAAGGAGAAAAAAAATAAACAACGAATTATGCAACGAATTTTCAAATAGTTTCAGGGAACACATGTGTCAACTAAAATCATTTCCATAACACTCAGATATTAGATTTAGCACATAATAAAGGAGTCTAGTGATCAGTTTTATCAAAAAAGTGTTTAGTGCAATAATATAATTATTCATAGTTACCCTTCTAAAAAAATATGCAATATATGATATTTATAAATTTTTATAAAATCAACAAATAGACTATGGACTAATATGTCTACTAGAGTCTGTAGAAGCACAAATGCTACATATAAGGTGTAATTTGCATGTAAATTGAATAATAAATGAAAGCTCTGAAGTACTTTGAAGGTGTAAATTACTTTCCAGAGTAAAATAAAGATCCAAGTTCGGCCACCTGTAGCTGAGCTTGACTTCGACAGATTTCGTTCATAATTGGCACCCTTGCAGATAGGCATCCATTGAGCAAGGTGTGTAAGTTTCATGCAAATCCCTTGATAACAAACGAGAAAAAAAATTGGCAAAAAAAAAAAAAATTTTAAATATAAATATATTGAACATACATATTACAATTATTACAAGAGTTTGTGCTTCTACAGCACATAGTAGACATTTTAGTTGACACATGTGTTCCCTGAGATTATTTGAGAATGTTGAACATTCGTTGCATAATACGTTGTGTATTTTTTTTCTCCTTTTCTGTTTAGGGTGTGATGGTGAAACTTGGACCAGTTGCAGCCCTTTCTATAACCATTTCATAAATAAATTTATAAGCAAATTGAACAACTTTTAATTTATAACGTTTTAAGTTAATATGCCCTCTTAAAGTTAAATTGCATTAAAAGTAAGAGTATTTGATGAGGCTACTAAGTGTTGGTAGTTTTATTTACAAGTCGGTTTCATTAATTGTTGTTGCTCATTAGAATTTCACTTTTTATGTACGGTTATCTATAGTATTGCAAATTTTATCTACAACTGCAAATTCATTTTCTCGAAGTAAAGTTGTGCAGTAGGCCTGTATATGTACATCATAATATTAGGAGAAATATTATTGTATAATAATCTTAATTCAAATTCAGTTTAATACAAAATGAACACTAACTAATTTATTTTTATAATTTACAGCATTTTCTCTGTAAATTCAGTAGTTCAAATTAAAACATTACGAAATTGTCTATCCAAGTATTTCCTTTGATAGTCAGCAACGACTAATTCGTTACTTATACCAATGACATTTAAGTGCATTGTATAATGAATAAGAATAGCATTACTAATAGTACAGCTAAGCCTCTTAAAATATTAATAATGCTTTTGATTACTGTATTACACTTTGTTACACAGTGAACATGAAAATGTCTGGCATCAACAGGCCAGTCGGGTGAATTGTAGCCTTATAGTACTGTATAGTACAAGCAACTATACAGTATTTTTAAAAAGCCTTTATTTTTGTTTTGTTAATGATTTCAATACAGCATTTGTGAGGAAACCTGAAGCCATGGAAATACAATACAGTAGTACTAATGCAAGTCTCTGGGGGATCAACTACACAAGTTTTACTGTTATAGGTCAACGAATCACAACACTGCTGTACTCACATTGAAGAAATATTCAAGTTTATTGATAGTAACATTTTGGTAATTATATTGTCTTAGAAATATTTCCAAGGTATTTGATGAGTAACCAGTTATTATTAAGTAACAAAAAAAAAAAAAAAAATTCACGACATAAAAAGTTTTTCTTATGTCGTGAATTTACTGTCTACACATTTGTTGTAGTTCATTTAGTGTTATGCTGCAAAATCTGGTACATAAATTGATAATATTGGGTAGTTTTCCAACCATTAGTAGCTTGCACCTTGCCACAGAGCTAGTAAAAAATCAAATGGGATTCTTTTTTTCTACAGAAATGCTGGCAGAGGGTACCGCCCACTGCTGTTGAAGACATCAACTTTCTCTGAAAGTGATGAGTCTACTTGAGCACCGCAGCCATCTGGATCATTGCCACTCTTATGAAACCACTTTAGTAGAAATGTGGAGTAATAATTGTGATGATAGTATGGTAGTGTTAACTTTATTTATAATAATTATAATAATCTTTGTCCTGGAATGTTTTCCCTTTAAAATGTTTAACAAAGTACTAGACAGACCATTTAAATGCGAGGTATCGGGAAATACATTCACATGTACATCCAAAAGTCAACTGTAGCTAAAAATGTTTCCATGTCCTTAACTTGGGGTTGAGAACCTTATATAAACTCACATTATTTCTAAATCATCTGTTCTTTCCCATTACAGTATACATATATTTATGGATAATAAATCATCTTTACTTAAAAATAATGGCATTAAATGATAACATTTAAACATTAACAAGTGATTTGCTATTCCTATTAAATGTATCACAGTACAGTACTATAATTTTGTTCAAAAAATTATTATATAATAATTTGTTGCTAGTCAAAATATATTTCATGTATTACTATCTGATTAAAGATTAAAATGAGCATATATATATATGTTGTACTCAAACAGATTATGCTTGCTTTATAAATGAAAATGTGTGTGTTGTAACAGACTTGCTCCCATACTCAAAGGAATACTGTATTAAGTAATTGAAAAATTAGGAATATTGAAATATTTCCTCTTCAGTCAGTATGAAGCTAAACTTTTAAAACTTGGGAAATTTATTAAAAAGAAACTTTTACACCCTGGAATAAATGAGGTTTATTTTGAATAAAACAGCTTTGTACGCACAGACCAACGAAGTTTTGATCGAGGATCTTCTCCAGGAGCTTTGAACTTATCCCAATGTGCCTTGTAGAAATGATATAAAGTAACTGGATCAGGCCGACTAGGGTACTCTGGCAAGCCATCTGAAAAGAGCAAAATTTTACTAATTTATTGAATAAGTCTTCAGACAATATACTATCCACATTGCAGAAAAAAATATGGAATGCAGTACAGTAATGTACTGGTACTTTGATTACATGAATATATGAGTATGTGGATGTTCTGAATGGCAATAATAAAAAATGAGCCTTGAGAATTATATAATGGGCATGCAATAAATGTAAATGATGATGACTTCAAATGTGTTCAATAAAAGGAAGACCTGTTGAATATAAACTTGTCAAGGATATAGGTATAAACAAGTACCATAGAATGACACTTGGAAAATTGCGAATGTGTGATACTTTTGCGAGATTTAAGTTGTTGGCATGTAGGTGAAGGCTTCTCCCGAGGTTGAGAGCCAAAAGAATATAAGTTACAAAAATAACTTAAGATGAACTATGCTCTTTTTATCACTTAAGGGTTGATCCTGCAGGTGGCACAGTACGGGGTCATTAGGTAACATGGGCCCCATACCCAGGTCTGCTCCCTCTTTAACTGCTTTTCTTAAGCTGGTCTACTTGGATGCATCATTTCACAGTACTTAGCAGTGAGGATTCTTATAGTACAGTATTGTATTTTCAGTGAGTGAGACCAAGTGGTGTGAAGCCATCTTTTCACATATCTGACATTATAGTTTATAACTGTTGCAGCAAAGTCAATCATTGATCTTTATGTATTTTTCTTTTGAACACATTTACCAAACACATCGGTGCAATGGCTTTTTAGCTTTTAGATTATTTTATCTACTAGGCTTTCACGTTTTATCTGCTAGGATATCTACTTTTTACCTGGGAAAATCATTTAGCGCCACATTGTTTTATAATTACAGCTGTGTTCTGCATTCAGACAAGGAAAAAAAGGGGTATTGATACTTATAGTGGAGACATGGAAGCAAGTTTGTTTAAATGTGGATGAACTGAGCAAGATGGAGCAGATGATAGCATTAAGTAATAACTGTAAAAAGTAATAAGGATTTGCAAACAATAAGTGCATCTGGCTAATGCTGTAAATACTTCTCTTCTGTCGAAATACCACTCGGAATACCAGGAAGTAAAATTATTGTGGAATATTATAAAATAGGGAAATGCATGCTTTTATGGACTCGTATCATATGCCAAACCAGATCTAAAGAAGAACCGAGAGATACCAACACAGTTATTTTAGTACAAGGGTCAGTTTCAAGAATGGAAAATTGATAATGATGATGTTAAATGGATATCAGTTCAGTTTTGGCCCCCCTTATAGAGATTTGAATTAGTTCTAAAACCAGCATAGCCAACAGTGGGCTACACTGTCCAATTTCACCATGCACCTCCAATACATTTTAACAGTGTGCATCTCTCAAATTTCAAGTGAAGACAAAGATGTTCTCCGAATTTTGCCTAATATTGCACCCTAAAAATAAAAAAGGTACTAAAATGTTTACAGGGACCTTATCAGTGTAAACTTACCTTTATGTTTTGCCATCCCAGCAACCTTTTGCTTTCTAAGATCCTGGTTCACTTTATTCCCATTTGATTGTCCTCTTGATTGATCATCTGTTGGTCTTTGCAATGTGACTTGTGAATCTACAACTGGCCCTGTTGGCATCCTGTGTGTATCAACATGTGTGTGTCTGAATGTTCTACCTCTATTTTCAATTTTATTTTTTTGTAGTAGACCAGAATACGATTTAATCTTTTCCTTAGACATTCTGGCTCCTGTAGTACTATCACTTGGAGAATACATGGCTGAAGAAGAGTCGCTCTTCTCTCTTTCTGATACAGATGTAGCTGATGCTCTACTATCAAAGTCAGAATATCCACTTTCTTCAGCATCTTCATTTGCATTATTTCTTGACTGAGACAGAGAACTCCCAAATGGCCTGAAAAAGATGGTTATATACAAAAGTCAATGAAAACATGAAATATGGTTAATTTATAATATAAATTTAACATATTTAATACTTTTCCATAATCGAGGACCTTATGCAGAAAAATTTATAATAGCTTGGGCACTGTTTCTGTACATCCTCCTGTATTAACATTCTTTGTATATGTTTCCTCTCATACCTCCACTTCACTCCTCTAATATACTACAACTCTACTTACTACATAAAATATTACATTTGCAAATCGTGTGAAGTTCATTATGCCTGTATTACACTCAGATTTATGTTATTAAGTATAGATGCACCAAATAATCCGCCCCATGCATGGGACCAGCACATTTAGTCTTACTGAAAGTGATGTAGGTTTTTGTATTATTAGGTTAATCTATTGGACGAGCAAACCTTAGGTAACATGGCTATATTTTCTCCATCAGGAGGTTTAGGCCAGAAGACAATTAGGAAATGAAGGCTATCGATATTCACAATTACACTCGTCATTTTATCATATCTTCCACCACCACATTAATCATCTTTGAGAGCTATCACTATCAAACCTCAGCTGCATTGCAATGCTTTACAAGATTGGGCATTTGATGCCCATTAGTTTTATCCTATACAGACATTCACAGTTTTTCATAAATTGCTTCAAATTAGCTATGCCTTTCTACTGCTCTTTTCGTCCTACCAACACTCAATCCCAGATTCTTCAAACACGATAACCATATCTGAACATCTTTGTCACCCTTTAATGCTCCAACCCTAAAATTTATATAAAATATTCTCCTAAACAATCTAACAATCCATTTGTTCGACTATTTAATTGAATAAATTATATTTAGTTATTGTAAATTTTAACTAAAATTATGCACATTCAACATCAATTTGCCTGTTCTTGTAACACTAGAAACTTACAATATTCAGTCAACACAAATGTTCTGAAAATCATCAGTTTCCACAACTCAAATCATCAATATTTTCCTATGCTAATGCCACAATTTGTGCAGAGCATTTGTACATTCCCACAAAAACTGGACCAATCAAACTTAAAGGTATATAGGAAAATAGTGTTAGGTTCCAGTAACCATCAATAGTCCAAAAGTTTTCCTTATTCTTTACTTGACAAAACAACCAATTTTGACATTAATTAATTAACCCTCCACCATTCAGCCACAAATTCAGCACAAAATCAAGTCAACCAACATGAGGATTAGTGCAGATTAACCCTCAATATGTGGTCATTGTCATTTGTGGATTAACTGGGCCACTGCAGTTATTGTCATAAGACATTGTTATTAATGCCTAGTTTCTATACTAAAGATATGGATGTAGTGGAGTTCACACAGACCCAAGAATTTGTTTTACTATTTTGTAAATTGTGCTTAATACTCAATGAGGTTTTCATGTACTACAGGTCTGCACTTATCAAATTACTACTAAGTATTTTCCACAAGCATTTGAAACCATACCTGGATGACATTCCCAGATAGAAGGCCAGCAGATGAGTGGGTTGCAAGACGCTTCTTTTCACTACACCATTAACAGATTTGGGTGATATAGATGTATATATTACATTGTAGGCAAGTAATATAATACTCATTAACTGTATTGGTCAATTACACTATGTGTACATGAACTGACTTTACAGCAAAAAACACTAAATTGTGTAAACTAATCAGTGAAACAAAAAAAAATCCAAGGTGATGGCATGGAAACCGCTCTTAGTGTGGTGGTAATTACCACAATGACCCCGCCACCAAAAATCTTCCTAGAGCTCTCATTCACTCACTCACAAAACCATAAGATGTACTTACCTAGTTGTGCTTGCGGGGGTTGAGCTTTGGCTCTTTGGTCCCGAATGATGTAGATATCATCATTTGCAAGTCACACACTCACGCTAGTAAAACCAATCATGTCCTCTGCTTTCATTACTTCCACTCACTAGATATACAAAGAATATTCCTCATTTAAATTCTAATATATTTTTCCCACCAGTTAACATTCTCCCACACTTTTCTTAAATAACCCCTTTAAATGTTTTGTTAAATCTCCTTCTTGCACTTTCTTCTTTCCAAATTAATTTAAATACTTTGACAAATTTCATTTAGTTTTTCTTGCAAGCACTTCATTCACTCTCATTCTTATGATTTAAACTTTTCACATACCTTTTATTCAAATCATGCTTCTGTTTTCTTGCCTCACTTTCCCCTTCACTTTGTATTCACATAATCCCTTCCTCTTTGTAATTAACATGTGCTCTTGCAATGTCCTCATCGCAAAGAGCACTTCCTCTCGCTCAACTACAGGTCTACACCATGCAGTGGTTGGGTTGCCACATCACTATCCCCAGTTTCTTGAACTGCAAATTTGTACTTTTAATCAAAGGTACTAGATCATCATATCATGCAATTATATAGACTTGTAACCAATTTTTATAATTAGCAATGGCTGGTTTTCATATACCACTTATAAATAGAAGCATGGAATACATGGTATAAATACAGAGAAAAATAAATGCATTGCAATATTATATACATACAGTACATAAAAAAAATGCATTGAAATACCCTTTTCTAGGTGCACCCCTGAAGCTTCCTGAAGCTCTCACCAAGATCAAATATAAATTTAAATGAAATAAGTTTATTGAGGTATAAATACACACAAAGATACGAGGTAAGTCCATCAATTCTCATTCTGTTTAGTACGTGTTCACACACACAATATTTTATTTATATATATATAATAATATATATAAATATATATATACTGTATATATATTATATATCTCGGATTGGCCTCATCAGTCACACCAGACGCGGCACCAGGATTGACAACTAGGGCGCAACTCCATAGTCTCCCGAGACTGGTGGACGACGACGACGACGACGACGAATAATCTCCAAGAGATTATTTGTATTTGAAGTACATGGGTGAAGCATTTAAAGCATTGTGGTTCGAATAGAGGTCATCAGTGAGATAGTGATCATGAACAGAGCCATTCCAGGAAGAGGTTTGTGAAAGAAAGGCGTGAAAAGGAGATCTAAGTAGTATACAAGAGAAGAACAAGCGAGTGAGACTAACACCCTGTAAATTTCAGGCTGTATTTGACAATTTGTCGGAGTTATCTAGTGAGGAATGTGTTGTTGATACTGACACTGATGAAGTTAGTGAGTGTATTGAAACAGAGATGGCCAAGGAGGATTTTGGTAGTGATGGAAGTCTGACCCCCACGCCCGAATAACAGCCCAGGACTTATTTGCAAAGACAACCGATAGCACAATATTTCTGAACGCCTCAAATTCTTTCAGTGTTTGTCTTCATATACAGTGAGTGGACACAAAAATTATTTAAAACTTCTCTACCAGCACTAAATACTAACATTCAGTATTCTCTATTTGCATACAGTCTTGAACACAGCTTCAGTACCTATTTGAACATACAAATCCAAGATATTATAGTGTATAATAATGGTCAAGAAAATTACATTAAATATCATCAGTCTAATAACAAATTGCTTCAATATCAAATACCATATGGTATTACACCCATGCATAGATTCATTACCCTCTGTACTGTACCTGACTGAAGACTTCCAAGTAGATGGCATTTGTTGTTCAGGAGGAATTGGTGTAGAAGTATCTGGTAATGGCATCCTTATATTTAATTTGCTTGGTATGGCAGGAGTTTCATCATGGCTAACAGAGTCGTGCAAGTCTCTGGACTGACACCTTTGCTGTTTAACTTTGCGGAGATCATTCTTGATCAATTTTAGAAGATCTGCAAAATAGTTTTTATGGTTAGTATGCATTAGATGTTTAAATATGTACACACTTGCATATCTGTGTGTGTGCAGGAACAGGCTCTAGCACCAGGGATCTACCTCTTAACCACTCATTTTTTTGTTTAATAGGACAATACACAGGCAAAACTGACCACCCTGGGGAATAGTGTTGAATGTAATGAAACATCAATTTCTGGGCAAGCCCCAGTGGTTTCCTGAAGATACTATCCCTGATAGTGTACCACCTACTAGAATGCATCAGCTGCAAAGTTCTATAGGTCTACCTGGGACCAGTGCCAGAATCTGCCCCCCCACTCACAGAGGCACAAAAAGCAGTGGCATTTACTGATTGCTCTCATTTATCTGGATTATATGAGAAATCTCTCTCACTGGATAAGCTGAACGTCCAAATAAGCAGGAATTCTTACCAGGAAAGTCCAAAAATAAACACATTAGTAATTTTTGTGCCACAACCAACATAATTCATATGTCCACACACACACACACACACATTACATGGTTAGAGAAAGATTGAAAGAATTTAGTGACAACAGAAATTTCATCTTACCTAGTTGGAGTTCATCTGCTTAATTGATGTTTAAAGGTTTCAGTGTTATTTACCTAACCTCACCTAACACAACACTAAAATTATGTACATAAGCTTTGCATTCCCTTATATCACAGACCATACTCATGCCTATACTAACATCCTTCACAGCACTCTTAACAGAACACCCATTTTCACAAAGTTCAATCACCCATAGCTTATTTTTAACCCTTACACTGCTACAGCCTGGGCTGTACATGGGGGGTATAAGCTGGGGCTGGGTAAAATATATTTGAATTATGTGAAAATTAATATTATATGTTAAGCAAATCTCCAACTTATTGACTTCAGAGTCGTGAAAGTTTCATCCCAAAATTTTCAGAAATGGATTTTAGACAATTTTTTTTTTTTAAAGAAAAATGTTTTGTTGATAAGGAGAACATTTCCTATTAACTAGAACCGAGGGATAATGCAGTAATAAGGAGATGCAAGCACCTGTCCGATGCGCAAAGAAGAAGAATAGTAGTTAGAAGTGTCCACAAAGTGGATATACAGCTGGTGCCTTTATAGCATTGCTGAGTAATACATAATAACAAATAATAAAAGTATGTTATCATGCTCTATTTTGTTAGATATCATACAAATACATTGTCCAATGGTATTACCTGTTACTTTCACCAATATCCACAATTTTTTTTTTTTAGGGGTGATTTTTTTTTTCTTCTTTGTTTATTATCTGATTTTGTTGTAACCTCTACATCCCAGAGAATGCATACCCTTCCATAACTATGTGAAGAAAGAATTAAATTGGTCAACTAATAAATCAGTCATAACTGGCAGAACTTGGGACTTTGAATTTTTTGTTCCTTATTTTTTTTTTACATATTTCAAACTCTTCTTCTTGATAGTAGCTGCAGTTTGCATGAAGGGTTTGTCCTCCCAATGACTGCACCAGTACAGATGTTGGTGGAGGCATTTATGTTGAAGATGATAAGAGTTTCAAAAGTGCTTGTTGCGTTGTGCTGTAGACAGAGGAGCGGCGACTAAAACAGAGGTGTATGTTAGAGGGAGACTTGCCGCACCGTAGGGTGGTATGTTGTGTTTATGGCGTCAGCCGATCCAATGTTGCGACAAGGCAGTTGTTTTCTGTGTTTAGCCGTTGGTGGCGCCAGGTATAAATGTGGCGCAGGTCAGATGTGACCCAATTTGTTGGTCAACTGGAGATATTTAGCCAGTGCTTTGACTCTTTGGTATTTTTCTTGTAACGAGTGGTCACCGCCTCCTAATATATGCTCGATGGTAAAGGGTATTTTAAGTGAGTTAAGTACTTGTTTGAAATTTACTCTGGCACTATAATGCCGGGCTCCCCCTCCCCGAGAGGGGGAAGGGGGAGCCCCAGACCCTTCACGCCAGCTACCCACATCTCAGTTCTTGGGGCTGATGCTATAGGTAGAGGTTGTGTGCTCTGGCTCCAGTGTCTTTACAGCACTGTGCTTCGTGTATGGTGTTTGTTTTTCCAAGGGCGTGAGAGCCAGGAGATATCTTCAGTACTTGGGCTGCATGCGCCTAGGGCTGCCTTCCCTACGTGCCCTGTAAGTACTGCCCTTGGAGCTCGGGGCCACCTTCCACAGGCTCCTCGGGACCTGCCTCTGCTGGTCCATTCTACCGTTCGGTTTTTCAGCCGCCCGTTGGGCTCTTGGGTGTTCTGTTCTCCCTTGTTACCTGCGGGTAAGTGGCAGTTTGCACTGGTAGGGGCACAGGGTACTGCGCAGCTTCATTTTCCCAACATAGCGGCCGGCTTTGACCCTTGGGGTTCGCTGTCCTCTTGCGGGGTTTGTTTTTTGTTTTTGCCTTGTCGGGGGGTTCTGTGTAAATATTATTATAGATTGAAAATTGAACATGTAATACTGTGACGAACATTTTTGATGGGCACACTAGTGACATGTATCATTATCATCAATATTATATCCGTTTTAATGTAAACAAATAGGAAATGACATCCAAGTGCATAAAATAGGCAAAAAAAACTACAAGAAAATTCTTGTATTATTGATCAATATGATCAATAATATGTGTGAGGAAACTTTTTTCTCTTGAATTGCCCATGCGACCGATTTCGGGAGTCTCCTGTACAAGTGCTCATGATTTGATGTTATTGTGCACCTTTTCTACTTTACTGCAACCAAAGTAGTGTAATTTTTATTTGTTTTTTATATTGCCATGATCAGGGAAATGATTTTAACAGTATTAAAAGAATTTTGTTTAACGTGCATTACGGAGTTGTCAAATTAAACAGGCACACAGTATATGGGATAAATAATAGCATTATATATGTAGAGTACAGTACTTTAAATTACACACAAACTTTAAAGTCTGAAAAACTGCATACCAGTACTGTACTCACTTTTCTCTTTTACCTTAGATACACTCTTGTAATGTACTAAAGATATATGTACACCTACCCTTACGGAGACGTTCAACATTTTCATCAGAAACATCTTCGAATCCCAGCTTAGTCAATTCCTCCCGCACTTCTTCCTCGGTGACCCTCAAACGGTAAGGCATCTTAACACCTGAATTATCAATGACAAATATTCATCACACTGCAGGTATATTCAAATGGTGTACAATACAATATTTACAAACACCCAACTCCTAATTAAAATAATAAATTAAAGATTACAATATTATTTTTTAACAAATTATTTTACCTCACAGAGAAATGAAGTTTAAATGTATTCCTGGTACTGTATACTGTATAGTCGAACACACTTTACCTGCTTGCTGAAACACTGCTAAAAATACTGTATAATAGCACAAAAATATTTTAATCATTATGTTTTACTATACTGTATCTGCTAAATAACAAGATGTAGATGAACACCACGCTGGAAGTAGACTTTATTTGGAGACAACATGTTGCTTGCACTATGAGAATTTGCAGACATACAGTCCACTTAAATTATCACACAACTACCAAATAATGTGAGGAACTGACCTGCGAGATTTATATTTATTTAACCGATATGAATTTATATAGAATTTATATTTACATTAATTTATATATTGCACTGTAATAGCTTTATCAAGTCTAACATGCTACACTTTACACAGAGCCAAAGATTATAAAGAGGGGAAAAGTGGGAGGAATGAGGTGTAGATGAAGTTGTGACAAGGTTGTGGAGGTAAAGTGGCAAGGTAGGGAAGCAAACATGCAATGTAATTTGCAGTTTATATCTTGAGTAAATTACATCATATTTAGCAAGGGCAGTTGCAATGCTGAATTTTTCTCGATTCTGCTGAATGGTGCTGCAGTGTTTGACAGCTGCATAGTTAATTCTGTCTTGGTAGTGCAGTTGGGCTCGTTCAACTTGAAACCAGGAATCCCAGGTTTTAATCCTGGGTGGGACAGAAATGGTTAGGCATGTTTCTCATCACATGCCTCTGTTCACCTAGTAGTAAATGGGTATCCAGGAGTTAGTCGACTGTTGTGGTAATGCACTGGGGAAAGGTCAGTAGTTCAACCTTGAGGTGGGCACCTCGATATAAGATATATTCGACTATATAAAACTATATACAGTATATATAATATATATTATTATACTGTATTATTATTATATATATCCAATATATAATATTAGTATATTTTGGTACCAGTCTTTCTTGTAAACATATGTTGTTGAATATGACCGAATGGGTAGGATTAACGATTCTAACATGAATCTTCTCAATATTTCTCACGTTTTTCTTCACCGTCGGAGGTAATTGAAAAATTAACTCTCCCAAGTTCATTTTCACATTTTTATTTTGGTCTGATGCCTAGAAGCTTTTCGCAAGACCTCTCACATTTTCAAAGAAAATTTTTTATGTACTTAAGTAAACTACTCCGTTTAAAGTTTATATTTTTTTTGGGTAAGGTGAAATGACATAAATGTTTTTGGGCGAGGTGATAAAACATGAACCAATGGGTAAATCATTGGGTAAAGATAATTTTACATAATCAGAACACGAACCAATGGGTATATATCGTATCTTCTCTTCTTACTTCTATGTTGGTTCAGGGCCTTGAAGTGGGACCCCCATTTCAAGAAACTTTTTTAATGAGTGTAATTGGACAGACTTGTTGCTAAGCAGGGAAGTAATCGAGATGTATGCCAAATTTTGAACAATGTACGATGAAAGCACACAAACATTCATACCTAAACAGAGATGCAGTGTGAGAAAAGAGGATTGGTTCAACAGAAATTGTGAGAGGGCCAGAGACCAAGACACAAAAATGGAATCAATATAGGAAGAGGCCAAACCACCAAACATACCAGCAATACAAAGATGCGAGAAATAACTACACAGCAGTAAGGAGAGAGGCAGGAAGAAATTTTGAAAAAGTGATAGCGGACAAATGTAAAACAGAACCAGGCCTATTCTACAAATTCATAAACAGCAAATTGCAGATAAAGGATAATATCCAGAGGTTGAAAATGGGAAACAGATTCACCGAAAATTAAAAGGAAATGTGTGAAACACTAAACAAAAAGTTCCAAAGTGTGTTTGTGCAAAATGAAATCTTCAGAGAACCAGACAATAAGAATTCCAGAGAACAACATATAGCACATAGAGGTGTCTAGAGACAAAGTGGAAAATATTCTCAAGGAGTTGAACAAAGCAGTTGACCCAAATGGAGTTTCACCATGGGTACTGAGAGAATGTGCATCTGAGCTCAACATTCCACTTCACCTGATTATTCAGGCATCCCTGTGTACCTAAGTCGTAGCAGATGCATGGAAAAAGGCTAACAGAGTTCCAATCTACAAAAGTGGTGGCAGGGAAGACCCCCCTCAACAATTATAGACCTGTATTGTTGACAAGTGTAATAGTCAAAATATTGGACAAAATAATTAAAACTAAATGTGTAGAACACCTGAAGACAAACAATATATCAGATCGTCAGTATGGTTTTCGATCTGGAAGATCCTGTGTATCGAATTTACTCAGTTTCTATGACCGAGCCACAGAGATTTTACAGGAAAGGGATGGTTGGGTTGACTGCATCTATCTGGACCTAAAAAAGGCTTTCGGCAGAGTTCCACATAAGAGGTTGTTCTGGAAACGAACACATTGGAGGGGTGACAGGTAAGATGCTAACATGGATGAACAATTTTCTGATAGAAAAATGAGGGCAGTAATAAGAGGAAGTGTATCGGACTGAAGAAATATCACAAGCGGAGTACCACAGGGTTCAGTTCTTGCATGGGTAATGTTCATTGTCTACATAAACGATCTACCAGATGGAATACGGAATTATATGAACATGTTTGCTGATGATGCTAAGATAGTAGGGAAGATAAGAAACTTAGATGATTGTCATGCCCTTCAAGAAGACCTGGACAGAATAAGTATATGGAGCACCACTTGGCAAATGGAATTTAATGTAAATAAATGCCATGTTATGGAATGTGGAATAGGAGAACATAGACCCCACACAACTTATAAATTATGTGAGAAATCGTTAAAGAAGTCTGATAAAGAGAGAGATCTAGGGGTAGTTCTAGATAGAAAACTATCACCTGAGGATCACATTAAGAACATTGTGCAAGGGGCCTATGTTACACTTTCTAACTTTAGAATTGCTTTTAAAAATGGAAGGCAAAATACTAAATAAATCGTTCATAACTTTTGTTAGACAAAAGCTGGAATGTGCAGCGGTTGTATGGTGCTCATATCTTAAGAAGCACATTAGCAGTCTCCGTGGTGTAGTGGTAAGACACTCGCCTGGCGTTCCGCGAGCGCTATGTCATGGGTTCGTATCCTGGCCGGGGAGGATTTACTGGGCGCAATTCCTTAACTGTAGCCTCTGTTTAACGCAACAGTAAAATGTGTACTTGGATGAAAAAACGATTCTTCGCGGCAGGGGATCGTATTCCAGGGACCTGCCCGAAACGCTACGCGTACTAGTGGCTGTACAAGAATGTAACAACTCTTGTATATATCTCAAAAAAAAAAAAAAAAAAAAAAAAAAACATTAACTGGAAAAAGTGAAGAGACATGCTGTTAAGTGGCCCCCCAGAACTGAAGGTCAAGAGCTACAAAGTGACATTAGAGGCATTAAATATGCCAAAACTAGAAGACAGAAGAAAAAGAGGTGATATGATCACTGCATACAAAATAGTAACAGGAATTGATAAAATTGATAGGGAAAATTTCCTGAGACCTGGAACTTCAAGAACAAGAGGTCATAGATTTAAACTAACTAAACACAGATGCCGAAGAAATATAAGAAAATTCCCTTTTGCAAACAAAGTGGCAGACGGTTGGAACAAGTTAAGTGAGAAGGTGGTGGAGGCCAAGACCGTCGGTAGTTTCAAAGCCTTATATGACAGAGTGGTGGGAAGACAGCACACCACGAGCATAGCTCTCATCCTGTAACTACACTTTAGGTAATTACACACTTATGTAATTACATAGACACAAATACAATATACAGGCTACCTATCCCTGATAAAATTTTATTAAAAATTAATTATATAAACTTTGAGGACAAGATTAACATACATAAAATGCACTTGTTGCACCCAGTTCTACGATGAGTAATGCACCGAGAGCTACCATCTCCAAAATAACACAAGATTAACTAGATGTAATCTGCAGCTCACATAATGGACCAAAATGTTATGAGAACTAGCATAGAAATCCCAAACAAAACCCAACAGGGGCACTGGTTCTATTAAATAAATGTTTGTTATTAATTTTTTTTGTAGCCCACCATCTTGTTCCATAATGATCAATATTTGTTCTGATGTTCATGGTCTTACAATTATGAAAAAAGTGATATTTTAGAGAATAAATTATTTATCAACACATTCATTGTCATATAAGTATAGCCATCATATCAGTCATTAATTCCTATACAACATTTCGCAGATTGGTCACATCAGATTGGTCCTTATTTCACTTTATAGCCCTGGAATTAGACTTGTAACCGCCCATATAGTCTAACAAAATATTTTATAGAATTTGAGTAGAACCTAAAATATTAGTAATTACCTTAAGAGAGCAACTCTGATAATATCTGTGCATAGGTTCGTCCCTTCAGGTATATGGTTCCCCCACATTAGAGGGCACGAGGCCTCAGTTTAGTGTTGGGATTATATTCTCTCTCATGTTGTTTTCTCTTAGTTTTTCTTGAAGTTGTCTTTCCCTATTATGAATTTTCCCTAAGTATTTTACCCCAGCCAGGTGTTTCATAACAACGTGAGCACTGTGTACCTGTTGCCTCAAAAGGATCTTAACACCTTACCTTTTAACTTACCAAGTGAGGAACCCGAGGCAGGACGGCAGCCACACCAACAACGCCACACCACAATTGAGGTCACACAACAACAACAGGAATTTTTGTGCCAACGATTTTAAAACTGATGTTACATATGTCATTATATCCGCCTTATTTAAAAGAGAATTGTTTCCTTTCTAATATTATGTCCGTATATTGTGCGCAAATTATTTTATGAAAATTAATATATATATTACATTTTCTAGGTAATAAAATATAAATATATCTTTCTTAATTGTAAAAGTTTCGTATTTATTCACAAATACAATTATAGTATGTAAACAGTGTTGCAGCGTTACCACGGTCTGACAGCACCCTATGTAACAAGCGACGCTGTTTACTCGTTCGGTCTGAAAGCAGGATAATTAAATGTTTTACCTGAATTCGCCGAAAGAAAACATTCTAATGGCCTTCACGGAAAATTTTAAAGACGGTCATTACTGAATTCGTTTAAAAATATGTATAAAAAATGAGAAAGGAAAGAAAAGAAAGGGTATTAGATGGATGATAGGTAGTAAAAAGAGCTTTGATAATTCATCAGATCCTCTGGAGCTATAAATCTACGATGAACATCAGAATTTATAAGATATATGAAAGCCCCAGAGATGCTTTTTCACCGACAGGGGCATAAATCCATAAACCTAAGCTACTCTATCCATTTGATATGTATTTTATTGTCTCAATAAACGTACCTGAACTTGAATTACCCTACCCTACCCAACTTGAACCTACTACCCAAAATCATTTACGTCCTCTAATTACTCAACACAAAGCTGCTATTAGGACAATATCCAACTCTGGCCCCAGACATCACTCGGTACCCCTACTCAAATCTCTGAATATGTTAGATATTAAGTCACTGCACATTCTCTCATGTGTATTATACATATATAAAACGCTGAACTGTAATGCCAATCCTGACCTCAAAAGCTTCATTGAAGGTTGTAACAGAACCCATGAGCACCACACCAGAAATAAATACAGTTTTGATATTCCAAGAGTACGACTTAATCAAACTAGAAATTTTCTACAAATCAAGGGACCCAGAATGTGGAATGACCTTCCCAACCATGTTAAAGACTGTACCTCTCTCAACCAGTTTAAGATAAAAATGAAGCTATACCTAATAAATTTCCTGTAACCTACCTTGCCCCTCTATTGTCAACCCATGTCTGTTTTTTAGTGGAGGCTAATAGATCAGCCTTACATTTCTTGTTCTCTCCTGATTTTTAGTCATAGGTGATTTTTTTTATTCTGAGGCTGGTATTTTCTTCCCTGATTCCACGTATGACTAACCATCCAGTGATTCTAGATTTCTTTCTTTATTATGCACCCCATACCCATCCCGTGGGCGGTGGTGTAAAGGATTACAGAGGCACATAATCGGTTCATGAACTGAACCCTCTAGTTCGTTTAGCTAAGCCAATAACAATGTTTGACGCTAGTTACAAAATTATCAATGTTGTATACACATGTACACACCCTCATTCATACAGGTATATATATATATATATATATATATATATATACTGTATATATATACGTATACACATATACATACACATACATATCTAATCACCCACACAATTACACACATCAATAATCTTTGTGTCACAAGTGACATTACAAGAGGCTCACAACAGTCACTATACGAGGCACTTTACATCTATAGTGAGTCACACAGTTACTAGTCTTGCTGCACACCCACCCAACTGGGCGGCAGCTTTACAGTCATGTGCATGCATTACCTACAGTAAGCAAATTTTGGATGAGATGGGAATATTGGATAAACTTATAGCCCAGCGTGTTTAGTCAGAGCTGGTTTGTTTTTATATTAAGGCTGGTATTATCTCCCCCTAATTCCATGTATGAGTAACCATCCTGTGAGATGGGAATAATAGTTGAACCTACAGCTAGTTCTTTATCTACACTGTGTAAAAAATATCTCATATAGAATAGGATAGCAGCACATTGCTGTGTATACCTAATTTAGCTAAATAAAAAAAAAGTCCTTCCTCGTAACTCATACCTCTCTGTTCTAGGACAGGATAATTTATTAATCGTTGTCTAAGTACTCCAATGTGTGTTTCTGATATCGTACGGAGCAAAAATGTAAGACTGCTGAATATTTATTTTCCTAAAAATAACAGCCGACACAGGTCGATGTACATAAAATCCGTATCAATTTCTATATATAGTTGAATTTTTTCGGTATATTTCTAAATCTTGATATATGAATTTTTCATAATAATGTCAGCATAATGTTAATTTTATTTCATTTACACAGCTCACTGGAAGAAGTTGTAGGAAGAAATATGTGTTAATGAGGTGGAGTATGTGAGCCGGAGATAGTAGAGAGCAGATGACGTCCTGTTGACAGCAACCATGGCAGGCCGGTGGACGCTCACCTGTGTTATACTCTTACTTACTGGTCTAGGCTCTACCTACGGCCTCTATGAAGACCAGATAGGCAAGTTTGACTGGTAAGACATCATTCTGCTATTGCGTAGCACGGCTCAATGTAATGAGGGTAGGTAAAGTGTACAGGTTCCTGAGACCGGGTCTTGTGTTGCTGGGATGGAGATGGTTAGGCACGTTTCCTTATTCCTGTTTCCTCTGTTCACCTAGCAGTAAGTAGGTGCCGTGTCGTTAAGCCACTGTTGCGGATTGTATCCTGGAGAAGATCATTAGTTGGACGTGGAAAACCATTGACCTCCCAAATGTTAACAAATTCCAGTTTGGCAACAGGATAATTTCGTCTTCATAGTTTTTTACCTTTTGCTTTAAAACTGCACTGTATCTATTGCTACCCAATCTCACAATCTTTATGTACCCAATCTGAACATCTTTATCATTGCTGTCTTCTTATATGTAGTCAATCTGCTGTATGGTGTCTATTATCTTGTTTAAATTACCAATCAAGCTGTCAATGTAATCAATCAGAGCTTTAATATACCAATGTGCTTTAATATACTTACTAATCTCTCTCATCTCATTTTTTTTCTTGCAATGTATTTATCATTTTATTAATTCTGATAGAATTTACCTACTTAAAATTATCTGTTAGATTAAGGACCTGCCTGAAACTCTGCGCGTACTAGTGGCTTTACAAGAGTGCAATTACTGTACAATGCTATGTATTCTCACAAACCCAATTTACCTTCTTGTATATAAATAAATAAAATAAAATAAATAAATAAGGATGCTGCTTCTGGAAACTTTCCTTGTTAAGACTACTCCATAGCGCGGTCGATAGAGCTTTGGTCTCACAAGCCTGGGGTCCACAGTTTGAGTCTCCCAGAGCCCAGGTGAATACAATCTCCCAAATGTTATCAAAAGCTGTACATCTCTTAACCAGTTTAATATGTTATGTTGATTTAGGGGCGACGACGGTCGAAACCAGTTTAATAGAGAGACCAAGACGTATTTACTTTATATCGTGTAATTAATATCTTATAATCAATACCATGTAACTAATTTCACTCATTTTCCCTTATCAGTTATTTTTGTGTTATTCTTGTTTTTTTCTTTTTTATTTACCTATTATTATGTACTTTCTGCATTTGTCATCTAATTTCTTGTTTCTTTGTTAAAGTGTTTACTCGTGTCCTTATGTTCCTGGTTCATTGTTAGTGTTGGCCCCATTGACCCCCATTACATTAACATATTACTCTGTTATGTTCTGAACAAAATGTTATGAGAGAGTGCAGTTGCTTTTCTAAACTACACCATGTATTTCCATTTTGTTATTAATGTAAATATGCTACAACTATTGACATCATATTGTTATAATCTGTGCCTGTTATCCTTAAATGTCATTTTTTTCATTCATTTGTTATTTCCCCCCCCCCCCCCCCTCACACTTGCCTAACCACTTGGGCTGAACAGTAAAGCGACGGTCTCACTTCGTGTAGGTCAGCATTCAATTCCCGACCGTCCAAGTGGTTGGGCACCATTCCTTCCTCATCCCCCCTGTCCCACCCCAAATTCTTATCCAGACCCCTTCCAAGTGCTATACAGTCAATATGGCTTGGTGCTTTCCCCCTGATAATTCCCTCCCTCCCCCCTCACACTCTCCCCCTCACACCTTTGTAAAAAATTTGTCTATTTTATGTTTTTGTGCAAAATGCTTTGCATAATAGTGGCTTCATAGATTGTGTAATTCCTGTCCCCACAATTTGTATATTACTCCTGTGTTCTTTGTACATGTACACACATTCTTTTGAATAAAACTATTGTATTGTATATACAGTATACAGTTTTAACAATTATACTATTATGTGCAAAATGCTTGTATACGTTTTCAACTGCCTATCCCCCAGTTAGTTCATTGAAGAACTACGTAAACTTGGCACATTTTACTATGTATTTGCACCAATACTAATACTTATTTACTAATACTTTTTTTTTCAGAGTGAGCAGTGCATTAAATGTCTGCAAACAATTTGACCATGCCTAACTATATCCCATGGGGTGTCATAGAGACTACATAGATTCGTTGTCCTGAGGCTACCTGTATTTATTTTTGTAAGAATTAATGGTCCTCTTGTATTATGAAATTATTAAATGTTGAATTTTCATGAACTTTCAGGGTTCAACAATATGTCGGTGTTGTTGAGCATGCTGTGTTTGATGAGTCCAGCATGCCTGCACGGCGAATTATTGTGGCCACTGCACAAAATGTATTGGCTGCTCTTTCAACTAAAAATGGTAAGGAATTACGTGTTGTTTACAATTATTATTTTCAAGGGCATTTTTCAGAACTGTGAATAACCATAGGGTCTTGTGCCCGACCCTGAGCCTAACTCTTACCTTAACATTTTATGGACTGTCTCTCTGAAGCCTGGTTACATCTTCCGGGACTGAATTTTAAAAGATAACATCATTGATAATAAGCAATTAAAAATGATAACTCGGACTCATGACAAAAATTAACTCCATTATGCCCATATAAGTGTAAAATATGGTTATAGATTTACATAATTTGTATAAAAAAACAAGGGTTTGTTTTGGGATGCTTACCTTTCTGGGTGCTTGACCCGGTCGATGGCAGACATAGAATGCTTCCAACCACACGGGGGGGGGGGGGGGTTCTATAGGCCATTGCTCTCCTTGCCTCTCTGAGGGGGCCAGGTTCTGGCTCGTGTTTCCCGGTAGGCCCACAGAACTCCATACACATGACTGATGCCAAAGTTTGACATTAGCATATCAGCCTAGTAAGCTCTAGGGAGCCTCCGGGTCTCACCCAGAAAATGGCGTTTCATTACATTCAACACTGTTTTTTTTTTGTTGTAGGTGAAAATGTTTTCATAGTTGTATATAACTTGTGGAGGGGGGGGCACCCAGTGGCTCTCTGAAGCTATTTTGATGAGATTGCTCTGTTAATGTCACATGAATTGCAGAAGACTGTTTGGCTTATGGGACTAAAACCAGAACCTGGCCTCCTCTCAGAGAAGCAGAGAGCGAATAACATTATGCCACCCCATTGGGAAGACTCATAAATTCAGTGAGGCACTACAGACAGCAGTAAATTTCACAGAGACCAAAACCTCAAAACTGCTAAACAATTCCCATACAATGCAAAAGAAACAATTGAAACACTTGAAACAAGCTCAAACTCATTAATACTAATAACTGCCACCAGGTGGCCCCTGAGCCTGCCCCTTCCCCTCTGCCAACTAAAACAGTGTCTTCAACACTGTTGTAGTGGTCCTGGGTCACCATTGGAAGTGGCAGGGCCCGGCACTTCTTTGAATAGGCTTCTGCTTTCTCTGATTGTTCCCTGGTAGTTCTTTGTCATCACCATAGGATTTACTTCAATTCCATTTCCCATGGGGCTGGATGCTATGTGTAGCTCATCTTCTGGGTTCTTGGAGGTTGGTTCTTCATGCAGTTTGTCGGGCCTGTCCAACTTTTTCTTGGATGGGTTATCTTGTTACTGTCCCAGCTCCACAGAGTGAACCATTGACTATGCATCCTTCCTTTAGGTCCAAGAGATATTGAGTCTTCCAGAGGTCATCTTCTTCCGTTGACATGGAACTGAAACCCCCCCCCCCCATCATATGTGATTCTGGTTCCCGATTACGAGTCGCTCATGGTGGATGCTTTTTGACTGGACTGGTCGAGGTTCATACACTTGGTTGTGCCAGGTCCTTTCCAGACCAGAGTCATTCTCAGGGAGGATGATCCTTCTGGCTTCTTGGTAGCTGGCTCAGCCCTAGTTTCTGGTGCTTCTTGCCTGCTGTCTGAAACTGGGCATTTTACCATGGCTCTTCTTCTTTCAATGGATTGGCCTGGTGATTTACCATGCTAGTTTGGCCTCCTTTTGTATTTGTGGCAGTATTGTTTACATGAATCTACATTCATTTGTGTAGCACGCAGGTGGCTTGGTTATTAGTGTCCCACCTACATCAGTCTTCGAGGCGGCATTATGAAGTGGCTTGACGCTTGTTTACCTTTTTCTATCCCTCGATCAGATTGCCTGGTGGTGGTTCGAGCTTGTTTCACATGGTTTTGATAGTTTGTTGTATTGTTTAAGTTATTTGGTAGTTTCAACTCTTCCATCTCTGTGAACCTTACAGTTATCTATAATGCTTCCCTGATTTCCTGGATGCTTTCCCAGTGAGGTGGTGGAATGTCACTCGCTCTTTGCAAAGGCCAGGTTCTGGCTCTGGTTTCCTTCAGGCCAAACAAAACTCCTGTAATTGATGTGATCTAGGAGCACTCTCTGTGAGATAGCTTCAGGGGGCGCCACCAGAGCTCTACCAAAAAGAGGCATTTCACTACATTCGATATTGGTTTTCGTTGAAAGGTGACATAGCATGGCGTCATGTTATGGAGACTTCAGACTCGGGAAAGGTGGATCTACTAGCTAGTGAAGGACCACAAGTGATAACCGTGGCAGGTAATCTTTTGCGAACCTGGGATGCAATCTCTGCAGCACTCAATATAGAAATACAATTAGACCATTCCCCAGCAGCTGGGTAAGTTGGATTTTGATGAAAATTGTACAGCAAGATAATAAAATTAAATTTGATATAATCTTGATATAGGTTCAACATATTTAATATATTTTTATTATACAGTAATTGTAAAATATAAATACTGTAACGTTGTTTTTCAGTGTTTTTCAGCGAGCAGTAAGTCTTACTGATAGTGAGGTAGTCTTGGCTGAGCTCATTGCTGGATCTGTAATGGTGACAACATTTGACCGATCATCTGGTGCAGCCCTGGACCACGAAACAATTGTGGCACCCTGGTTAAATGAGAATACCAAGTAAGGTCTTTTTATATCAAATTTTTTATCTAAAATCATATGGCTCATATTTATTGCATCTTGTTTTGTATATTTTTGGGGAGGACCACGCAGTAGCTCCCAGGGGCTACGTACTTGGAAGCTACCAAATCTGAAATACAAGAATAATGGGAGGGCTCTCCAAAACAAGTAACTGCATAGACAACCCATTTTAGCTAAGATGACCAGTTGGTTAACAATGCTTGCTTGCCAAAGATGGTAGCTTCAGCCACCCAAGACCTCAGCCATCCAACCCAGCCATTCATGCACTGCCTAGCATAAGACCTCTGAACATGAAAAATGGCCAAGGCCTTATGTGGGGAAAGGAGAGAAGTGGGACAGAATGCTTGTGGCTCAGCACTTCATTAATGTTCCTTGGCAATTTCAAGATTGCTTAGTGTTGGGTCAGTTGAACCGGCAAAAAGTCCTTAACTTCTTAATTATATACAGTACAGTATATATACATATATGTATACTGTATAAAGGTCTTCTCCAAGTACTTTATTTTCTTCTCCGAGGCTGTGGGTCCCTACACATGCACCAGAGACATTTTCTGGGACTTGCCCAGAAAATGACATTTCATTACATTCAACGCTGGTGTTTATGTATTGTTTAAAATTTGCATTGGTTAATGAGAAGATATTGTCATTTATAATATATGCTCTAAATTTTGTTTTTAGATGCTCATCCATAGACAAGACACTAGTATGTTTGGAGTTGTCTTTAAATTTGGTGTTCACCCTGCCATTGACTGCTGCTTCACCAGCCTTCTTGTCTCAGCCTCTGGCTTCAATTGGTTTGGAGGATCCTGGAGCTAATTCTCAAGTTACTCTGCAGAAGGTCCCTGGATCTACTAGTCATTTAGTTATTCAGGTACAGTAATAGTATTATTTGAAAGTCTATAGTATTTTGGTTATATTATAATACATGTATAGCAACCACAACACTGTACATGTAATTAGTAGTGCCTCGGTTAACAAATTTAATCCATTCCAGCACTGAGCTTGTCATGTGAAATGCTCATCTTGCGAAACGAGTTTCTCCATTTACAATAATGAAAATAAAATTAATCCATTCCACCACTGAAAAACATCAATATGATATTCAATTTTTTTATTTTTTCATAGAAAATGGAGCAGCTTACCTGACACACTGAACAAACCTTTTTGACATATGTTCTTTTTTCAGATTTTTTCAATCTTATTTTTTTTCTGGGGGAGCCCCTTTGGCTCCCCGGAGCTTACTAGGCTGATATGCTAATGTCAGACTTTGGCATCAGTCACGTGTATGGAGTTCTGTGGGCCTACCCCTAGATCTTTCTCTAAGAATTTTTTTAAAGTGTTTCCACATAATTTGTAGGTTTGTGTGGGGGTCTCTTTTCTTCTGTTCCACATTCCATAATATGACATTTATTCACATAAAATTCCATTTGCCAAGTGGTGCTCCATACACTTATTTTGTCCAGATCTGTTTTATTTCATACTTGTGCTTTATTTTATACAAACTTGTTGTTTGTTTAGCTTCACTTTCTGGATTTTCCTTGGTGAGGGTAATCTTAACACTCTTCTGCTCCTTGCCTCTGTGAGGGGAACCAGGTTCTGGCTCTGGTCTTTAGTAGACAATGGAGACTCGTGTGACACGAGTCACAACAGTGAGCTGCCTTCAGGTCCTAGATCCAACCAGAAAGAGGCATTCCATTGCATTCTATACTGTTTTTAATTTTATTTTGTATACTCAAGCATAATCTATTATCCTTATATAATTTTTGTTGCATCTATACTCTAGAAAATTAATTCGTAAACATTTTCACAAGTTACAGTATAGTTACACTATAACCCAAAAAATAACATGAAAGGTAAAATGAATATGAACATTTTAGAGATCACTGAGCAGGGGTCTTGAGAGGCTTGGAACATTTACAGTTGGGTTCACAGCAACGGGTAGGATCATTATAGTGTGAATTGTCTACTTTAGAGGCAAGGGGTTCAGTCCCACCCTCTAGTGTGCCTGACCCATTTTTATAATTTGGATGGTCATTACCCTCTTCTCCCCCCTTCCCTATGGTCCTTCTATTTCTTGCGGCAATTGTTGCAGTGGCCTGAGCCTGCTGTGGCCTGTTTCTTTAGGCTTTTTTAGTACCTGCACATTCTGATACCTATAGCTGCCTACCTATTGTGGTGGTGGTTAATTCCTGGGATCCTTTTCTCCCTTTGAATTTGTATTACTTTATACTTGTTGGGGTTGAATTCCAGCAGATATTTGTCTGCCCACTCCAGGAGTTTGTCAAGGTCTTTCTGTAGTTTTTTCTAGTTTTTGTCAGTTTGTACTAATAATTTTGCATTTGCAATTGCTAACATATACGAACTCGCCTTTTCATATTGATCATTAACAGATTACAAATACTGAAGGGGCCAAGACCAAGTCTTGAACTGTTTGCTGCACCCACATGTGCATGTGTGTGTGAATGATGTGCGTTTCATTATTTATTACTTACATTACACTACTACATAACACTACTTACATTATTCACTTATTAGTATTAATATGTTAAATTTATATTTGTATACTGTATACCTGTGTATAATTAAATTTTTGCGACATTTATTTCTAGTACTATATGCCAAAACAAAAGTCATTTAATTAATGAAAATTCTGTTTGGAACCCTAGTATTTCCAACAGCAATTTTGCAAATTGCTATTCGTTTAACTTGATCGTGATTAGAACTTTTGTCTTAATTTTTTTCAGGTGGCTGGGACTAGGAAACTAGTCCATATTCATGAGGATGGACTTCATCTTGTATTGGAGCTAACTGGGACGAAGGCTTCTTCCATAACAGAGGGAGTTTTGTATACCATAACGCAGACAGGACGGGTGAGATGCCATTTTGTTTCTGCTGACCAGGTGGTGTAGCATGTAGATGAACTGTATTAATTATGCTATACTAAAGAATGGTGAGTGCAGAAGCAGGCAGTTGCATATTCCCCCCAGAGATACTGTACTGTATAGGGATGTGTGTTAGTTTAGAGGGTGTTCAAGAGAGGATACTTAAAATTGAAATACAGGGCATATATAATTAGTTAAGCACAGTGCAACCTTAACAATCTGGACTTCATTACAATGATTAACTTTTATCATCACTGAATGGGTTCCATGAAATTAATGTACGTTCTATAGTGTGTTGACCAAAATTGAACTGCATAATCTAAACTGGGCCTAACAAGATAACCCATCCTTTTGTTTAGATTGTTTTTGGAACTATGTGCACCATAGTATAAATATACTAAGACATACTAAGCAATTACTGTAGATAGAATTTGGTACTACAGCATTCACGTTATAGAGTCCAAAAAATAAAGAAGCTAAAAAAAAACTTAAATATTCCTAGGCATAGTATAGCACACACATGTACTATATTAGGCCTCGGATAGCGTGTACAATATTAGGCCTAGGAAGGTTTAGTTAGGTTGTCTTTGCAATGTTAATAATGGAAATGCCATTATAAATGCCCCAAATAATGGAATTTGGACATAATGGAAACACCGTTTCCATTATGTCCAAATTCAGTACTGAACAAAAGCAAGAATGCAGCTAAAGAATAAGTGTTTTATTGTTAATGCTTCTAGAGATTAATCCCAGTACTGTACTCTGCCTTGTTCTGGACCCCTCATCGTCTGTATATACCCCCCTCTACCCCTCATCCTCTGTATATACCCCCCCTCTACCCCCTCGTCCTCAGTATATACCCCCCCCTCTACCCCTCATCCTCTGTATATACCCCCCTCTACCCCTCATCCTCTGTATATACCCCCCCTCTACCCCTCATCCTCTGTATATACCCCCCCCTCTACCCCTCATCCTCTGTATATACCCCCCCTCTACCCCTCATCCTCTGTATATATCCCCCCTCTACCCCTCATCCTCTGTATATACCCCCCCTCTACCCCTCATCTTCTGTATATATCCCCCCTCTACCCCTCATCCTCTGTATATACCCCCCCTCTACCCCTCATCCTCTGTATATACCCCCCTCTACCCCTCATCCTCAATATATACCTTCATAAAAGTGGATGCTTTGCATTCCTTCGTTGTAGAATCTAGGTGGTTGGCTATACAAATATTGATTTTTTGCACGGTGTGAACACCCACTACTTTCTTTCCCATGTTGTGTTCCACTCATTATGAAGAAATTTCCTCTATTTGTTTTGAATCAGTTGGGCCTTTAGTTTCCACCTGTGATTTAACTTTGTGCTGCACCTTTCTAATAGCCAATCTCTGGTCACCTTTTTAATATTTTAGTCCAAATACAGTACTTTGTTACATACTGCAGGTACCTTCATTTCTCTAGCCTTTTAATGTTTAGTTCTTTCAGCCTATCCTTGTAACCGTTTCTTTATCTCGGGAACTACTGTGATGGCAAACCTCTGGTCCTTCTTTATGTAATTACTACTTTATTTATTGTATTTGCAAATGTACTGTATTTAATTTTTTTTCAGTTGGTGACAATAGAGGCAGTGGAGTTAGAGTCGGGTAATGAGCTTGGTGAGCAGGGTGTGGTAGTGGAGCTGCCATTCCAGTCTGGCACAATTCTTTCGCTTGCTGTCTATCGCTTTGAGAGACGAGATGGAGGCATGGCTCTTCGTGCATTTGTTACCTGTTCAGATCATGCACTTCACCTTATAAGCAGTGCAGGTATATCAAAAAAATTGTTAGATGCCTTAAAATGGATGTGGTATATTTTAATATAAATTCTTCATCAGTACAGTAATTTGAGTTTTGTCCATTCTTGGTAAAAATTCTCAGCTTACATACTGTTATTTTGTTATGGTAACACTTCGGAAAAATCATAACCATTGCTGCACATATACATTAGCTTATTCAACTAAGTTGAATATAAATCAACAATAATGAGCAGAAAAATAATTCATTCTCCTGCAAATTTTATTTTGTAACTCTTATGCTCAGCTGAGGGGGGCCTGACAGCTGAGTGGACAGCACTCGGGATTCATAGTCCTAAGGGTCCGGGTTCGATCCCCTGTGGAGGCAGAAGCAAAGGGGCAGAGTTTTTCACCCTGATGCCTGTGTTCACCTAGCAGTAAATAGGTACCTGGGAGTTAGACAGCTGCTACAGGCTGTTTCCTGGGGATGTGCAACAAAAAGGAGGCCTGGTCGAGGACCGGGCTGTGGGGACGCCAAGCCATGAAATCATCTCGAGATAACCTCATAATATAAATAGATCATTTCAGTTAAGGGGCATAATTCACAAGACAAGTTGATACATTGCTGCCTTTAATTTTATGTTAGCAAGAGGCATGTGCTTAATAACAGGAGTATGGTGTGCTGATAAACTTTTAAATTCAAGAAAATGAACTAAAACAAATGTCACAAAAGAAGTTATAGTAATCGTGGAAACTAATATAATTGGAATAGTCACTAATTCAGTATTCTCCAGAGGAAATGGAGAAGGGTAGTACTAGAAGAATGCTCTAAAGGAATGAAGATTTTTGATGCTCAGTTTTGAGGTGGCAAACAATTATGAAGATTATCTTATGGGAATCTTTTCAAAGGGATACAGATGTTAAATTTTTTGGTGGTTCATGTTAGAGATAATGATCTAAGATCTAAATTGAAACCTTACTGGGAAAATAAAAACTATATATTTCCTATGATCATCTTTCCTGTCGTCACTTCTTATGATTTTGGGTACGTTGTAATGTAGTCCCATGGGACACTAATCTGTTTGGACACAAAGTAACATGTACATAACATACTGTTATTCTTTCATAGGAATACTACCTTTACATGTATGACCCACTGCAATTGATTCATACCTAAAAGGTCCTAGGTTTGATTCTTGTGCAGGACGGAGATACTAAGGCATGTTTTGTTACACCTAATGCCTCTATTCACCTAGCAGTAAATAACTACTCATTACTTAGACAGCTATTGTGGATGGCATCCCAAGGAAGATCAGGGGGGACCTTGATGAACTGAACAGACTTCTGGTCCCCTGACAATGACGAGTCATGCAGGACAAACAACTAGTTAAATCTGAATTTAAACAAAATTTCACACAGAAACATGAGAATTAGAAAGCAGTTCAACAGGCCATTTGGCCCTCACTAGGAAGGTCTCATTTAAATTAACCTGCACTAATCCATATACTGTACCTATCCAATCTATTCTTGTAACATTTTAAACTATTTGTGTTTATTCTTGCAGCCCCCATTCCACTCGTCCACTTCCCTAGTCATGCCAAAAGATATGTACTTGAAAAAGTTCAGGCCAGATCGACAAAATAAATCATCCCACAACTAAGTTAACTTTTGTACCCAGACATGGCAGGGCTGATTTTAGGCTTTAAAAATCTTAGCAAATTGAAAAATATTAATCCAGACCACTTCTTTAAAAGTCCAATATAGTTAACACAAACTACAGTGTTGAACAAAACAGGGATTTTTTTCACCTATAGAATTATAAACCAATGGAATTGCCCACCTGCCATGCCCATAAATCCAAAGACAGTACCTTGGTTCAAAATTTGCTAGGAAAAATCCTCAGAATTTATGGTGGGACATTTGACTAGCTGCTGGCTCTCAATTACATTAAGGCCACTAGATCTAGATGATAGCCCTCGGCTAAATTTGAGTAAATAAATTTTTGTAATCCAACAAATTCTAACCTGCAATACACTGCTGTGTTCATAAAAAAAAACTTACAGGCATACCTCAGTTTAAGAGTTTAATTGGTTCCTGGAGACGCCTCGTATTCCGAAAACTCGCATTCCGAAGCTAATTTCCCCATAAGAAATAAAGGGAAATGAATTAATCCGTTCCTGACTACCCCAAAAACCCCACATCAAACTAAATTTTTATACCTAATTCATCTAAATAAACCTACAAAACTATGTTCAAGTTATTACTTACCTTGCTGTTGATTGCTGTAGGCGTATGGAAGATGGTGAGGAGGTGGGAGGAAGAGAGGAGTTACTGTTTGGAAGGGAAGTCCCCTTCCATTATCACATCAGGCAGAGAGGACTTCACTGGTATGCACACTCTGGCACATTTTGCCTGCATAACACTAGGACTTGCTTGTTTTACTAAGAATTTGTCTAATGACACTTGTTTTTCCCTACATTTTAACACTTGTCTGTAGTAAGACATCACATTATCATTTAAAAGGTCAATGCAACGGCCTGCTACAGCTTTATCTGGGTGAGTTTTTTCAACAAAACTTTGCAGTTCTTCCCATACTTCACACATTTTCTTAATCAAGAAGGGACATCCTCTACTGCCTCTACTCACAGCTATTTTCTTAGGTTGAACCTTACCAATGGCTTTCTTGAGACCCATGGCAAGATATATAATGACAACTTTTATGCTCAAATGGCCAAAAAAACGATAAAAAACTGTAAATCCTTGTGAAGAATTCAGGTGGGATAGTCACTGGACACGAGACACTGGTAAACTGAGGCGCGATCGCCATGCCACCACGCGCCAGTCGGCCTGTACACGTATCAACAAACTCGCGTCCCGAGGTAACCCTCGCCTTCCGAGACATATTTTTGGAGTAAATCTTGCTCGTCTTCCGAAAAACTCGCACACAGGGACACTCGCATTCCGAGGTACCACTGTACTTATTTATCCTATTGTCGTCAATTAGAACGTGAATCAAATTGTTTATTTTAAATTTGAACAATCTATATAAATAAATGTTAACTTTAGATTATAGTAAAGTATTAACATAAATTTTCAGGAGTTGTGTGGTCCAGAGAAGAAGCATTGGCATCAGTGATTGCAGTTGAAGCAGTGGACCTTCCAGTGGATGGAGCAAATATTAACTACCATGAACAGTTGCCTCCTCGAACAGGTAGAACTTCCTCTCTTCAGTTTAGTAAATCTTGTAAGATTTATGCTTATACAAAACGGTTAAAAGGAATTGTTCTTAAAATTAAAATATACTGTACACTGTACAAGTTACAAATAATTTGTTAAATTATTGTTTAGTCAATTCATATTTGCAGTAATATTTTAGCTTAGAGCGACCTGCATAATCTCGTGCACTTCTCTAAAATATCTCGTCTATTTGCTCATTTAAGTTCATTTGACTATATGTTTGCTCCTTCTGGGTAAGTTTCGCTTTTTTGTACATTCAGTACTGTATGTTAGATAACTCGGCATAAAAATAATTAGTTAAAAGTTAATTTTGCATTGCTTTAGTATTACATATACATTTAAAAGAAATATTTATAATTTTTTATACAGTATGTACTTTTTACTTTGTATTTTGTATTTTCCAAATATTTAAAAAGTAATTTTCTTTAGCATCTGCACCAACATTTTATGAAGAGTCAAGTAAGTTTATTACATGCAAATTACTCAATTTGTTTTATGTATTTGTAACTGCCATTTGTATTTCTGATAAAACTTGCCATTGAGCTTTTGTATCTTGCATAAGAAAAACTAGACTTACCTGCCTTATTGTTTCTTCTTATGCTTTTATGGTAATAAGGTGCATGACATGACCATAGAAGTTAGCATTACAGGTGACGAGATGTCACTGTTGCTGGAGAATTCATATAAACCTGACATGGGGTCATGAATCGTGTAGTTGCTTTGCTAAAATTAAATCCTCATTTCTTAAGAAGTGTTTATTGATGTTTTATACTGAGGTACAACTGGTGTACTGATGTTGCCATCATTTGTACCTTCCTCCACATTTATAAAGGGATGTGGGAATTGGTTAGATATTGGTGCTCATAGTTAGAAAATAACACAACCAATTAGGTGACTAGACTTCTCGTGGTAAAACATTGGTGTACATTCAGCTCCAGCAGTTTTGTTTGGTTTGAGCCAGGAACTTGGTAGAGACATGAAATATAATTTGATAGGGTCATATAATTTAAGTATGCAGAGATGAATCACAATAACGTGGCTGTAGATATGCTGACTAAACCACACATCCGAAAATGGAGAAAAACTGACATTTTGGTTCAACCTGGACCATTATAAAGTTGTGTAATAGAAGAGGAAGGAACAGGCAAATAAAGAGAGGTGAGGAGCAGGAAAGAATAAGAAGAAAGGTAATAATACCCTTCATCTTATTTTTAGAATACAATGAAAGGTATTAATCCCATTTATAGAATAGTATGAAGGTACTGTAAGAATAAGAGGAAAGATAAGAATATGATAAGGGGGTAAGAATAAGAGATAGAGGCAAAGCTTATGTCAGATCACATTTGTTAAGGTGGTTAGATCATTTAAATGTACTGTGAAAGAAAATGGTGAACAGCAATAAAGCCAGGGCTTTGTTGCTGTTGGACATGTCGAATTGGCCCTGATACACAAGTCGGCACCTTGTGGAGACTCCACAAAACACACAGCGTTTTGCCTGAAACGCTATGCGTACTAGTGGCTTTAGGTATTTTATGTACTATCTCTATCTTTAAATCCAACATTATGTATGTAACTCAATGTATATACCTTTACCTGAATAAAATATCTAATCTAAATCTAATCTAATCTAGAGGCAGGAACAATTATTTTAGAAGTAGACCAATGACAGACTTAAGGAACACAAGTGTTAAGTCTGCAGACACAAACAATGCTCTCTTCTGTCATGTTAAGAACTAATATTGTATAGATTGGTCTTCTAAAATAATGAACAAATCCACAATGGCCGTGATAGGGTTCGAACCTATGCACAGGATGTTCCTAGATATGCCTTGATCAACTGCACCACGATATGGTCAAAATAATTGCAACCTGAAGTGCTACTGTCCTCACTAGAATCCCGAAGCTTCTTCGAAGTCCAATTGGGGTTTCACACAATTTCCCCATGCACTTGGGCTCTGTCAGCCAAATCTTCTACCTCTGCGCCTTTGCTTCGATACACACAAAACTCACAATAACGTGATATATCAAATAAATAAATCCACAAGAGCCATGATGAGGGTTCCATGTCATGGTACAGTTGACTAAGGCACATCTGGGAACATCCCGTGCATAGGTTCAAACCCTCATCATGGCCCTTGTGGATTTATTTGATATATCACGTTGTTGTAATTTCTGTGTGTATTCTAACGTAATCTTTCCTGCCTCTACTCTTTACAGACACTGTCTTGTTGTTGAATCGGCTCTGATACGCAACATGCCCAACATGAACCTTAGCTCTGGCTTTGTTGCTGTTCACTCTTCCCTTTCATAGTACATACTTAAATGCTCTAACATTCTTCACAAATGTGATCTGACTAAAGCTTTGTACCTGTCTCTTATTCTTACACCCTTTTCTTATTCTTATCTTCCCTCTTATTCTTACCATCATCCTATTCTATGAATGGAATGAATACCTTTAATGCCTTCGTAAGATGAAGGATATTCTTACCTTTTTCTCCTAATTGCTCCTCATCTCGTCTCACTCTCATACCTTGCCCCTTCCTTTCTTCTATTCCATGACTTAATAATGGTTCAGGCCGGACCGAAATGTACTGTAATTTCTTAATTTTCTGATCTGTGGTTTGGTCATCATATAATGTAAGTACTGTAGTTTACAAGATATGTGCTCCGAGCTTTTATTAAGGCGAGTAGCATTATGCTAAAGATTGTTTAAAGAGAGTTATGTACTAGTATGTTATAATGGTTTTAAGTTTCCAGTAGACTATATTATTTAGAGATGAATTAATATATTCATTTCGTTAAAATTACATGGCTAAATATATTTGTTGTGAAAATATTCTTTATTTTATGAAAACAAACATTCATTATAGGGTCTAGGATGAATTAACTTAGTGCTTACTTAACATCTGTTTTATAACATGAATGTTGAAAACAAAATTTTAATTGTACTGTATTAGAGGAAAAAAATGTGTAAAAGTATCTCTGTAATTTTGTGGAATGGTTTAGTTCTGTACATAATAAATTATTATTATTTTCATAAGGCTTGGTTGGCAGCCTCGTGCATCGAGTCAAGACCCAATGTTCTCAAATTGCTCATTGGTTTAGCTCCATGGTTGGAAGTTCAGATTCTTTCCAGGCATCTCTTCACACTCTTAAACGAGATGAACTAAACCTTCGAAAACTGCTAGTGGTAGCTACAGGCAGTGGTAAAGTAAGTTTTCTTATATATCAGTGTTGTCAGATTTACTTGAGCTTTACATTTTTGTATAATTCTGGAAGCTGCTTGGCATATCTTCACATATTTTATAATTAATATTGAATAGCAGTGCTTTCTATTACTTTATTCTCTGCATTGCTTATTTAAAATAAAACATCATTATTAACCAATTCGTCTTTCCGTGGTGTGGAGAGGCATATGCTGAAGACTCCTCAATATTGGTATGGGAGGTTCAGCCATTTGACATGTTAACTATAAAATGCATTTCTGGTTACTCGAAGAAAAATAGTTGTTCATTGCAAATTCTTTTTTGATCCTGGGGCTTAGAGAAAATGTTTTCAATCCTATAATGCTTGACTAGACTTTCTAGCCTTCAAAACTGGTGCCTGGACCTGGTATGTTCCACTATTTATTGATGACAGAATGAAATGGCACCCTTATTTAGTAGACCGAAAACTGCACTGAATGTCTCCCACAAGCCTTCCTTATACTGTATGTATGTATATAATATAATTCTTTTTCTCTGGGGAGCTCCGTCGGCTCCCTGGAGCTATTTGACTGATGTACGCTATATTAGTTTGGGGCTTCAGTCAACGGAGTTCTGCCTACCATGGACCGTGAGCCAGAACCTGGCCCCCTCAGAGAGGCGCAGGGAGCAACGGCCTAAGCAATCCCCCTTGTACACATGAACAAATTTGTCAAACTCCCCCTTGTATTTGGGAGTATTCCATGTTTGCCATCGACCAGGGTTAGGCACCCAGAAAGATAGGCGTCCCAAAACAATACCATTTGGTAGAAAATTACAACCTAAGACCGAACAGGAATGCCCAAAAGAAACGGGCAAACATCGTCAGGAGCCGCGCTGCTTGTCCCACACAGTTTGGTGATAAACAATGGGCAGAGCATTCCATGAATGCTTGTGAATTGTGATGTTATAGCAAGGTTTCTTTGCTTCACCATAGCCAAAGTAAACAACATTCTTATTATTTTTTTGATCACGGAATGCATTTTAATAATATTAGGAGGATTTTTTAGAAAATTAAAATAGAATTTTTTTTCACCGACTTCATTTTTCTAAAGACTTTTACTGTTATAGATTAAAAGTGGGTATTTTCTTACTAAAAATAAAATAAGCAAAAATAACGAATGATAATTTTGAATCTCCATTTTAGTCAATGTGGGAACAAAATTGAAAAAAGGGGGTTGCCATAGTGAAAGTTTAAATGATTCCCATTTATTTACCTTGTGACAATAAACAGCTCCCCAGAAAATCGGCAATACTTTACTCTATCAACAACATAGTTTGTGATCTTTCCTTAAAATATTTGCTTGCTGTATTACTTTTTGGATAATTACATTAAGAACTGTGGTTGTTTATCTTCACTCTTAATCTCTCAGATATTGGGGGTTGACAGCTGGAATGGAGACGTGGTGTGGAGCATTTACCGGGCTCAGCTAGCACCACTTCAGGGTAGCAAACTTTTGCTTTACTCGCAGCGTACTTCGGCACACTTCCCACACCAACCGCAGTGTGTTGTGGTTGGTAGGCACAAGGTGCGTCAACTCTTACTGTTCAGTATTACTCGTCAAATATATTCTTCAATATTTAAATTTTTTAGCATAGTAACTATAAATTGTAGAAAAAGCATTTATTTATTCATGAGCGTGACTATTCAGTACTAATACTGAATTGCCTTTAAATATTATACATTGTTTTTGAAACCTCCATTAATAATATTGTTTAGAAATATGAAGCAGTTGTAAGAAGCATTGGTTGAACACCAGTGCCTCCTACAATGACTAATATATATGACTCCAAACATTAAATTCCATGGAGTGAAAAAGGATAATGTACTGATCTGTACTAGAAAATTAAGTGGAAAAAATATTATGAGGAAATGCCTTTTTTTTTTAACCTAAATGAATAGTATTTAAGTTTTTAAGGTTCAGTCAGTATGTAATGGAGTAGTTACTTTAATGTTTGCATTAATGTACTGTAATTGTTTATTCTAGGTGACGGGTGAAGGCCTCCTTGTTGTGTTTAACCCCATCTCTGGTACAGCCGTAGGGGACAGAGGGGATGTTATTCCTCTGGGTTATCAGCTGAGTCAGGCACTGCTTATGCACCATGCAGATGAGCAATATCTCAAGGTCAGTGGTCAAAATAATATGAAATAGGACAATTCACAGGCAAAACTATCACTTTTGTTTTATGTGTCAATTATCAATAACCGTTCATAGTCAAATATTGGTAACTGTTAATGCACTATATCATACATGTACTTTTCTGGTACATCATTTGGACAGAACACAAACACTTCTACTGTATAAATTATAATATAGGTATGAGAAGGATCCATTTCAGAATTTTAACACTACAGTAATGTTATCACATTAATGTAATGTAGTGTACTGTGTATGGAAACATTACAATACATTGTAATGCTATTGATGTATACATATTCAGTTTAAACTAAACAGGTAGTTCTCAGTTGAATCAAAATAAACCCCAAAATATTATTTAACACGTAATTAAAACTTACTTTGTGAAAAATCTTGTATACAAGAAAAATTCAAAGTAAAAAGTGATTTAAATAAAAAAATAACTTGAATAAAAAAAGTATTTTAGTACTTTTGGATGATTATTGTTTTGCCTTTTCAGCCTCTGATGTTGGTGGATAAGTCACTTGTGCCCCGCATGTTCCCAGCCAGCGGAGAAAAGGTTGTGTTGGAACACAAACAATCCATCTTTCTTCACTTGACTCATCCTGGTAGCAGTGTCCTTACTGGATACTCACTCAGATTTTCTCAGCCAGGGGTAAGCATTTTGTGGTGTACTTCATTTTTGAATGGTGAATATAATATTAGTACAAGGTTGCATCTTCCAAATCTGGAGCTTCCTCTAATATATTCCTCTACACAACAAACCAAATTTGGCCACTGGAAACCTTCTTGTAAGTGATGGTATAAAATAAAACCTTACTATTACTTATTATAAAATTAGGGTGTACAAAATAATATAAATGTGGCACTTCTTAAAATTCAAGAGGAAATTCCAAGTGACCTATGCATAACTATTTTGAATCGAGGGATTCAAGCACATCGGTATTCTGTGGGATCACGTATATTTAACGCATGAATGTGACACAGACAACATGGAATTAATCAACAGTTAGAATTACACAGATCTCCGTAGTGAGGAGATCAAAACTGAGGTAAAACATCTCAATAAGAAGATTGGCACCTCATGAGCACAGTCCAACACATCACTTGATTTACTGCCATGTTTTATGTAATTTACCACCAAATTTGTTTATTTAAATCTGAAAGGCTTCAGTTTAGTGTGTGCATTATACATTTTTAATTTCAGGCACTGACCCTTACAGAAGTGTGGACAGTTTCGTTAGGGGGTGGACCAATTACAGGCGTGTATGGAAAGCTTGCCTATGAGAAAGTACATTCCCCTGGACGAGTTTTAGCAGACCGTTCAGTGCTGTACAAGTATGTTAACCCCAACTTGGCTGTTGTGACTACGCAAGGTTATGATCACATTAACAAAAGTGAGTGAAATATGGGACAAACATGTATTAATTCTGTTTTTAAAATTAGAGTTTTGATTGTTCACTTAGATGATTTGGTGTAATAATTGAGACCTGTCATTTCATTACAATATAAGCCTATTATACATAATAATTCATTGTGTCAGGAAAGAGGCAGCCAGAGTGTATTTATATACGTTTCCCTTATATCAAGGTCCCCACCACCCCAGGTCGAATTATTGATCTCCCCCCCCCCCTTCAGGATGCAACCCCACAACAAACTGATTAATTCCTGGCTACCTACTTACTGCTAGGTAAACAGGAGTATTAGGTATTAGAAAATGCGCCCAACCATTTCTGTCTCGCTCGGGATTTGAACTCGGAATTCTCGATCGTGAGTCAAGAACGAACCCAACTGTACTACCGGGGACAAAATAAGTACAGTGAATATAACATGGGATATGTACAGTATAGAGCCTAATATGAACACTACAAAATATGTTATGTATTGTGCTTTAAAAATTGAAAAGGTTAAAGTTTGTAAAACCTTGTATGCACACTGTAAAGAAAGTGACTGTAATTTAATTGAAATTTAAATACTCAATTTTATAGACATTTTTGAACTAATGAGCATTGGCCTCAATAAGTTTGATGTGATTGTCTACTCCTTAAAGTGTGGCAATCATCAAAATTATCATCTTGCCGAGTGGTGGAATCACTGGCCTCGTTGAGACATGAGATGCATTTTTGCTGACGCAGCTGGGAAGGGGGTGAGGACCCGGATGATCAATTTGGATGGTTTTTATGTCCCTTAGATTCACTTTAATTTATATAATGTGTTAAATAATGATTGGTGTGCAAATAGACAAAAGAAGTGATTGAATACAGTACTGTGCATAGGCCTATAATCTAATACAGAATACACCTATATTGTGTATAAACCTGTTCCTGGCACAAGTCAAAGGAAGCATCTTGCAACCTCTCCTTTGCTGCTGTTCTGCCAGGCAATGTCATCCAGAAATAAATTCAAACATGGGGTGGAAAAGACTAAATTATGATTTGACAATGCCCATAAGTCTCGTACACAATATTACATGGAAATCAATTATAAAATAACAGAAAATTGTTCATAGGTGTACTCTAACTCCATTGCATCCATAAAGATGTCATAATCATATTTACATTATTTGTATAAAAATTGGCAAATGATGATATTGCTCTTTATGTCCTAGGTTTGTATGCTTAAGATTTGGGAAAACCACTTAATTGTAGTTTCATGATATTGTGCATTATTCAACCTAATATATATTTGGTATGCTATACATTCTGAAAAGCCTAATACTGTATACATATTGTAAAGCCAAATTTATGTATTGTACAGCTTATTATTCATTTTTGCAAAACCTGCTATGCATTGTTCTTTCAGCTATGGCTATTTTCTAACATCCCCCCTTGTTGAGGTGCTTTTGCAGTGGAGGTTATGTACTGGCTGATTGGCAGGTTCTCAGGTTAGGGCCTCATATGTTTTTGGTTGAGAGGCTTCCTTTAAGGCCAGTTTCTCAGAGCCATCTCCTGATCCCACACTCTAGCTAAGAATGAGATGATTGGCTTCTGGGGGGGTCCTTTGGTTATTGATTCATGGTTCATTCGGCCTGGGGTGCATTATTTGTTATGTATGGTTGTGGCTGCCCATCGCTACCCGCAAACTATCCAGGCTGCTTCGGGTTGTGTTATTTGTTGATCCAGCCCTCTCCCATTAGTGATTGGGTCTTCTGTTCTCTGCCTGGTGGGTTGCATTTTAGCATTCTCTATGATTAGTTAGCAACGGGGAGATATCTTTTGGCCCTCTAGAAAACCAGTGTTGTGTGTAATGAAATGACACTTCCTTGGAGGGAGTTTTGGTGGCTACCTGGGCCCACCCTCCCTGCCTCATGCATCAGTAGGTTTTCATTCAGCTCTGAGGGGTTTGGGAGCTGGAATGCAGCCACTCCTACAGTGCTTCCACCCAGTGGTGGTCAGTGTTAATTGGGGGGGGGGGGGGGGTGACCTCACTACTGGGTGGCTTGTTTTTTTTTTTTTTTTTTTTTTTTTTATACTATATTTTGACCTTGTTTTTGTATGTTTTGTTTTGCTTCTATGGGGGGCTATTTCAGCTAATGTATAGCAGTCTATAATATGCTGCTATCAATGTTTGTTTTACAGCTTCTCATTTACTTACAGATACATTGACTTTGTATCTTGTGGACACAGTTACTGGGGCAGTAATTGAATCTGTCTCTCACAAGAAAGTATCTGGGCCAATTCATATTGTCCATTCAGAAAACTGGGTTGTGTACACCTGCTTCAATGATAAATATCGACGTTTTGAGGTAAAGTAATTTCAATAGTATTATATTGTAAATTGTTATTCGGTATTTTTTCTCTAATTTTAAATGCTGATATCCATATAAAACTACCTAAATCATTACCATGAAATGTTATGACAAACATATCAACCTGGAATCTTGTAAGTGCTTGATTTCCTTAGAAATGTGTAGATCCATAGACAGCCATACGTTTACCAGGTGTGCCTAGTCATGCAAATGCTTGCAAGATAGGTATAATATGCATTTCTTTGAAGGGGTAAAGTTTTGTAAATGGAGAAGTTCAGGTGCCTGGGTGTCTGCACTCTTCTTGCAAGCTTCAACTGTTATCATGAGTTTCGTGAATAGAAAACTTGCTTTCGGATGATACCTATATTAGAACACTCTAGAAACTTGTACAGCTTATGTCAGATCAGTCCTAGAATCAGCATCACTAAACTGGAATCAGTATCTAGTGAAGTACAAAAAAATTGAAAAGTTAGAGATTTACAGCAAGAGAAATGGCTGAACCAAGAGGTGTAATCTATGTAGGTAGGTTACAGTGTCTTGGTCAAGCAGAAAGTTAAAAAAAAAAAAAAAGAGGGACCAGAGGTGCTATGATAACTACAATGCAAAATATTGATGGGAATAAGCAAGGTGGTCAAGGAGAGCATATTTAAATAATGGGAAAATAAAACACTAGTGGAAAGTGGAAATACAAATGAGCCAGAGAGAGGCATGTAAATACTTGTATGAAGAAATGGTTTTCAGCATGTGTAATGCACTGAAAATAACAGGAATGACTTGAAAACCAAATATGAGTCTCTCATAATTTAAATGCAGCAAGTTCAGATAGCTAGGAAGAGAGGGGGAGCCTAGTAAATAAGCACCTTAACCTCCTGTACTCATTACACTAACCTAAATTCATTACATTCACTGTCTTCATTACATACCCTTTAATCATTAAGAACTTAGCCCACATTACAAAACTGTATCCTGATGTTTGCCATCGTGGGAATACCTCTCTTGATTGGCTATGATGAAAACTAGTTATTGGTAGTTATTAAATCTTCAATAGATGTACTGTATATTAATTTAGAAGGAAAATCCAGCCTTTTGCACACAAGATTTCTGTTGAAACTTTCTAATAAATTAATTAAAATTTTCAATTTCTGTTGTTGCAGGTGACATCTCTGGAACTATTTGAAGGTTTGAGTCAAGCAAATGCTACGGCATTTTCTTCGTTTGCGGGTCGTGCAACTCCTCCAATCTTGGAGCGGCAGGCATACATCTTGCCTATGGGAGTACAAGCCACTGCACATACCACAACAGAGAAAGGAATTACAACTAAATTTATCTTGTTTGCTTTGCAATCTGGAAATGTTTTGCAGGTAGGTTTCTGATAGTACCATGCTGACTGTCTGAATAGGGTTGTGCATAAAAATCTTGTTTAATACAAATTAATATGGTGTCTCCAAATTATTCACCCCATTATAATTATACTGTTTATGGAACATATTTATGGTTATGCAGCCTATTTTCATAATATCCTTGCCTCAATGCCTTACACCCTCCAGGGATCTCTATCAGGAAGTGACCACAGCAGAAGTTTCTTCAGTATAGCCTTTCTGGCGTTGAACATTCTTTTGATCAATACTGCACTCTCAAGTCCTCATCCTTACCCTGACCCTTTCTCTAATATAATATATTACTCTACTCTTCCAAAATACTGGTGATCTGACTCTTGCCATATGATCCCTATACTGTATTTCAATTTTGCATACATTTCTCGCCCAATAATTTTCCAGAACCTACCAACATGTTCTGTTATATTTGAGCTGGGAAGGAAACACATCTTAACAGCATGTTTATTGTAAACACAAGCCCCTCTTACAGCTACAACATATACTATGTACAACATGCAACTACATGGCAGTGAGAAGAGAAGCAGAAATAAATTTTGAGAATGGGATAGCAGACAAATGTAAAACAAAACTAGGCCTAATCTATAAATTCATTAAAAGCAAATTGCAGGTTAGGGATAAAATTCAGAGATTGAAAATGGGAAACAAATTCACTGAGAATAAGAAAATGTGTGACATACTTAATGAACAGTTCCAAAGTGTATGTGTGCAAAATGAAATATTCAGAGAAACAGACACTAAAAATTCCAGAGAACAACATAGAGCACATAGAGGTGTTTAGAGACGAAGAACTTACTTATTACTTACGAAGTAATAAGTACTCGCAGTACTTATATGTGTCGCTTACCCCCGAAGGCTAGCATCTTCACAGCGGAACTTTATGCTATTCTCTATGTTCTTCGTCTCCTGCTTTCTTGTTGTCAAACTTTTTGTAGTTGTCATTGAGTCTCGTAGTGCCCTCATGGCTCTCGGGGCCCTTTAATCCGCTTCATCCAGTGGTTGTCGAGATGCAGCATTGGCTGTTTCTTATTCATGGTAAATTTAAGTTGATTGAGTTTTTCTGGTTTTCCAACCATATTGGTGTGTCTTTAAATGAGCGTGCGGATGCTGCCACCGGGGAAACGGCTCTGGTGAGGTTGTGTATTGGCCATACTCGCTTAAATCATGGTTATTAAAATGAGTGCTGCCCTGCTCCTTATTGTCCAAATTGCATTGTCCCCTCTTACGGTCGTGCATATCCTTGTTGAATGTCCTGACTTCCGGGACGAGTGTGTCTTGTTTTCCGACCGTCCCCCCTCGATCGCTTGTCCCTTGATAGAATTCTCGGTGACTCGGATACTTTTGATATTGTTCGCCTTGGGCGTTTCTGTTCTCGTATTGGCATCCTTGGTGATATTTAGCCCCCTCTGATTATTCCGCACGTTTGATGGTGCTACATAGCCTTCCCGGTTTGGTCCTTCTTTTGATAATTACTTGCTTGCTTTTAAATACATGGATGTTGAAATACTAAAGAAATTGTTCATGACCTTTGTGAGACCACAGTTGGAATATGGAGTGGTTATATGGTGCCCATATCTTAAGCAGCACATCAACAAACTGGAAAAGGTGCAAACATATGCAACTAAATGGCTTCCAGAACTGAACGACAAGAGCTGCAAGGAGAGGTTAGAGGCATTAAATATGCTAAAGCTAGAAGATAGACGAAAGAGTCAATATGATCACTACGTACAAAATAGTAACGAGAATTGACAAAATTGTTAAAGAAGAATTCGTGAGACATGGCGCTTCAAGAACAAGAGGTCGTGGATTTAAGGAAAGTAAACAAAAGTGCCGATAAAATATTAGAAAATAAAAAGTGTAACTACTGTATACAGTAATGATTATGAACTTTGTGTCTGACATGCATGGAGTGGTGCCTGGGATGGCTGTTTTACTTGCGTGTGGGTCTGATCCACCTGTACTTGTTAAATTTTTAAACTTCACTTTTATCATATTTATTTTGAGTACAGTATTTTAACAGCAACTTACTTTATTGTTTATTGCCATATTGCATCAGTTCTTTATCTTGTGTATAAAATTAAATTTTACCTAAAGGAGTTATTATTTTCCATAAGGTTTGAAACCATATTTTACAGCCCTTGGGCCAGATTCACGAAGCAGTTACACAAGTACTTACGAACCTGTACATCTTTTCTCAATCTTTGGCGGGTTTGTTTACAATTATTAAACAGTTAATGAGCTCCGAAGCACCAGGAGATTGTTTATAATAATAACAGTTGATTGGAACGTTTTCATGCTTGTAAACTGTTTAATAAATGTAACCAAAGCCGTCAAAGATTGAGGAAAGATGTACATGTTCGTAAGTACTTGCGTAACTGCTTCGTGAATCTGGCCCCAGGAAAATATCCCAATGTAAAATTGGTATCCTACTGTTACTAATCATGTATCATATTGTTAGTTTTTATATCTTGTTTGTCATTCGTGTGAAAATTAAAAATTTTTGTTTACACCAATTGAATTAAACTTGATATTCTCCAGATGTCAAAATGGTTACTTGATCCCCGTCGTCCTATGACTGGTGGGCCACGGGAGGAGGGCCTTATGCCGTACATGCCAGAATTGCGAATTTCACCACACGAGATGATCACCTACAACCATACTCTCCCTCGTATCTCGGGAATTTATACTTCTCCCACTGGACTGGAATCGGCTTGCTTGGTTCTTGTTTATGGTTTAGGTGAGTATGCATGATCTTTTTCCTTTAATTTGAATTTCATATTTTTATATTTATCATTAATTAGTAAGTTAATTAATCAACCAAAAATATTGTGAAGATTAGCTATACTGTACTTTTAATCTGAATTTCCTAAACTTAAGGTTTTCATAATTTTGAAAGAGTATTCATTTTCATAACTGTTATCTTAACTTAGGCTACTGTATATTGCTTCGTTTTGCATAGATCTGAGCTCTCGTATTTTAATTTCATCCCTTCATTTTATGTTAATTTGTAATTAACTTGACAAAATTGTTGTTTTCTGGGGGAAGTCTTGGTTGGTCCCTGAAGCTTTCTTGCTTCAAGGACCAATCAGGTTCCTGAAGCATCATCAGATGCAAGAGTTTTGTTTGGCTTACAGGGGTCCAAAGCAAAAAAAAATCTGGCCCCTTCAGAGGGACACAGCAAGTGACCATTCACAACTACACTGGGAAAGCATTCAAAAAGTTATGTAAATCAAAGCTTAATTGTCTGTAAAGCTTTGCTTTACAGACAATGGAAGTGTTAACAGGACTGAAGCCTCAAAGCTGTCAAGAAATCCTCAAATTATTTATCAAGAACAAGAAAAACATTCAAAATTAGCACAAAACTTGTAATACCAAATGTCGGCACTAGGTGGCTTGGCTTCTCCCCCACAGCCATCCTTGGGGCTTTTTTTTTCACTAATGTCCACTTGGATAGTAGTGTTCTAGGTCTCTCGGATGTGGCAAGTCCCTCTGCTTCAAGCCAAGTGCTGGCCATGCTTGGACTTGTTCTTACAGAGGTTTTTAGCTTTGTACTTTGTTTTGTAGTTTAGTATTTTGTTTCATGTGTGGGCTTGGCTTTGTTGTGCTTCAGATTGCATGCACTCTGAATGGGTTTTTCCCAGGGTGCTTGCTAGCACTGTCCCTGTACTGACAGAGAGATACCTTCTCTGGTGTGTTCAGAAGTTCACCCTTGAGAAGCCAGGCCACCAGGGTGAAGAGCCTCTTATAGGGCTCTTCAAGGGTCTTGTCTCCTCTGTTTAGACCCCTTAGGCTAGAGGCATTGTTGATTATGCAGAGGCATGCTGGGGTTTGCATGTTTGTTTATATGACATGTTGAGGACAGCAATTATAGCCTGGTTGTTTTTGCTACTTTTTGGCATCAATACCTGGGTGACCTGCATGGTTAGCTGTCTTCTGGCACTGGTAATTCCTTTATGGATCTTTGTCATGGTTGGTTCAGTCTGTTGAGCCCTTAGCAGTTTGTTTCCTCTGGGTCTCTGCATTGACTGATTCCGCTTCCAGTTTAGTAGCTTTCATGCAGCTGCCACTTTGTTAGGTAGGTTTACTAGGGTTTGACATACACAGCAATGTAATCGGTTAGATGCCCTAAAAATGGCCCATGTTGTGTTTAGGTACCTGGAATTAAAGATGTTAGTGATGTCCAAGTCTGCACCACCTCTTCTTTTCCCCATTTCTTCTTTCTTTTCATCATATTTCTTGGCGATCATCTTCCTACATTTCTTCTTTGCCAACCTGTGTGAATTTGCTTCAGTACTTCCTGAATTTGAATCTCTTTTTCATTGATGGGCCCGGCCTCTTTTGAGAACTGGTCCATTTCTGCATATTGGCTGCAGTGTGAGGTTGGATTTGTTATTAGAATTTGTTAATCCTAATTTTTATAAAGTTAATGCAAACTTGCAAGTGTTTAGCTTATTTCTCCTAAGACTAACTTTTATCGAAGATGGTAAAATCAAATTTTTAATGATTTATTTTTTGTTCACTTTATGAAATTGTCTTTTTCAGATTTATTTTACACACGGGTGTTCCCAAGCAAGATGTTTGATGTCTTAAAAGATGACTTTGATCACTACTTGATTAGTGGAGCTCTTCTGGCACTAGTTGCTGCAGCTCTAATCACAAGAAAATTGGCTCAGAAAAAGGCACTCAGACAGGCATGGAAATAATATTCATATCCATAACTGTGGGAAAAATACAGTGCAGTATTGACTTTTGTAATAATTAATCTGATAAAGAACTAATGTTAGATATGTACTTCGAGCATATTGTGATGCTTGATTATCCATCACATCCCTGTAATGAATTTAATTCTTGGTGTCAAGTTATGAAAGATAAAAAGTACTTTACTCAGTTCACGGCTTGATGTAACAAATTCTAGGTAATGTGCTGGGTGTGTGTATATTTATATAAAATCATTCTAGCTTGTATAGCTGTTGTAAGTAATTATTGAAACGTGCTGTGCTAAAATATGTACACAGTTTTAGTGTGTAATAGGTAGTTTCGTAATAGCTAGGCACTTATTCTAACTTTATATGGTTAATTAAGTCTTGAGTTTATGGTTATCTACACGGTGTAAAAATATTATAATATCGATAAACTTGAGGGAATACAATTTTTTTTTTTTTTTTTGAGGGGCGGGGGCATAAAAAATGATCAAAATGTATGTAATATATTATTTTAGTTAGAAATTTAAATGTTTAATGTATTATGTACATGTGCATTACTGGAAGTTTTAGATTAGGATTATAATGTACTTTATTTGTTGTAATTATCTAAAAAAATTTGTAAATATTTTCAAGGCACTTAATAAATGATAAATGCTTGAATGTATTCCACTATTGTGTTGTAACTTATTACAAATTTAAAAGGTATTAGTACTGAAATCAAAAGTAATAGTTTGCTTCCTAGAGAAGGTAAAGTTTGGATATAAATATATTACACGACTGTTACATTTAAACACTAATGCTTTGCATAATTGTACAGGGAGCTTGACTAGCACTAGCACTTGACTTGATCTAGCACTTGACTCTGCCTCCTAGTGCAGTGGTATAGTGAAGACGGTGCAAAAGAAGAAAGCCAAAAGGGTCATTCCATCTCAAATCACCAAAAAGTCACCTATGGCTCCCACTGACCCTCTCCAAATGCCATGAAATTTTGTAGTAAGATAGCCCTAGACCCCAAATGACTCTGCAAAGTATTAGAGCTCGATCTGCTTTGGTTCTTAAATAACAGGTCCATATTCAATGGGCTCTCATCCCGTTAATGCATAAATACCACAAAAATGACCAACTTTAACCCTTTGTTAAATCACTTCTATTGCCTGTAGGAATGGTAAATTTGACATACCAGGACAACTTTTGGTGTAGAATGACGTAGTGTAATCGAAAAAGCAGTATGGGTGGCCATTCAGCTATCCATCTATGCTAAAATCGCTGCCAAATTTTGTCTGGAGAAATTTGGACCCCAATTTGGAGACCACTTACTCATCAGCAAAAGGTCTAAATGCCATGATCTTTTGCAACTATGTATAACAAGCACAATATTATGCAGTGATGCAGTAGCAACTCTGTTGTATCCATATGTCCAGAGGTGTGTCCCAAAAATTTTTTTTTTGCAAAACTAGCCAACTTTCAAGGCAAAATATCTCGGTATGCGTCATTCCCAATTTGGTTTTGAATGACGCCATTGGATAGAGCAGATTTTTCTGTACAAGAGTAACTTTTATTTAGGTTGGGATCTGAATTCCTACTTCAGCCAGAGGACAATGAAAATGACATACCTTGGTGCGATATCGAAAAAATCAAATTATGATTCTCCATCGTCTTTGTGCACTGATCATGACTTTTTTCCTTTCCACTCTTTCTGGGACACATTTGACTAAATTCTTCACCCTCAAAAACTGTACTACCCTTTCCTTCACTTCCTCAGGAACTGACTTGCCCTGCATTTTCTTAGGAATTGCTAGTATTCCCTGTTCTTCTTTCAGCTTCCTAGCTTTGCAAACCATGTATTCTGAAACTTTGACTTGTGCCATTGTCTTTTTGATAGACCAGCTTTGTGACAAAAGGGTTAGGATTTGTATGTTTTCTTGGCGCTTTGCTACATGGAATTTTAGCTTCATTGCTTCAATGAGTTTATTGAAGTCTTGGCAATTTGTGCACTGTTGGCTAGAGCTTGGTACCAACAGGTTTTGGCAATCAATATTTCCAATTGCAGCAATCTGCTCGGCAATTATTTCCTGTGCTTAGCTAATCTTACGCTTTGCATAACCATGCTTATCCCTTGCACTAACTCGTTGATATTTAATAGGCAAGATGCCTAATACTGATAAACTTGTGTTTACACTTTCACAGATTTCCATATTATCAGCAGGGCCATCAGATTCAGTAGAGCTGGACTCGCTTGCCTGCTTACTGTCGAATTCCTTTCTGCATGATGTGCACAACTTTTGGCCAGGCTTAAGACTGACTTTCAGCATATCTGACATTTTCTCAGCAGTAGCTACTGTGATTGGTGGCAAATCTTTTCGCTTTACATGACATTTCTTCTTGAAGGGATTGCAGCAAGTTTTTTGCAAAAATTCAAATTTCGTCAACAGCAAAGCTTCATGATGGAGGCATACTTGAGATTCTCTATCCAAGTTCAGTTCACTTTGCTATCAGTTTTTGATCTTCTGCACTATACTGTTTTAGAAACTTCAAGCCTTTGTTGGGAGTGTAGGTTGTCAAGTGACATTCAGAAGAGCCACACTCATGGCTAGCAATAGCACATGGCAATAAACCAATGGAATCCTGATTCATGATGTATCTGTAATCGAATTCAAATAAAATTATTTAACTGAATATAGTACAGTAATTTCAAGCAAGACCTGTAATATATTAATATTGCTTTTTATTTGTGTATTTATTGCAAGTAAATACACAAATAAGTAAACAGCAATATTTGACCTGCTGATACGATACTACAAAGATGTAAAGATAAATACAGAACAGGAACCTAAAATAGCACCGATTATTTAATAATAATTCTGAATCCCACCCAAAAAATGTTCTACCCAATGAAGCTGAAAATTTTTCCAATCAGTTTGGATATCAATTTGCTAGCAGTCATGATCAGTGCACAAAGAAGATCGAAAATCATAATTTGATTTTTTCGATATCGCACCAAGGTATGTATGTCATTTTCAGAGTCCTCTGGCTGACCTAGGAATTCAGATCCCAACCTAAATAAAAGTTGCTCTTGTACAGAAAAATCTGCGCTATCCAATGGTATCATTCAAAACCAAATTGGGACTTGTGCATATTGAGATATTTTGCCTTGAAAGTTGGCTAGTTTTGCATAAAATAAAATTTTTGGCCAACTTTCAAGTGGGCCACCTCTGGACATATGGATACAACAGAGTTGCTATTGCATCACTGCATAATATTGTGCTTGTTATATATTGTTGCAAAAGATCATAGCATTTAGACCTTTTGGTGATGAGAAAGTGGTCTCCAAATTGGGGTCCAAATATCTCACGACAAAATTTGGCAGTGATTTTAGCATGGATTGGTAGCTGAATGGCTACCCAAACTACTTTTTTGATTACATTGCTGTATTCTGCACCAAAATTTGTCCTGGTATGCCAAATTTCATACCTCTCTGGGCACTAGACGTGATTTGATAAAGGGTCAAAGTTGGCCCTTTTTACGATATGTACGCATTAACGGGATGAGAGCCCATTGAACATGGACCTATTATTTAAGAACCAAAGCAGATTGAGCTCTAGTATTTTGCACAACTTCATTTGGGATCTAGGGCTACTTTATTACAAAATTTAATTAGATTTAGAAAGGGTTGAGTGGGAGGCCTTTGGTGAATTCACGTGGAATGACCCAAAAGTAATAAAAGTGTGTAATGAGTGGAAGAGGTTAATACTATACTGACAGGAAGGATTATTATAAGACTTCAGAAAGGACAGATTTAGAAAAGTAGCTGATGTATATGAAATAGGTACTATAATGAGGAAAAATGAGAAATGGGTTGTAAATAAAATAATAAATTTTGCATGCAAATTACTGTACAATAAAACTGGTCCCTAAAAAAAAAAGAGCAATAAGCATCAGTGATGGAAGCTGCAAAAGAGCAATTGAGAAACTTAACTAGAATGTTGCTAAAACTACAGTTGCAAATTCTACTTAAGGGGGGGGGGGAGGTGGGGATTTGCCACCTGTAAGTAGGAGTGGGTGGCTCCCCCACTCCTGCAATACACAAGCAAAAATATGTTCCCATATGAGAACCTGTGCATGCACACCCTTATGTTCCTTCATGTGGGAGTTATTGTGCCAGTGGTTGCAGCCCCTGGGGTGAAAAGTACTACGTATTTAGGTAAGAGGACGGGTAAAACGAGATTCAGTGTGGCACATCTGAACCTATCGACTAGTCTGGTTAGCCTGCCTAGTCAAACATTGGGTCAAGTGGGCATTGTGGGATTGGTATCCCTATTGATCCCTGGAATGCTATTCGCCCCCCCCCCTCCTCGATGGTTATCCACGTATAATGTTCCGGCAGTAGGCATGAGGGAAGTCTCTGGTAGGATTTGGGGGCAGGGTGTAAAGGAGATTCGGATGAGTGAGGGAATATGCGGGGACATCATTACTGAGGTGATGAGGGCTGGTGACAGGGTGCCACCTGATCACCACATGTTACCAGCCTCCATTAATCATTATAGGTAACAGAGGCATCATTAATAAACTCTCGTGGAAACGCACACGGTGTCTGGTGCTGTCGCGTCTTCTGCTTACCCAGGGAATCTCGTGTTACCACCAGTAGGTTACTCTCCAGCTCTTGGGCCCCTGCCTCTTTGCTTCAATCGTGTTGTGAAGCAACTCTCAAATTTCCTGTGTTTTGTCTTGTCCACTCCTGAAGCTATGAATGGAGTTGGCCTCCACCATGTAGCTTCTACCCTAATTCACTCTGCTGAAGGAATATTTCCTTATGTTCATATATATATATATATATATATATATATATATATATATATATATATATATATATATATATATATATATATATATATATATATATATATATATATATATATATATATATTAAAAATAAATAAATAAAAAATTTCCGGCTCCATCAGTCTAGTATGCTTGTCTCGGGTGTACTGAGTTGGCCTCAACCACGTCTTTATATAATTCATTCCATTTATTAATAACAAATGTGTTTGTTTGTCCTGCTGTCTCTCACTTTGAAACATTTCTTCATAGTCTACTTTGTTAATTCAGACTAGACATTTAAGATTCATCATGTCTTTTTGTTCATTTCCTCCAGTGTGGCGAGGGAGAGATCCCGTAACCTTTCTTTGTATATTAGTTCGGTTAGATAAGAAGCCAGCGGCTTTCTAAAGGTCTCTCCATTAATCCTAAAAATGTTTGGAACAATATATGGACATCACAGTGGTGCCACATTGCGATGTGAGGTGAGCATCACATGTGATTCAATGCTTTGACACTCAAAAGAATATTATAATAATAATATTGTTACATAATATACACAGGCAGCATATTCATTCACTAGGCGGCAGTAAGAGTCTTGGTAAACCCTTCTCATTTATTGAAGACCTTGCTTAAGTGCTTAACAATATGCCACAATAACCTCAAAGAAAAAAGTATAAAATCGGAGCACTCATTCCTACCTTTTTATCTTGTGACAAATAAAAGTCGGCCAAAGGAATTTTATCCTTTTTATTGACACCTGCACAAAGGCACTTGTAAAGAATAGAGAATTTTGTTTTCCTATCACAAAAACAGCCAAGGTTAATGAACTCGAAATTACCAAAGAACGTGATAATTCTACTCGTAAGGGAAGACTCCTAGCAATGAGGTCGTCCTTTGAACGTCACCGTGCTTGACCTGCCTGTCAACCGCAGGGAAGAGGCGCACTGCTGGCCACGCCAGTCAGGGGTTGCAGTCGAACTGAAAGAAACTGATGGATTTGATTATTGCTGCCAGTGGTGCTTAGTTTATGGTGCAACCCATACTCATCCTGTGAGTGGTAGTTAAGTGTGCATCCTGTACCCATCCTGTGAGCTGTAGTTTATTGTGCACCCTGTACTCATCCTTTGAGCTGTAGTTTATTGTGCACTCCATACTAATCCAGTGAGCAGAAGTATATTGTGCACCCCATACTCATCCTTCATGCGGTAGGTTATTGTACACCCATTACTCATCCTGTGAATGGTTGCTTTTGTTATTCTTGCCCCATACACATCCTGTGAGCAACAACGCGGAAAAGCTTATTGAAGACACTAAGGATCTTAATGCAAACATCATTTAATTGTATTTGTACTTCAAGATAATGATAAACCATTATGTCATTGCTGGTAAGTCAACCGAAGAGGTTCGTGTCCTTCAACTGGGTAACCGGGTTGAAGACAGGCTGGTTGGATCGTGCAGTAATACCCTCGAAATCTTATGAGGACACCCAGATAACGGCAGAAGGCACCAGTTATTATAATTATTATCTGTCACTCTATCCTCAATCATTTCCACCCACCGTTGATCATTCTATTCTCAACTTCCCCCTGCTGTTGTGGCGTCCCCTTTCTCGTTTGTCTCTCGCCTCTCGTCACTAGAGTCAGGTTCCTCTCCCCTCCGCTCCATCTGATTCGTCTGGTGTCCGACACCGTGCTGAGACGTCCTCACCAGTCCTCCGCCCTCCCTTACTGGTCGCTGACGCTGAGTCACCATGGCAGGCCAGTGTGCCCTCTTGAATGTTTCTAGCAATTATTTTTCATATTCAAATTACCCAGTAATGTGTAAGCACACAAGAAAGTTTGAGGAAGCTCAAGTTTTCACAATTATGTAAACAAACAGATCCCCCCCCCCCAAAAAAAAATAGATTCTCTGCCCGTTTCTCTTTCTCTCCCATTCTCGTTTTTTTCCAATGTCCATCTATTCCAAATTTACTTAGGAGAATGTTTTATTTGTCAAATATCACTATAATGTGATTACTATTTTCATCATACACCAACTGGACAATATAGAGCACCAGTACACTCAACATACACCAACTGGACAATATAGAGCACCAGTACACTCAACATACACCAACTGGACAATATAGAGCACCAGTACACTCAACATACACCAACTGGACAATATAGAGCACCAGTACACTCAACATACACCAACTGGACAATATAGAGCACCAGTACACTCAACATACACCAACTGGACAATATAGAGCACCAGTACACTTAACATAAGCCACAAGAACTTTTTGTCCCTCAGGTCCTGTGATAAGCCTTTGTCTTATTCGTGTGGAATTAATGTATCTTGAGGCAACAGCACAGAGTTGGGCGAGCCCGGCAGCCTGCAACTTTTGTAAGGTCAGACAGTCCTCTGGAAAACATTGTGTGTTCGTTACGCGATAAGATTATTTATTGTAAGTTGACGATTCTTCAGTACTGTTGGTTATGAACTCTCACTGATGTGTTCGGAAAACCCATTGATGTGCTTCAAGTAAATATGGTGACAACAGACATGTTCACCGACACGAGGCATCAGCTACAGGCACATCTGACATACGTGTTTTGCCGATATGTTTTTCGTGAAGTTTGTGTCACATTTGGTGTTAAATTCATCTCCAGAAATACTTCTATTATTGCGCTTCTGGCAAGCTGAAGAATCTGAAGCACATCTCGTTTTGTTCTCTATTGGGCAAGGAGAGAAAAGTGAGATGTAGGGATAGTGTGTTAGGATGGAAGGAGAAGGAGCGGGGAGAGAAAAGTGAGGAGTGATGGACAGAGGGGTTGGGGAGTGGGGCCAAGAAAACATCCCTTCATAACGCCATCAACACCCTACCCCAACCCCATTAACATCCCCACCAACACCCCACCCCATAACATCCCCACCAACACCCCACCCCATAACATCCCCACCAACACTTCACCCCATCACATCCCCACCAACACCCCAACCCCATAACATCCCCACCAACACTTCACCCCCATAGCCGCTAAGGAAGCTATCCGCACTTGTCCCATCTCCCGTAAAGGTATTCTTTATTCCGAGTTCTACCCAGTTATTCATTCCTCCATCCTTACCCGTTGGCAGGGTCGTTGGTCTTCTGTTACTGGTAACAAACTGAGTACTCTTAAGAGTAGTGTGTCCCTGTGGCCTTCCTCCTACCACCGTAACCAGCGGTGGGAAACGGCTCTGGCGAAGTTACGTATTGGACATATACGCGCTTAACTCACGGACTCTTAATGAAGCACCGCCCTGCTCTTTATTGTTCAAACTGCATTGTCCCTCTTGCAGTCATCCATATCCTTGTTGAATGTCCTGACTTCCAGGACGCATGTGTGCCTTGTTTTCCGACCGTCCCCCGCGGTCACTTGTCCCTGGATAGAATTCTTGGTGAATCGGGTAACTTTGATTTCGTTCGCCTTATGCATTTTTGTTCTCGTATTGGCATCTTCTGTGATATTTAGCACCCTCTGAGTATTCCGCACATTTGATGGTGCTACGTACTTCCCGGCTTGGTGTCTTCTTTTGATAATTAGTTAGTGTTAGCCACGGAGAGCAGTCCCCGCGGCGAAGTGGTAACACTCACCTGGGGTTTTGCTAGCGCTTTGGCCTGGGTTCGTATCCTGGCCGGGAGGATTGACTGTGCGCCAATTCTTAGCTGTAGCCTCTGTTCATCCAGCAGTGAATGGGTATATGGTTGTTAAATGATTTGGCGGGTCGTATTCCGGGAAAAATTAGGATTAAGGACTTGTCCGAAACGCTATGCGTGCTAGTGGCTGTACAAGGATGTAACAACTCTTGTATAAATAAATAAATAAATAAATAAATAAATAAATAAATAAAAATAAATAAAAAATAAATAAAAATAACTTACTTACCCCACCCCCATAACATCCTCACGCCACCCCACAACATCCCGACCACCTACAACCATCACCCATATAAACGTTTTTAAACATGAATTATCTTAATTGCTCCAATAAACAAACTGTTCTGAAACACGCAAACAATTAATTCTGCAGATATACAACACGGACTGACGAAGATACAAGGAGCCTCCTTGAGGCTCCCAGCGAACACAAAGACGGTGAGGAAAAATAGTCTTATCAAAAACAAGAAACTTAGTATCACGTTTGACAAGTTGTTCACTTGACAAGTGCCAGACGAACGTTATCAATGGTTGGGTAAAGTTTGTGTCTGGAATGTATCACACATACAGGTCACCTGAGGCCCCCCTGTGTACCGGGTGACAGGTGTGTCGTTCACACATGGCACCAGTGTCCTGGCTGGGGTGGCAGCCCAGTCACTCCTCCCCCCCACCCCCCACCCCCACTTTTTTTTTGGGGGGGGGAGTAAAGAGGATGGAGAGACATAGGTGAAGGGATGTTTAGAAGTGGGAAATACAGTGAGGGTTATGAAAGCAGGCGGGCTGTCCGCCTTGCTGACTCCCAACCTCCTTCCCCCAACACACACATTTGTGTGTGGAATGATTTGTATGTTAATATTTACATTGATTTAATAATGTATGAATAATACATGTATTACTCTACAGTATGTAAATCTAGGTTTTTCACAACGGTGGCCCACAATAAGTAAAATCTCCGTTACATCACTGAGGTTCACCACACTTGATGAATTCAAAGCTTAGAACACCAAGACGAAGTAAACTAATGTCACGAATGTCACAGATGTCAGAAAGTACATCTTCAGTGTAAGACGTAAATACTTGGAATGGGTTAAACGAAAGAGAGGTTGAAGCTTATGCCATTCATAGTTTTATATGTAAATATAATAAATATAATGTTATCTTACAACACCATCCAAACAATACCATCTCCACTATAACACTACCGCCTCTGCAATACCACCTCTTCAACAACCCCACAACACCACCTACACAAACCCACACCAACAGCCTCCACAGAACACCACCTACACACAGAGTCAGAGCTCAACCCCCGCAAGCACAAATAAGAGAGTACAATCCCACACCAACAACACACACAAACCTACACCAACAGCCTCCACAGCAATAACACACACACAAACCTTCACCAACAGCCTCCACAGCAACATCAAAGATAAGTCAGAGTGAGCAGAGACGTCCCACAATGCAAGAATCAGAATTAAGAGAGAAACTACCTATATAGAATGCAACAAAATCAGGCTAACCTCTCTGAATGACAGATTACAAACAAGAGAGGGGGGGGGGGGGTAAGGTAACTAAATGTAACAAAGAACATATAAAGATGGAAAAGGAAAATACTGTTCCTGCCACAGGGAGATCCAGAGGGCATGAACTCAAAACAACAAAACCAATGCAGGACAAATGTGAAAAAGTATTTCTTAAAAGTTGTAGACGGTTGAATCGCGCCGCAGGACGAGACGGCGGGTCAGCGACTGGAACTCTGCAGGGTGCAACCCGTCCTCGACTCAAGTCCATCACATCCAGCGGTCGACCCCACAGACGCATTCATCAATTTTAACATGCAGTTCATTCAAAACAGGAAATTTCTCAAATATAAATTAATATCAATATATTAGCATATTGCGCATATATAGGCATAGGTTAGGTGTTTAGGTTCTGTTGGCGATTATTTGTATTTGTAGTACGTGGGTGAAGCATTTATAGCGTTGTGATTCGAACAAAATTCGTCAGTGAAGCACTTGTTCCGGATATGTTCGAACGTCAGCAGTTGTGAGTAGTGTGTAAACCGCTTTTAATTCATAAACAGGGGGTTTGGCGGGTGCATGGAATCACTTTTGGATCTTTGTTTGGAGGACGGGCTGGGTGCATGGAATCACTTTTGGGCCTTTGTTTGGAGGACGGGCTGTCTCTAAACAAAGATCCAAAGTTCATTCTTTGCACCCGCCAAACCCCCTGTTTATGAACGAAAACGGTTTACACACGACTCGCAACTAATGACGTCCGAACACTGCCGGAACAAGTTATTTATTTATTTATTTATATATATATACAAGAAGGTACATTGGGATTGTGAGGATACATAACATAGTAATTACATTCTTGTAAAGCCACTAGTACGCGCAGCTTTTCGGGCAGGTCCTTAATCTAAGAAAATTTTAAGTAGGTAAATACTAGGAAAATTTATAAAAATGATAACAGGTACATAGCAAGAAAAAAAAATGGAAGATGAGAGAAATTTGTAGGTATATTAAAGCACATAGGTAGCTCAGATTGATTTTTTTTTATTGATATGTAAAAAAAAAAGTACAAAAACAGGGAACAAGTACAAAAGAACAAAGAAATACAAACAATCATGCCAATACATGAAATAAAGCAAATACCAGAAATAACAGACATAAAATCCAAACAAGTGGCCACAGGAAAGCACACAGGAGAAGCCAAGAAACCCACAAGCAGCATGGGGCATAATACGCATACAATACACAACAAATAACTGACAATTATAATAATAAAAATGTACAAGAAAAAATGCACAAAAGTTACAACAAATGAACAAGAAGTCCAAAAACATAAATATCATAAAATATGTACAAATAATAAAGATGTTCAGATGTTCAAGGACACACCTAAGGCAAGAAACACAAGGCAATAATAACAAAACAGAACCACACAGGGAACTGAAAAGACAGAAAAACAAAACTCACAAAAACATGCAAACGACCAAAAAGCCGTAAGGACAGAAAATAAACGACCACCACACGAAACACCAATACAGCAGCATAATAGCACAATCAGCTATACACAAGACACACAAAGCTGCAAGCACAGACCCACACAGCCAATCACACAGAACACACAAAAGTCAAACAGGAGGATATTTCTCAGGGTACGTAAACAGCGGATACCTCCGCTTATAAGCCTCCCATACCAAATACTCCAGTTCCGTAGGGGCACGGCCTTCACAAACTCGCGGGTGCTCCATATATTCGGGGATCACCACATCCGGCGGGAGCCACCGACCCGACACGGAAGGCAGGGGCATCACCGCCGAGGAAGCAGAAGATACCAGAACACCGGGCGGAGGCCGCCCATCGGGCCCCACACGAGGGCGCGCACTTCGTTCTACGCCGGGTATAGCACCGAGCCCCGCGGAGGGTGGCACCGCAGGCGCCTCAAGGCCTCCGCCAACCGGAACAGAAGCAGTCCCCCCCCCCCCGTCGCACATCCTTCGACAACACCACGACGAGGTCGCGGTCACCAGGGGCAACCGCCCACTGAGAAGAGCTACCAGCAGGGGGCACAGTGTCCAACACAGAAGGCACCACAGGAGGCAGCACATCGTCGCCCACAGCATCATCCATGGCATCATACTCCTCTGCCCAAGTCCGGCGAGGTGACGTATCCCGAGCCGAACGACGGCGCTTAAAAATAGGCCGTTGATCGTCGGAACTTTCACCCCCTACAAGCGGTGCCCCAGAAGAAACATCGGCAGGCGGCCCCAAAGCCGGGGCAGCACGACCACGCAGAACGGCAGCCTCAACGATGCGGGGCAAAAAGCCACTACCATCCAAGGAGACCGACAGAGAAGAGGCACGCGTCGACGAGGAAACTACCAGAGGCAATGAGGCAGAGGGCATGGGCGGAGTCACACATACCACCGGCCCGACAGCCTCGGGAAGCACACGTTCGTCTGCAGGAGATGCAGGCACCACCCCTACAGCATCATCCAAGGCCACCACGGAAGCAACCGAATGCGGATGCACCTCCGCACCCACCGAACGGCGAAGGTCCGAAGCAGGTGCCCCTAGGTCCCCCGAGTTCACCGGTGGGGCAGACAGATCAAGTCCAGATGGAGCGACAGCCGGAACCGCCGCAGGAACCACACCAGTCACCTGCACAGAGCGAGGATCCGCCGGGGAATCCCCACGCACAGACAAGCGGGGAAAGTCAGCCTCCAGGAAGACCGAAGGGGCCTCAGCACGAGGAGCGTCGCAACCGGCCGCTACGTGGCCCTCAGCACCACACCGGAAACACGTGCGGGTCTGACCTTGATAAAAGATCCGCATAAAGAGCTCACGAAACGAAACCCTGGATGGAATAGGGCTCGTGATCTGCATGGCGAGCGTGCGTGCACCCAGCCGGACCCCCTTCAGCCGGCCCGCACTCAAAATGCTGAACCTCTTTCAGCCAGCCCGCACTCAAAATGCTGAACCGGTGCTTCACCACCGCACCAAACCGCATAAACAACAACATGAGTTCCACCTCAGGGAAGGTCACCGCCACGCCGTAAACACTCACAAACGACAAAGGCCCCCAGGGATCCGAGATCTCCACAGACACAGCCGAAGCCGGAAGAGGAAGCGAGCGGCCATCCCAGCAAGCCACAAACTCCTGGTAAACATGTGACGTGGCAAACGACACCGCAACACAGGTAGACGATAACTTCTCGAGTCCCAGAAGATCAGAGACGTCGACACGGAGCACGTCCAGGAGAGCAATCTCCACAATGGGCCAGTCCACAGCAGCAGAAAAATTCAGCCGTACAGTATCTATCTGTCGAATACGGCTACCACTAGCCACTTCCATACCGCCAGGCGGAACCCCGACGAGCGGGTGCTCCACACCTCCCACAGCAAACCACCACTCAGCAACTGAAGACGACGACTGACAGCTTAAGCCTGACGTCTGCACCCTCTGGCGGCGCAGCCAGGGATCCTAGCTCAGATTGATTGCAATGACAACTTGAATGGTAGTTTAACAAAAATTAGTAGGCACAATACAGCATATGGCTAGCACATAAAAGAAGACAGCAATGAACATAATGATTAAGTTGTTTTGATTAAGTACATAAAGATTGGGAGATTGGGTAACACTAGATACAGAGCAAATTTAAAGCTCAGTGTAGGAAACTATGAAGATGAAATTAGGTACTTTTTGTTTTTGTTTTTGAATGAGGCAAAAGTTTGACAGCTTTTCAATTCGCTAGGGATCCCATGATCGTCGTCGCCCCTAAATCAACACAACAATTCGCTAGGGAGTGAATTCCATAGACTAGGTCCCTTTATTTCCATAAAGTGTTTACACAGATTAAGTTTGACTCTGGGGATATCAAAGATATATTTATTTCTGGTGTAGTGATAATGGGTCCTATTACATCTGTCCAGGGAGAGTTTCAGAGCATGGTTTGCATTTAAGAACAGGGTTTTGTAAATGTAGTTGACACAAGAGAATGTGTGGAGGGAGTTAATATTTCGCATGTTAAGAGATTTAAACAATTTAAACAGCATATTTCTGTATAAAGGTTCTTAATTTGAATATGAAAATAGGTGCAGAGAGTCAGAATTCGGCTGAAAAATCACACCCAGGAGTCAAATTTACGGCATTTTAGATATTTTGAAAACTGCATTGGGGTTTGGGCAAAATATGACCCATGGCCGTTTTCAGTAATTAGCATATTTTCGGTATAAAAGATCGTAATTTGAAAATGTAAATAGGTGCAGAGAGTTAAAATTCAGCCGATAAATCACGCTCAGGAGTCAAATTTCCGACATTTCAGATATTTTGAAAACTGCAGGGGGGTTTGTGCAAAATATGACCCATCGCCGTTTTCAGTAATTAGCACATTTTCTGTATAAAAGGTCGTAATTTAAAATGAAAATAGGTGTAGAGAGTCAGAATTCTGCTCAAAATTCACGGTCAAGAGTCAAATTTCCGAAATTTCATATATTTTGAAAACTGCAGGGGGGTTTGGGCAAAATATGACCCATCGCCGTTTTCAGTAATTAGCATATTTTCGGTATAAAAGGTCGTAATTTGAAAATGATAATAGGTGCAGAGAGTTAGAATTCGGCTCAAAAATCACGCTCAAGAGTCAAATTTCTGACATTTCAGATATTTTGAAAACTGCAGGGGGGTTTGGGCAAAATATGACCCATCGCTGTTTTCAGTAATGAGCATAATTTCAGTATAAAAGATCGTAATTTGAAAATGAAAATAGGTGCAAAGAGTCAGAATTCGGCTCAAAAATCACGCTCAGGAGTCAAATTTCCGACATATGAGATATTTTGAAAACTGCAGGGGAGTTTGGGCAAAATATGACCCATCGCTGTTTTCAGTAATTAGCATAATTTCAGTATAAAAGATCGTAATTTGAAAATGAAAATAGGTGCAAAGAGTCAGAATTCGGCTCAAAAATCACGCTCAGGAGTCAAATTTCCGACATATGAGATATTTTGAAAACTGCAGGGGAGTTTGGGCAAAATATGACCCATCGCTGTTTTCAGTAATTAGCATAATTTCAGTATAAAAGATCGTAATTTGAAAATGAAAATAGGTGCAAAGAGTCAGAATTCGGTTCAGTATATGGGTCTCTCCGAAAATATATTATTACGACAATTAACAACTCTAGGGAAATCATACCAAATATTTCACACTTGACCACACGAAAGACGCATGGGGGGATTCTATAAATGCTAATATTCCTTGAAAGATTTGACTCGGGCCTACCATGACCAGCCTATGTCCGTTCCGTACCCGAACCATTCACCCCCTGCAAAGCTGCATATGGATAGCCCTAAGCATCTGGCTTCCAGCTTCGGACATAGTCATTCTCTCTTATAATATAGATTCTAATTCCCAACCAATTCCCCATTCCCTTCCTCCTACATCCTGCCAGTCCTCAGACCTGCCACCTGTGGTGTTCCGGGCGTTTATCATGCTAATTTAAACCTCCAGAATCCCTATAATGTATCGTGGTATTACGTTCAACGAAATCCTCCCAAGATGATTTCATTTGCGTCCCGCACTTGGGTATTCTCATTACCTCGTATTGCCTTCCATTGGAGTTCACGCCATCACTCGCACGCACAACAACGGGCCCCATTCATGCCTCGTGTCAGCTTGTTTCATTACGAACGGCTGTCCTGCTGAACACATATATACTGAGAATATGTGAGGTGACCATATATATTATGTGAGGTGACCGTGTGTCACAATAGGGTCGGACGACAAGCGCAAGGATTCGGGAATGATTTATACTCAACTTGAATTAATTGTACGCGATTTAATGCTACAAAAGGTGATACGGAGGCTGAAATCCGCCGGTTTTATTCATAAATGTGTTTTTGCATATTGTGCGTATTGTGTCACCACCGCCAGAGTAAGGGTGCGTGGTGTGGTACAGCTGTGTGGCATGGTACAGCTGTGTGGAGTGGTACAGCTGTGTGGTGTGGTACAGCTGTATGGCGTGGTACAGCTGTGTGGCGTGGTACAGCTGTGTGGTGTGGTACAGCTGTGTGGTGTGGTACAGCTGTGTGGCGTGGTACAGCTGTGTGGTGTGGTACAGCTGTGTGGTGTGGTACAGCTGTATGGTACAGCTGTGTGGTGTGGTACAGCTGTATGATGTGGTACAGCTGTGTGGTGTGGTACAGCTGTATGGTACAGCTGTGTGGTGTGGTACAGCTGTATGATGTGGTACAGCTGTGTGGTGTGGTACAGCTGTGTGGCGTGGTACAGCTGTGTGGCGTGGTACAGCTGTGTGGTGTCGTACAGCTGTATGGCGTGGTACAGGTGTGTGGTGTGGTACAGCTGTATGATGTGGTACAGCTGTGTGGTGTGGTACAGCTGTGTGGCGTGGTACAGCTGTGTGGTGTGGTACAGCTGTGTGGTGTCGTACAGCTGTGTGGTGTGGTACAGCTGTGTGGTGTGGTACAGCTGTGTGGTGTGGTACAGCTGTGTGGCGTGGTACAGCTGTGTGGTGTGGTACAGCTGTGTGGTGTGGTACAGCTGTATGATGTGGTACAGCTGTGTGGTGTGGTACAGCTGTGTAGTGTGGTACAGCTGTGTGGTGTGGTACAGCTGTGTGGTGTGGTACAGCTGTGTGGTGTGGTACAGCTGTGTGGTATGGTACAGCTGTGTGGTGTGGTACAGCTGTATGATGTGGTACAGCTGTGTGGTGTGGTACAGCTGTGTGGTGTGGTACAGCTGTGTGGTGTGGTACAGCTGTGTGGCGTGGTACAGCTGTGTGGTGTGGTACAGCTGTGTGGTGTGGTACAGCCGTGTGGTGTGGTACAGCTGTATGATGTGGTACAGCTGTGTGGTGTGGTACAGCTGTGTAGTGTGGTACAGCTGTGTGGTGTGGTACAGCTGTGTGGTGTGGTACAGCTGTGTGGTGTGGTACAGCTGTGTGGTATGGTACAGCTGTGTGGTGTGGTACAGCTGTATGATGTGGTACAGCTGTGTGGTGTGGTACAGCTGTGTGGTGTGGTACAGCTGTGTGGTGTGGTACAGCTGTGTGGTGTGGTACAGCTGTGTGGTGTGGTACAGCTGTGTGGTGTGGTACAGCTGTATGATGTGGTACAGCTGTGTGGTGTGGTATGGTACAGCTGAGAAGCAAAGAATAACTGCGCGGCGCGGTACAATCGCATCTTCAATGCTCTAAAAATGATCATTATTTAATATTGGTTTATATTTATCTATATCTTTAATAGAGCTCATCTGTCTATCTCTCTATCTGTCCGAGGTTGGAAGCCAGACACTTGGGGTTAGCCTCACCCAAATTTGCAGGGGGAACGGTCTGGGGTACGGGGCGGAAATAGGCTGGTCGTGGTTGTCATAATTCAATAAGGAAGAGCATGCCACAGACACACACTGACCAGTACGACTCATTGTGGTACTGACCCCACCAGCTACCCTGGCTAAATATTTAACAAATTAAAAGGTCAACAAAGTGTTGTGTTCAATATAGCAATATGACAAATTATGCACTTTTCTCGAAGCCAAAGGGAGACTATTATATTTGTTTATATATGTAGCACTGTAAAGCTCCTACCACCGGTGGACCTCCCTCACGCCAATGGAAAACTCTTTTATTATTTTATAAGAGACAGACAGTGAAAAAGAGAGACAGACAGAGATAGACAGGCACACAGAATGAAAAACAGAGACAGAAACATTGCCAGACAGAAAAGCAGAGACAGACAGACAAAGATAGGGCTGCAGACTGGATCGACCAGGGTAAAGAGAGAGGGACATGAAGACTGAGGAAGAAAACAGAGACAGACAACAACACACAGAGACAGACAGACAGAGGAAGACAGAAACAGAGACAAACAGAAATAGGAAGAGAAGGAAGGGGAACGGGGTGTGGAGGGATTAGGTTGTTAGAAGAGGGGATGTTAAAAAAGAGGGAATGAAAGAGGAAGGAGACAGGTGGAGAGGGTAAAAGAGGGCAGGAGAGGTGACAGATGGGGGAGAATAGGAGAGAAGGTGAAGAGGGGCATGAGGTGTGAGAGGGGGTAGGGTGAGGGGCATGTTGAGGGAGAGTGAGGGAATTATCAGGGGGAAAGCGCCAAGCCATTACGACTACATAACACTGGGAAGGGGTCAGGATAAGGATTTGGGATGGGACAGGGGGGGGGGAATGGTGGGGTGGTCGGAGAGACAGACTATACATTGCATATATATATATGTATATATATATATATATATATATATATATATATATATATATATATATATATATATATATATATATATATATATATATATATATATATATATATATATATATATATCAGAGAGAATGGCTGTTTGTCTGTCCAAGGGTGGAGGCACGATGTCTAGGGCTAGCCTAACTTAACCCTTCATGGGTAATGGTCTGAGGGGAATGGAACGGATAAAAGCCGGTCAGTCTCGGCCTAAAATACATTAAGAAATACTTTAATACTTTAAGAACTATCAGCTTGTAACACAACTCTCCGTGGGATTGTCTTGAAGTCTGAAATGAAAACACGGATGTGTTCTCCATAGAGTTTTGTTACTCCCGCCGTTTACCCGTGTATTGTCATGATTTACTCGAATATGATGATACGAATTCATTCGGGTTACAGTGATGAAGATAGTTGTGAAGATGGTGAAGAGGATGGTATGTAGTGAAGATGTAAGATGAAGGGGAGATGTGGAGGGGGGGGGGAGAGACTGGTGGGAGAAAGATAATTTTTAATGTGTTTTTAATTTTGTAAACAAAAATCCTCATTACAAAGTCCCCAGATAGTTGCAAAGGATGTTTTCACCTAGTTGATTTTCACCTAGTTGTGTTTGCGGGGGTTGAGCTTTGCTCTCTCGGCCCGCCTCTCAACTGTCAATCAACTGTTTACTAACTACTTTTTTTTTTTTTCCCACACACCACACACACACCCCAGGATGCAGCCCGTGACAGCTGACTAACTCCCAGGTACCTGTTTACTGCTAGGTAACAGGGGCATTCAGGGTGAAAGAAACTTTGCCCATTTGTTTCTGCCTCGTGCGGGAATCGAACCCACGCCACAGAATTACGAGTCCTGGGCGCTATCCACCAGGCTACGAGGCCCCTATGTGTGTGTGTGTGTGTGTGTGTGTGTGTGTGTGTGTGTGTGTGTGTGTGTGTGTGTGTGTGTGTGTGTGTGTGTGTGTGAGTGTGTGTGTGTGTGTGTGTGTGTGTGTGTGTGTGTGTGTGTGTGTGTGTGTAAAATTCCACGTAAAGATTATAATAAGTAATATATTGACCAAACAGGTAAACATCCTGACCAAAGAATAAAATAACAAACATAGGGACAGGAGGTCCCGAATCCCAGGGACGGAGGTGAGATGAAACCCCCCATTAAAGGATTCCAATCGGTTTATACGCTTCCTCAGAGCCGGTAAACAGTGTTTACAATCCATCACACTCTCAACACCCAGACTCCAAAGGGCTCAACCCCAAGAGGGAGACGCGCTAGCCTAGGTCCTTCACATATTGTTTAATGTAGTGATGGCAGGTGTGTGACAGATAAGGCAAGACACACCTGGCAAGACTTCTCAGATGCACTGAGTTAGTCACTCTCTGCTGGGGCTCCTCTCAAGGCCTTCTCCAGCTTGCTAGTTGGTCACTTCCTGCTTCTCAGTTCACATTCCGTATGATAATGTATTAAAGTATGGTAAAGTATGTATGATTAAGAACAACATAACATCTCATTACTTGGAAATGTGCATTGGATCAGTCCTGCTTTTGGTGCGGTAAAAGTGTTGCTCAAAGCACCATAAACATACCAAGGGACCTGGCCGCATACCGAAGGACCTCTTGTATGGAGAACTGGCATCAGGAAAGAGAACCACCGGAAGACCTCAGCTGCGTTTCAAAGACGCCTGCAAACGGGACCTCAAGCAGATGAACATCGACATCAACACTTGGGAGGCAGCAGCTGCAGACAGATCTGCCTGGAGATGCAAAGTGCAGAAGGGACTCCAGCTATTCGAGGATGACCTGAAGAGGCAGGCGGAGGGTAATAGACTTCAGAGGTCTCGACCACTGTCAGACGCATCCGCTTCGGCGTTTATCTGCGCTCGCTGCAGGCGGGACTGTCATTCTCGGGTTGGCCTTCACAGCCACAGCAGGCGCTGCATCCAACTACACTACAACAACTAGACACCATAACACACAACTCCACAACTCCATAACCCCACGGGATTGACGGATACATACTAATTATATATATATATATATATATATATATATATATATATATATATATATATATATATATAAATATATATATATATATATATATATATAAAAGGGTGGAGCAGGTCTACAGGACAGTATAACGCAACTCGTCGGCTCAAAGACCCCCTCGAGCTGGATATTTGGGATAAAGAAGAAACCACTGTCAAAGAGAGATGGATTACTGGTAGACACTTTGAGTACAGTTGAAGCAGAATGATGTAATATGAGTAATTATGTGCCAGGATAACTCTACTAATCTCTTGACGTAGAACACTGAGGGTGTGAACAAATTTATAACGTCATGGTATGATTAGTTTACATTAGTTCAACTTCTTATTATCTAATCACCCTAATTTTGTCATATAAATTTTGCCGATATATGTCTTGCCGCTCAGATGTTAAACCTCACTTTGTTTATGCTATATATCACCTTCCAAATTGTTTGCTAAATGTCACTCATTTCATGCCTTGATTGTAAGTGTGATTTAGGTCGTTGTTGACCTGTTTAGTGCAGCCACTGTTGTAATGTAGTTGTTATTGTAAGTTGTTAAGAGTAAAGGTTGTGATGGTTATGATGACATGTCTACGTCCCGTACTCTTACTCTGACTCTCTTATGTAATTATTGTACTGTATTTTTCATTTAAACTTTCCTACTTGATTGGCAGTTAAGAGGCAGAACCAAAGAGCCGAAACTCAACCCCCGTAAGCTCAGTTAGGTGAGTACACACGCTGTCACAACATCACACAAAACAACACACACATACAAATGACTGCAAAGGCGGGACCCATTACCTGAAATCCGATCTTGTTGGCACAATACAGCGAATACACTCCTTACGCATACACGCACGCACGCATACACGCACGCACGCACGCACGCATACAAACATCGTGCAATTCTCCATCCAGTTAAAGAAGTGAACAACGCAACTCATAATAAAATATAAAAAAATTCCCCACGAAAAAAAAGACTGTTGCGTGCTCATAAGTATTCCAAGTTACAAGTTGCATCATGCACGGGGCCCGAGGGTCCCTGGACCCTCCTCAACCCCTGCAACGTCATCAACACGTGGCGCTCTCCTATTGGTGGACGGCAGCACCCAGACACAGCCTTGCAAATTAACGATGACGTAGCGTGAAGGGGAATTCATTTGGGTGTTTCCAATTTGCTAACGAGTTTTGAGGAATTGTCCAGACGTCACCAAGTTGTTGAGGCGTGAGGCGTGTACAGAGAGCTGGCCATTTGCAGTGACCCCCATTTATGCAATAGATGGCGTAGGTGTCCCAGACGCCGCGGGGGGGGGGGGGGGGGGGGTTATGGTTGAGAGAGGTGGGGAGGGGGGGGGGTGACCAGGTGGTGTTGGTGACCAGGTGGTGTTGGTGACCAGGGACTATGAACTCTCCTCGTCACCACAAAATACAGTACTAAATGCTAGGTACAAACCAATGAAAGAAAGTAGTTTACATGTATTAATACATAATTTCTGAACCGTCCTCCCACCAGTTAAGGGAAGTAAATCTCACAACCTCTGAATAAAAAAGAAATATAGTGGATATAATCACTACATACAAGATACTGAGGGGGGTAAAAGACAAGATGGACATGGGCAGCCTTTTTTAAATTGAGAAAAAGTAGAACAAGCGAACATAATTGGCAGCTGGAAACGCAAATAACTGGAAGAGAGACGAGGAAATACTCGCACCCTGCACGACGCCCGGTCAACAAGAGGAATGCCCTGAAAGAGCAAGTCGTGGAAGCCACCTCTATCCACAACTTGGAAGCAAGCTTTGACGGATAAGTCAACCGACAATAAAGTTAAATTATAAGGCAACATGTACACAAGGCTAGTAGGGCGGGCCATAACAAAACTAGACCTCACTCGCCAGTAATGACTGGTGTGTAGTCACTGGTAGGGAAACAACTGGCATATATCGCATAAAACATTATTAATCGCAGTTAGCGACTTAATTATACATGTGGATAATTAGCGTAATTGTGTCCTTTGTTCAGAAGATTTAAGATGGTAAACAACGCGGGAGGTGACTTCCCCGTCGCCACGACCACCGTCTCCCCCCGTCCCTAATACTGGCCTGACACGCACCTTACCCCGGGACGCTGGTGAGCGCCGACCTGGTCGGTAATGATGACTCTAATGTCACTACACACATGCATGTACACACAGGCTCACCTTCTGCAGCATGGACGCGGCCCGCACCTCGCCAGCACACAGTACCCACTGGTGCTGGTGTCAGGGGGCACAGTACCCACTGGTGCTGGTGTGAGGGGCACAGTACCCACTGGTGCTGGTGTGAGGGGCACAGTACCCACTGGTGCTGGTGTCAGGGGGCACAGTACCCACTGGTGCTGGTGTGAGGGGCACAGTACCCACTGGTGCTGGTGTCAGGGGCACAGTACCCACTGGTGCTGGTGTCAGGGGCACAGTACCCACTGGTGCTGGTGTCAGGGGGCACAGTACCCACTGGTGCTGGTGTGAGGGGCACAGTACCTACTGGTGCTGGTGTGAGGGGCACAGTACCCACTGGTGCTGGTGTGAGGGGCACAGTACCCACTGGTGCTGGTGTGAGGGGCACAGTACCCACTGGTGTTGGTGTCAAGGGCACAGTACCCACTGGTGCTGGTGTCAAGGGCACAGTACCCACTGGTGTTGGTGTCAAGGGCACAGTACCCACTGGTGCTGGTGTCAAGGGCACAGTACCCACTGGTGTTGGTGTCAAGGGCACAGTACCCACTGGTGCTGGTGTCAGGGGGCACAGTACCCACTGGTGCTGGTGTCAAGGGCACAGTACCCACTGGTGCTGGTGTCAGGGGGCACAGTACCCACTGGTGCTGGTGTCAAGGGGCACAGTACCCACTGGTGCTGGTGTCAGGGGCACAGTACCCACTGGTTTATATCAGAACAATCCGTCAATTATTGCATTAGAAGACAATATTGAGGAAACTCTGTCGTCCAAGAGACACGTGGATAGAGACCAGCGGGCACTACACACCGACACCTCAACACTCAACAAGTATGCTAATGAATGGCCAATAACACAATAGTATTCAATAAAAGTACACAATCAAACCAGTGCTGTATACAACTGGACAGAACAAGCACAATTTCAGCAAACACACACAGAAAAAAATCACAAATAGGGCGGAAAAATATCTATAAAAATATCCATAATAATATAAATATAAGTAATAATAATAATAATAATAATAATAATAATAATAATAATACTGAGGAATATTATTGCAGCACTGCTTGCTTGTAGCAGTGACTGTAGCTGAGGAGAGTAATTAATTAACTGCCCTTGACAGAGACGTGACGGGCCATTTAAACACACAAGACACTGTCTTAAGAGGAATTTATTCCCTGAAAAAAAAGATCACAGTTTTTTTAAGTTTGAGATAAAAAAAAGTGCGTTAGATCTATTAATCCCAGTAATTGGAATACATGTTTAGAGGAGTGAAGCTTTACAGGGCTCCTATTGGTGCAGAGGGTGGGGGGTGTGGGGCGGGTATTGGTGGAGAGGGTGGGGGGTGTGGGGCGGGTATTGGTGGAGATGGAGGCTGGTCAGTGGTGGAGAAGAGAGTTGGACAGAAAACACACACAGACAAACACACTTTTTGCCTCTACCCCGTGAGGGTGGGTCTCACGGCTAAGTGGACAGCGGACTGGGGTCGTAGTCCTAAGGGTTTAGGTTCGATCTCCAGAGGAAGCAGAAACAAATGGACAGAGTTTCTTTCACCGTGATGATCCTGTTCACCTTGCAGTAAATAGGTACCTAGAAGTTAGACAGCTGCTACGGGATGTATGTGTGTGTATGTGTGTGTGTGTGTGTGTGTGTGTGTGTGTGTGTGTGTGTGTGTATGTGTGTGTGTATGTGTGTGTGTGTGTGTGTGTGTGTGTGTGTGTGTGTGTGTGTGTGTGTGTGTGTGTGTGTGTGTGTGTGTGTGTGGGTGTGTGGGTGGGTGGGACTGTACCCCCTTACATGTCTCTAAGACAAGCAAGTAAGTGTAATTAACAAGTCAAGAGCAAACAAAAACACGAAGAACAAACAAAACAGATTTCCTTTGTCGACTATTTCCATACTCACTGTTCATCTTCCCCCCCCCTCTCCTCCACACTACTCTCCCCCTCCACACTACTCTCCCCCTCCACACTACTCTCCCCCCTCCACACTACTCTCCCTCTCCACACTACTCTCCCCTCTCCACACTACTCTCCCCCTCCACACTACTCTCCCCCCTCCACACTACTCTCCCCCCTCCACACTACTCTCCCCCTGAGCTGAAGCACAACCCCAGCAAGCACAACTAGGTGAGTACACAGGACGGAAGTAACACAGAGGAGGACATTCAGAAATAGAGAAGTGGCTAGTTATAAGAAGATGCTACAACACAATATAATAGGACGAGGAAAACAGAGAGAGACACAGACAAAGGATTACACTCGAGACAGGAAAACTAGATTCCGCCCCCGCGTCTCTCTGGTCCCAATTCTATTTACACTCGACCCTACACACACGCACACACACGCACACACACGCACACACACGCACACGACCAAAGAGCCAAAGCTCAACCCCCGCAAGCACAATTAGGTGAGTACACACAGTAGTACTCCACCACGACCTTCCAAGTAGACTGGACCGCCTCTCGGAGCACCTACGAGTGGTGACGGACCACTGGACCGCCGCTCGGGGCAGCTATGAGTGATGGTGGACCACTGGACCGCCTCTCGGGGCAGCTATGAGTGGTGGCGGACCACTGGACCGCCTCTCGGGGCAGCTATGAGTGGTGGCGGACCACTAGACCGCTTCTCGAGGCAACTACGAGTGATGGTGGACCACTGGACCGCCGCTCGGGGCAGCTATGAGTGATGGTGGACCACTGGACCGCCGCTTGGGGCAGCTGATTTGTATATTTTTGGCGGTTGGTATATTAGAATAATAACTAAGTTTATTTTCTCTATTTTTACTCCCAGTACCTCTACAAATGAGATGGTAGAGGTACTGGGAGTAAAAATAGAGAAAATAAACTTAGTTATTATTCTAATATACAAACCGCCAGATGCAATAGCTGAGGAATTCGCAGAATAGATAAAAAAATAGAGAATAGCCTTCATAATTTGGCGAACCCGATACCTGATATTATCTTCCGAGGTGACTTAAACTTGCCAATCTAAGATGGAGAATAGCAAACAATAATATTATTTCAGGAAATCTATCGGGACATAACCAACCACAGAGTAGAGAACTACTTAGATTCTGTGATTAATTTTCACTCAACCAGCTGATCTCAGAGCCAACGAGAAATGAAAATATTCTAGATCTGGTCTTAACAAACAATGAAGACATGATCAGGAACATTACGATATCAGATACCACACACTCAGATCACAAGCTTTTTGAAGTGCAAACTACCATCACTACTCAGAATAGACCTAAAACAATAATCAAGCGAGAGGGATAATTCAGTAAATTTAATTTTAATAATAAAATGATAGACTGGGAGACAGAGAGACAATAAACAGGGAACTTACAAACATTCCATGTGAAACTGTTCTGAGTAATACAAGTCCTACAGCAGGAATAGAAAAACTGACTTCGGAAGCATATCAAATCTGTCTGAAACATCTTACTTTGAGGAAAGCCAGAAAGAGGTCCAACGTAGAAAGAGAACGCAGACGACACTATAAAAGAAGGACCAAAAATAACGGAAATGCTTAAGCAAACACGACTTTCCCTACAAAGAAGAAATAATTTAAACAGAGAGATTGAAGAAATCGAGCAGAAATTGAAACACTCATATCAGATTGAAGAAAGGTAGCTAGAACAGAAAGCAACTCAGGAAATAAACAAAAACCCAACATATATCTCCACATATGCGAAATCAAAAGCAAAAACCACTGCCAGTATTGGACCTATTCGTACGAGTGAGAGTTCATACACGGAGGATGACAAAGAAATTAGTGAAATCCTAAAAAAAGCAGTATGAGGATATGTTTGCTCCAATAAACAACATGAAAGTGGAAGATCCAGACAACTTCTTTATGCGTGATATCCAAACCTCTGTAAATATAATTGATATCAACATGAGCGTGGCAGATTTTGAAAGAGAATTTGAAAACATGCCCATGCACTCAGCTCCGGGTCCAGATTCATTGAATTCAATATTTATAATTAAATGCAAGGTGTCAGTGGCACAGGCATTCATTATAGTGTGGAGGACGAGCTTGGGCACGGGGAAGATATCAGATGCACTTAAAGCAGCAGACATTGCCGCTCTGCACATGGGAGGGAACAAAGCATTGACAAAGAATTATAAACCAGTTGCACTAACGTCCCACATAATAAAAGTATTTGAGAGAGTGATTAGGAGTCAGGTCATCAGTTTCACGAAGACCAATGATCTTCACAACCCTGGCCAACATGGATTTCGAGCGGGAAGAGCGTGCCTCTCACAGCTACTTGAGCACTACGACAAAGTCACTGAGTCATTAGAAGGAAAACAGAATGCAGAAGTGGTATACACGGACTTCGCAAAGGCATTCGAGAAATGTGACTATGGAGTGATTTCACACAAAATGAGGTCAATGGAAATAACCGGTAAAGTAGAACGGTGGATACTCAGTTTTCTGTCGAACAGAACACAAAGAGTAACAGTCAACCATATAAAATCCAGTCCAAGCACAGTTAAAAGCTCTGTACCTCAGGGTACAGTCCTTGAACCACTGCCTTTCCTTATTCTCATATCAGATATAGACAAAAATACAAGTCACAGCTTCGTATCATCCTTTGCAGATGACACAAAAATCAGCATGAAAATTACCTCTGCTGAAGACATTGAAATACTTCAAGCAGATATTAATAAAGTTTTTGACTGGGCAACAGAAAATAGCATGATGTTTAATAGTGATAAATTCCAGGTACTCAGGTACGGTAAAAATGAGGACCTTAAACATTATACAGGGTACAAAACAATCAAATCTGCCCATAGTAGGAAAGCAACATGTAAACGATTTGGGAATAATGATGTCCGACGACCTAACGTTTAGGGAGCATAACCAAGCAAATATTGTGTCAGCCAGAAAAATGATCGGATGGATTACGAGAACTTTCAAATCCAGGGATCCCATCACAATGGTTGTACTATACAAATCACTTGTACTGTCCCGTCTTGAGTACTGCTCAGTACTCACTTCCCTCTTCAGAGCAGGAGAGATTGCTGAAATAGAGGGAATAGAGAGAACATATACGACATGCATTGATGTAATAAAGCACCTAAATTATTGGGATCGTCTCAAAGCTCTCCAAATGTACTCACTAGAATGGAGACGGGAGAGATATCAAATTACACGTGAAAGATACTGGAAGACCAGGTCCCAAATTTACACAGTAAAATAACAACGTACTAGAGTGAAAGATATGGAAGAAAATGCAGAATAGAACCAGTGAAGAGCAGGGATGCCAAAGGTACAATCAGAGAACACTGCGTAAACATCAGAGGTCCGCGGTTGTTCAACATACCCCCAGCAAGTATATGAAATATTTCCGGAACAACCGTGGACATCTTCAAGAAAAAACTAGATAATTTTCTCCAAAGAGTGCCGGACCAACCAGGCTGTGGTGGATATGTGGGCCTGCGGGTGGATAGCTCCAAGTAACAGCCTGGTGGACCAAACTCTCACAAGTCAAGCCTGGCCTCGGGCCATTAGTGTGGCGGACCACTGGACCGCCTCTCGGGGCAGCTACGAGTGGTGACGGACCAGTGGACCACCTCTCGGGGCAGCTACGAGTGGTGACGGACCAGTGGACCGCCTCTCGGGGCAGCTACGAGTGGTGACGGACCAGTGGACCGCCTCTCGGGGCAGCTACGAGTGGTGACGGACCAGTGGACCGCCTCTCGGGGCAGCTACGAGTGGTGACGGACCAGTGGACCGCCTCTCGGGGCAGCTACGAGTGGTGACGGACCAGTGGACCGCCTCTCGGGGCAGCTACGAGTGGTGACGGACCAGTGGACCGCCTCTCGGGGCAGCTACGAGTGGTGACGGACCAGTGGACCGCCTCTCGGGGCAGCTACGAGTGGTGACGGACCAGTGGACCGCCTCTCGGGGCAGCTACGAGTGGTGACGGACCAGTGGACCGCCTCTCGGGGCAGCTACGAGTGGTGACGGACCACTGGACCGCCTCTCGGGCCAGCTACGAGTGGTGACGGACCAGTGGACCGCCTCTCGGGCCAGCTACGAGTGTGGTGGACTACAAACAACTGAGCTGTTGTTGTCCGAACTTATGAATTTGTTTTAAATTTCTGGAAGCAGATTCACAGTCGGGTTAATTTGCAAGACGCTTTAATTTCTCCTGGGAACGGTCCTGAGAGGTTGGTTGGTGGGTGGGGGGTGGGGGGTGAATGGGAAGGAGGGAGGGGGAACAAGAGATGTAAACATGTTTTTATTCCTAAAGCGAAAAGGAAAACGGCATTTGTCTCTCCCTGCGACGCCCCTCCATATTACCCCTCCCCCATCTTTTATCCATCCTCTTTCTTTGTGACAGACGTGGGATGCCTATCCCCCCCTTCCCACGCTCTCTTCCCCTAAACTACCAACGTTACTGCTTTAATTTTTCCAGCTCTATCCAAACGAGCGGTTGCTGGTTTCCCGCTCTCGATGACGGCAGTGTGGACGTCTCCCCACACTCTCCTTCCTCCACACAACACCACATTCCTCCTGGTGCACCCTCAGGTATCTCCTCCCTTCATTCCCAGTCTTCTGCTGTCCTTCGTCTTATTGTAACTTGTCCACCTCCGCCGTCTTCTCTTTCCACTGTCACATCCTTCACATTTAGTTCCTATTTTTGTTCTCTTCTCCAGAGTGTTCTCTGTCCTTTGACCCTCCCGACTACTGTCCGTCGAGGCCGATATCCATCCCGATATCCCGGACGTCCTCGTGTGGTCCGCTCTCGTTCTCCCTCGCCACCTGTGACTGTGGCGCTGTAGCACAGAACACTGTTGCCGGCACGCCTGTGTCTCGCAGTCAGAAACGTAAACCTGGCGCCTCTCTCCTTTCTCTCCAGCGGGTAAGAAGGTTTCAGTCCATCGCCCACTCCCCACTTCCGACTCTGTCCCTGCCTCTCCTCTCAACTCATCCTCTCAGCTGTCAGTGTCAGCTGACATTACTATGGAAACTCCCGGTACTGTCCTTGATCCAGAGCTCGCTTCCGTCTCTGTCCTTCCTCGCGCCTATTCCCTCGACCGCCCCTCCCCGGTGCCTCTTCCCTCACCGGACCATGGCCACTCCCACCGTCCTCTCGACTATATATACCGTCTTTGCTGGATTTATCTATGCCCCCAATCCTGTTTTCATTGAACCTCCTGTTGATCCTCCCTAATTACTGTTCTTTGTCTTAGTTTTTCTCTTTTTATATTTACTGTTCTCTCTGTTCTTGACTATGTCTATTCTTCTACAAGGTTTTTATACCAAATTCCATGAACTCCAACTTGTGATCTCACAGTTTTGACCACTTTGTGTATGTCTCCAGAAGGCGATGCTTGGCGCCCGTCCTGGTCACTTCCCTGGTTATTACTTTTTCTCCTCAACTCCGGCTTTTACTGGGACGCCCAACTCTACCGCTCTCTGGGACCGAAATGTTATTCCCTTTCTCCTCAACTTTTTCAGTCGAACATTCATTCTTCTGCTGTCCGTATTTTTGTGAGTAAATGGTACACAGTCTTTCATTTATCTCCCCAATATATTCCGCTTTCTCTTACTCATCTTAACCGCCTGTGGGACTCATTACCAGAATCTGTGCTCCTTTTGGGTGATTTCAACTGTGGGCATGCCCTCTGGGGCGCTGATCTAACAAATACCTGAGGCCACCTTCTCGAATTTTTCATCCTCTCTTCTATGTTATCTCTTCTGAATTGCCCACTCATGTTGACTCGCGCACTCGCACCCTCTCCTGCCTCGATCCTTCTCTCTGCTCCTCTTCTACCTGACATGGAGGGTTCTGGATGACCTCCATAAGCAGTGATCGACCAAATCTCCATCCTCGTAACCCTCTTTTCTTATCACACTCCTCTTTCATTTCTTTGGTGGAGGTTTACGAAGACTGCCTGGAATCTGTACACTTTTCATGCTACTCTTCCCAACCCCTATGACTGTCTCTCCCTCGAACCATCCTCCTTTTTCATGACATTGTATTCGACGCTGCTCTCCGCTCTATTCCTCTCTCTACCTTCCGGGGCGCGCGCGGAGGTGCGTTCCTGATGGAATTCGGACTGTGCTTTGGCTGATAACTGTAAGCGTGCAGCCCGGGTATAAAGAGCGAGCGAACGAGCGAGCGAGTGAGCGAGCGAGTGAGTGAGATAAATAGATAGATAGATAGAGAGAGAGAGAGAGAGAGAGAGAGAGAGAGAGAGAGAGAGAGAGAGAGAGAGAGAGAGAGAGAGAGAGAGAGAGAGAGAGAGAGAGAGAGAGAGAGTTTCCTCTTTGTCATGCCAAGTCAACTTTTATTAGAAACAGGTGTCGTGTGAAACGACAATAAACTGGCGCAGTCAAGGATCAAAAATAGATGTATATTCTCCTACGAGGATGTCAAAAGTTGAGAAAGGCAACGTATATTAATTATGGCCTGAAACATACGAGCATCAATGACGTTCAGAAACATACGAGCATCAATGACGTTCAGAAACATACGAGCATCAATGACGTTCAGAAACATACGAGCATCAATGACGTTCAGAAACATACGAGCATCAATGACGTTCAGAAACATACGAGCATCAATGACGTTCAGAAACATACGAGCATCAATGACGTTCAGAAACATACGAGCATCAATGACGTTCAGAAACATACGAGCATCAATGACGTTCAGAAACATACGAGCATCAATGACGTTCAGAAACATAGAAGCAATAAGGTAAGGGAGGAGGACACCGGCGGGTGCGGAGGTCTCCTCGGCGCGCGACACCGTTCGTCGCCTTAAATGGGATTTGCTGTCTTCTGGCGTTTGAAAGCCAGCAGGTCGGGCTTTGGCTAAGATGGGAATGAGGTTGGTTGGGGTGCGGTGGTTAGGGCTGTGGTTGGAGCAGTAGTTAGGCTTAGGGCCTGAGTAATGGTTGAGATTGGGGCGGTGTTTAGGTTGGGGGGGTGGGGTAGTTAGTGTTCGGGTAGGTGTGCTTGTTAGGGTTGGGATGGTGGTTGTGGTTGTGGTATGGTGGTCTTCTTACAGAACTCTTAAGATAATTCTCCATCATCAGTGCTGACACAAGTGACTAAGAATTTTGTTTGTATATATAAATGATCAAAAGATTTACGAAAATCAATTAAAAATACGAAACCACTCAATCGTTATCAAACTGTTTAAAAGCCACAATAATCTATTGCAGGAGACAGAATTTTTATGTAAACATCTGTCAAATCTAAAGGAACTCAATCCACCTTCGAACCCAAGCTATAAGTCAAATACTGACTTACGAAGATACTGTTATGTCAGTATTGGAATTATACAGTAGACAACCAAGTAACAGTATGATTCTTATCCACGGATTAAAAAAATTAAAGATATTTTTTTTCACAAATATAAATTAATATTATTATGTATTGTGTGTTCTTCATGTAGTTAGGTCTAGGTAAGGTTAGGCAAGTTGTTCTCGTGACGTTGATTTGGTGACGTTGTTTTGGTGACGTTGATTTGGTGACGTTGATTTGGTGACGTTGTTTTGGTGACGTTGTTTTGGTGACGTTGATTTGGTGACGTTGTTTTGGTGACGTTGTTTTGGTGACGTTGTTTTGGTGACGTTGTTTTGGTGACGTTGATTTATTGACGTTGATTTATTGACGTTGATTTAGTGACGTTGATTTATTGACGTTGATTTAGTGAGCGTTAACACCACTATGGGAGACATGAACGAAGTACGTTACCGGTTATAACGTCTAACATAGTTACTTAGATAACAGTGTGTGACTTACACGTCGTGAACCCGCACATTCCTTTGTTTTGATGAAGGGGGAGGGGGGGGGGCGTGAAGGACCTGCGTGAGAATACGGTGAAGTGTGTGTAAGTGAGAGGCTGGGTCACGGTGACCATGAACTGTGGTGGATGCGATTTGCATAGGAACAAACCTGTATGGCAATTGTTATAATTTTGGTGTAGGAAAAAAACTCATTAAACAGTTGTAGATTGCTACTTAAGATTTAGTTTTTGTTTGAAAACTTAACACCGGTTAAGTTAAACTTAACCGGTGTTAAGTGTTAAGTTAAACTTAACACTTTTGGCCAGGAAGTCTCTGAGGGATGACTGCGCGTGTATGTTTACTATCTTCAAGTTAATGTAGCAGCTGTGCATTGGTCTATTTTTCTTTGCCAATTTGCACGTAAACATTTTTCTTTCTCTATTTGCATATATGTATTTTTTTTTTTTAATTTCAATAGCATTAATAGTTTCCTAGATCAACAACTTTATCTAGAAATTTATCCTCGAAATTGGATAGTTTTTGTTGGGAAAAGTTCGGTGTTGGGCTCGGACACAGGTGTTGGGCTCGGACACAGGTGTTGGGCTCGGACACAGGTGTTGGGCTCGGACACAGGTGTTGGGCTCGGACACAGGTGTTGGGCTCGGACACAGGTGTTGGGCTCGGACACAGGTGTTGGGCTCGGACACAGGTGTTGGGCTGGGACACAGGTGTTGTGCTCGGACACAGGTGTTGTGCAAGTGCAACAAGGAAGTTATTTGTATTTGTTTATTTAAAAGCTAACTCGTCTAAGTGCTCGTAGAGAGGTTGGGTTTCAACTTCTGGGCTCCGCCTGATAAACTTTCAATCGGCTGATGTACAGTTATTTTCCGAAACATGTTTATGTTTATAAGTACGTATGTAGGCACGGCCTCCACCACTCCACACGGAGTGTACGGAGTCTACCTCCACCACTCCACACGGAGTGTACGGAGTCTACCTCCACCACTCCACACGGAGTGTACGGAGTCTACCTCCACCACTCCACACGGAGTGTACGGAGTCTACCTCCACCACTCCACACGGAGTGTACGGAGTCTACCTCCACCACTCCACACGGAGTGTACGGAGTCTACCTCCACCACTCCACACGGAGTGTACGGAGTCTACCTCAACCACTCCACACGGAGTGTACAGAGTCTACCTCCACCACTCCACACGGAGTGTACGGAGTCTACCTCCACCACTCCACACGGAGTGTACGGAGTCTACCTCCACCACTCCACACGGAGTGTACGGAGTCTACCTCCACCACTCCACACGGAGTGTACGGAGTCTACCTCCACCACTCCACACGGAGTGTACGGAGTCTACCTCCACCACTCCACACGGAGTGTACGGAGTCTACCTCCACCGCATCACTCCACAGTGATCAGAGCAGGTCTGTGATTGCAGTAGCCAGCTGGGTGCACAACAAAATTCATATCAACGATTTTTTTCAGTTAATATTTTTCCCGAACAATGGGAACTATGATCTTATCTTTAGTGGGCCGGGGGGGGGGGAGGGGGGGGGGGAGCGGAATTGAAAGAGTCGGAACAAGAATCTCGCTGCGTGAATGACTGTATCTCAGACAGATTTTACGACAAAAGCTTGAAAAGGTCTCAAGATAACCTCACTGTGAGTTTACAGAAAAACAAAATTCTTGGAAGAACATACGAGAGTCGTTAACCCGTAATACTAACCCCAAGCTACACTTGGCCTTAGCACCGAGCCCAGCACCAAGCCCAACACCAAGTCCAACACCAAGTCCAACACCAAGTCCAACACCAAGTTCAACACCGAGCCCAGCACCAAGCCCAGCACCAAGCCCAGCACCAAGTCTAACACCAAGTCTAACACCAAGTCCAACACCAAGTCCAACACCAAGTTCAACACCGAGCCCAGCACCAAGCCCAGCACCAAGCCCAACACCAAGTCTAACACCAAGTCCAACACCAAGTCCAACACCAAGTTCAACACCGAGCCCAGCACCAAGCCCAGCACCAAGCCCAACACCACGTCCAACACCGAGCCCAACACCAAGCCTAACAAGCCAACAACCTTCCCCCAGGCACGCGGAACAACAAGGAACAAGCAGCCATTCGTCCTGGGTATAGATTTATCAATTTATAATTGTTGTAAACACACACACACACAATCATCACGTGTTCCTGGCTGTGGAACTTTGTAAGTTAAAGTGAGCACCAAGGGATCAGCAGTGACTCTCACTAACGGTGAACACCACCACCCTCTTACATCCCTGTAGCGGTCGGCCAGGTGTTCATCACGTGTGCTGGCCGGCCAGGTGTTCATCACGTGTGCTGGCCGGCCAGGTGTTCATCACGTGTGCTGGCCGGCCAGGTGTTCATCACGTGTGCTGGCCGGCCAGGTGTTCATCACGTGTGCTGGCCGGCATCCTGTGTCGTTGTTCACACACCTTTGTTGAAGAGAGTAGTGTCGTTCCTTCTCGTGTTGGATATTATTTTGCTATGTTGCTACTGAGAGTTGAGAACACAGGTGAGAACATACAGGTGTGACCATAGAGCTTAGAACATACAGGTGAGAACATGCAAGTGAGAACATACAGGTGAGAATATTCAGGTAAGAACAGAGAGGTGGGAACATACAGGTGAGAACATACAGGCTAGAACAGAGAGGTGGGAACATACTGGTGAGAACATATATGTGAAAACACAGAGGTGAGAATATACAGGTGAGAACATGCAGGTGGAAACGTAGAAGTAAGAACACAGAGGTGAGAACATACAGGTGAGAACAAGCTCACATACAAACAAAACAAGGAACCTAAGACAAGAATAGACCAGAAACTATTGCAGCAAAATGATTGCGTGTCGTGTGGGTGGAATCATGCATTCTTGCATCATATTCTTTACGTATATGTAATTATTACTTTTATAGCGGACACGATCCATAATTCACATATGAGTTCACATATTTTTATATTAAGATTCCCTTCCCCTTTGTTAATGACTTTCTTACACAAGTCAAGAAATATAACCGCGGCACCAGAGATGTAATATTATGTAATGTCACCTGTCAAGACGCGTTAATCCGTTAATTACAAACGCAGCATGTAAGGTATTGACAGCACCAGTGTTGGGTTGCCACTGTCCTGCCCCCCAGCGCCAGGGTTGACTGACTGGAGCCACGCCTTCTGCACCTCTGTGTCCCCTGTGTCACCTGTGTCACCACTGGGATCCTTACTGACCTGTACTTCCGTTTTTTTGTAACGAATTAAAATAATAACGGGGTGAGAATAGCTACCTCATCCCTTTGTGTGTATTTTTCCTCAATAAACTTATTTCAATTTCAATTAAAATATATTCCCCTCTTGATATGAAGAAGGA
>NC_091176.1:25412243-25462243 GCF_040958095.1 Procambarus clarkii
AAGCCTAAATGGTCCCCAGGCATATATGCAACTGAAAACTCCACACCCCCCAGAAGTGACTTGAACCCATACTTCCAGGAGCACTATGCAACTGGTGTACAGGAGACCATAACCACTCGACCGTCATTGACCATACAAAAGATGATGGTAGCCGAGGGTATTTGCCCATCATCCCGACGGCACTTTAATGATAATCTTTGACAGTTATTTTATCAAATCACCTCATTTTGTGGGGCCACGTGAGCAACACGAATGCGAACAAGCCTTATTGGTCCCCAGGCATATATGCAACTGAAAACTCCACACCCCAGAAGTGACTCGAACCCATCAAGTCCAACTAACTATGCCCAAGATTACCATCAAAATGCCGTCAGGATGATGGACAAATAGCCTCGGCTATCATCATCTTTTGTACGGTCAATGATGGTCGAGTGGTTAAGGTCTTCTGTACACCAGTTGCATAGTTCTCCTGGCAGTATGGGTTCAATCTTCGAAACCTCTTTACCGATTGCTTTGAAATTTTGACACAAGGTTGCATTCGAATAGGCTCATGTTTTTATATTCCTACTATATGCATGCCTCATCTGTGACAGAAAAAAACATTTTTTTTTTTTTAAACAGCACCATCTGTTGTATGTAAGAGCAACACACGCTATACTAAATATGTTACGATTCCATTTCAATGTTTCTGATTGCATTGATAAATTGAATTTTCATAGATTTCGATTGATTTTCATTTTGATTTAATTATTTTGTGTGACATTGAGTTGGACTTGAGCTGTGTTGTTTACCATCCGTTCATTTCCTGAGTATAGTTTATTTTTTCATTTTTTCTGTTTTTTCATTTCATTTTTTTTAATTGTTTTTCTTATATTTCAGTGATGGGAACATCAGATCATTTGATGTTCCCAATTTTCTGATGGGAACATTAGATCTTTTGGGAATGCATCAAACGAGGGAGTGGGGAATGTTGGGGAGGACGAGGGGACACGGGAGGGGGTAATAGTGGGGAGGACAGGGGAGTTGGGGATGGTGGGGACGTGGGGGCAGGGGAATGGAGTAGAGTTGATAGGACAAGGAGGACAGAGGAGTGGGGGATGGTGGAAAGAACGAGGGGATGGGGGAGTGAGAGATGGTGGGGAGGACAAAGGGACGAGGAGGGGGGAGAATAGTGGGGGAGGACGAGGGGACGGGGAAGTGAGGAATGGTTGGGAGGAAGAGGGGACGGGGCAGGGGGAATGGTGGGGAGGACTGGGGGACAGGGGAAGGTTGCTGTGGCTCAGCAACGCGTGGCCGGGTACAGCTGGTATATATTATTATATATTATATATTACTATTTATATACATATATATAACAGTATACCACAGTACCGTGGATGTAACAATGCACCTGTGGAGACTGGGCCACGTCATGGTTGTAACGGTACCCAGACTAATTACCTTACTTTTGGTTATTACCTCTCCGTTAATTAACAGTTCTGTTATACACTATTTTATCCTTACTGTAACCTCAGTCCACCACTTGTAACCTGGGCGTTTGATCACCAAGGTACCACAAAACAAGGACACTCTACTCATCAGTTACAAGCAATTCACTAGAGACTAAAAACGCTGCCACCACTCATCCCAAGAGTTTCTGTAATTACGCTAATTGACTGCGGGAAAGGACCAGCCAATTGCCACATAAATCCCAGTATGTAGATTTCTGATTATTGAAAAGGAGGGATAAATTTACTTTGAAATGTAGTTTAGTTAATTTACCAAGAGAGAATATACCGACTCAATAAGGGTGCTTACAAGAACACGTGGGCTTATAGTACAAAAACACAGGATCTTAATGACCATTAATAAGAATAAAAAATTGGGGGAAAATTCCACTAAACACTATTAAATCAATGCAATTTATTACACACAAAGCTATAATTGAATGCGATGTACTCTTTAAAGTTAGTCCCCCTACGGCGTCCAGGGAGAAGGCTCGAGCATAAATCCATGACTCGGGAATCCAGAGAGTTGCAGGAGGCAGTTATACTTTACTTGTAATGTATGGTAGAGTGAGCTGGGCTGGTGGACTCTTGACTTTGGTTAGTTACACCTCTTCTGCGTCTAGTAATCACTCTACTAATTATATATATATATATATATATATATATATATATATATATATATATATATATATATATAATATATATATATATATATATATATATATATATATATATATATATATATATATATATATATATATATATATATATATAATATAATATATATATATATATATATATATATATATATATATATATATATATATATATATATATATATATATATATATATATATATATATATATATATATATATATACCATATATATCATGTAACAAGTTCTATGTCGGGCAAACATCTAAAGATTTAAAATGTAGAATATCGCAACATAAATACTCTGTAAGACATGGCCAATTGTCTAATGCTTTGTTTGTGCATTTGTCAGAAAAAGCTCATCAAATTGATTGGGAGAGTGCTTCTTCAATAACAAATTGTAAAAGCACCTATAACAGAAACATAATTGAATCTGCTTTGATACAGATCACCAAAGAAAGTAATTTGAATATTAGCAGTGGTCTATATAACTTAGATCCATTTCTAATAGATCAGCTAAAGGGCGATTTAAGTAGAATCATTGAAAAACATTTGTCTCACTAATTTATTGTATATATTTACTTCTTTATGTTATAATTACCTATATATTATGCTTGTATGTCTGCTGTATCAGATGGGCCATTGGGCTACATCGGATGTGCCAATTGGGTGCATCTGATGGGCCAATGGGCCGTCTGCGTTGTCCAAGTATTGTACCTCACCTTACTTCACCACTCCTTCCTGCCTATTTATACCCATCACTCGATCTGTAAAATGACCTTCTGAAGATGTATTTAATATACGAAAGTACTTAAGGAAATTTCCTGTTTCATTTTTCCTCCGTGGTCTGACATTGTCACATTCTTAATCACGTGTTTATTTTCGTGATATACACACACACACACATATATATATATATATATATATATATATATATATATATATATATATATATATATATATATATATATATATATATATATTATATATATATAATTAGTGGTGAGTTTTGGGCAGGCTAAGTATGGAGGGGTAACATTTACGCAGATGTGGTGATGGTACTAAGTACTAACGGTGTCGAGGATGTCTCGAGCCAGAGGCAAGATGACCTGTGTTGGAGTACAAGTATCGTTCATATTGAGGCTAGTTTAACACACACTTCATTCATATAACCCTTCTCTGCCATTAAGGCCTTTAATCCCCTGACTTTGTTCTTCCTGTGTTCCGGGCCTGCACAGTCATCATTCACAGTGAACACTATACATGGCAATAAGGGAGACAATATGCAATGCTGGAGCTTGTGTATTTATCTGTCCTATAATTCGATATGTATATATGTACACACTTAATATTCATGTCCGCTGTATTAATTATGCTTAAATACACAGCTGCTGCCACAAGCAATACACGCACACCTGAAGTGTAATTATGTAAACAATGGTGCCATGTGCTACCTCCACCACACCTGGAGGGCTGCTCTGATTATTTTAAATTATTGCTTTAACATCGCCCACACTTCCCATACCTGGAGTGTTACCTCCCATACATGGAGTGTATCTCGCAAACATTACACAATGTCCCAACATTGTTTCGTGTCATTGACACGGTTACGGCCACAATGGGACGCAAGCGGGTTCTTTTCAGGTGGTACGAAAGTTCTGGTATCCGGCCCCAAGTTAGTAGTGGCTTTCAAGGGGGCGAGATCAGTAATGCAAGCAAAACAAAAGAGGGAGGTACATTAAATACACCAGTTCGTCACTTTAACCATATATAATTATTCTTCCCATCACCATATATATATATACACACACAAGTCTTAAATAGAAGTATTACTATACTATGTACATCATCGTCTCTCTCTGAAGACACTGAACGCTCAGCGAAGCTCAATCCGTGCAGTCCTGTACCGAGTTTCTCCATCCGTGGTACTACTCTCAGCAAGTATCAGGAAACAATGAGTCTACCCTGGTCACGGGCCAGCCAAGCCACAATCCCACGAAGTGCCTCTTCGTGAAGGCCCACAACCACAGTCCAGCCTGGTGCTGGCAGGTACCAATCAGCCTCACGCTGTTAGGCCACTTCACGAGCGAATACTAGGGTTGCGAGCCCTAGGCAGGAGCTTCGTGTAACTCGCTGGTTACTCTCCTCTTTCGTCACCAGAGTCGGTTGTCCCTTCCAAAAGGGAAGGGACAACCGTACGTCCCCGGGTACGGCGAATCCCGTCACTGCCAGTGGCAGGCAGTTGAACACTCTACAGTTCACGTCCGGCTTCTGTAAAGCAGACTGGTGTAGAAACCTTGGCTGCCTGGGGTAGACTGACTCTTCTTACATCATAGCAGCCCTACGTTGACTCTGTGAATACAGACACGTCATCAGTACACTGGGATACTACATGGGGACCACTAGGAAACATCACTTACTGGCTTAGCCACAAACGTACACCTTTTTGCTCCATAGATGGCGCTCATTGTCTAAGCGCCATCTCACCAGAGGTCAGCACCCAACCCGTTCTCGCAAATTTAATAACTCAATATTGACTTATTAAATATGTGCATAGGTGACATACTTAACATAATAGTTTCCCTTGAAAAGCTTCATAGAAAACACCGACCTTACCTAACCTACTTAGTATGTTAAGATAAGCATCTTATTGCTTCGTAATTACAATTATTACCTAACCTATACCTATAATAGGTTAAGTAACAATTGTAATTACGAAGCTATAAGATGCTTATTTTAACATACTAAGTAGGTTAGGTAAGGTCTGTGTTTTCTATGAAGCTTTTCAAGGGAAACTATTATGTTTAGTATGTCACCTATGCACGCAACTAATAAGTCAATATTGACTTATTAAATTTGCAAGAACGGGTTGCAGCACCGGCTACCTCACGAGCCGACTAGGACAAGAATCTAGCATTTCTGGCTGGTATAGTCTTGTCACTACTAAGTGGCGTCGTCCATTTAGTGGGGGTTTCGGGAGCGGACTCACAGATGGTGTTGACGTCACTGCTCCGTGCTCTGACGATGGACTTGGGTTCGTATCAGACACGTGTCCTCGTGTTTGGACACGAATGTCCAAACATTACACAATGTCCTAAATACCTTTTCTTTATATTTCCCAGCAGGTATATGATGTTAGGGAGGAGTGAGACACATCGTCATACTTACATACACAGGAGTTGTGTCGCCTCCCGTGGCTCCTGGCCGGGGCTCCTGGCCGGGGGCTCCTGGCCCGGGGCTCCTGGCCCGGGGCTCCTGACCGGGGCTCCTGGCCGGGGCTCCTGGCCGGGGGCTCCTGGCCGGGGGCTCCTGGCCCGGGGCTCCTGGCCCGGGGCTCCTGGCCGGGGGCTCCTGGCCCGGGGCTCCTGACCGGGGGCTCCTGGCCCGGGGTTCCTGGCCGGGGGCTCCTGGCCCGGGGCTTCTGGCCGGGGGCTCCTGGCCCGGGGCTCCTGGCCGGGGGCTCCTGGCCCGGGGCTCCTGGCTGGGGGCTCCTGGCCCGGGGCTCCTGGCCTGGGCTCCTGGCCGGGGGCTCCTGGCCCGGGGCTCCTGGCTGGGGGCTCCTGGCCCGGGGCTCCTGGCCTGGGCTCCTGGCCGGGGGCTCCTGGCCGGGGGCTCCTGGCCCGGGGCTCCTGGCCGGGGCTCCTGGCCGGGGCTCCTGGCCCGGGGCTCCTAGCCCTGGGCTCCTGGCCCCAGGACCTGTCTTCCCCGAGCCTCTACATGGCTAGCAAGCCATCTGAAGACTGCATTTAAGCATCGTTATGTGGTAAGTTGGGCATGATGCCCACCTTACTGTTCTCTCACATTTTCCGATCCGAGAAGTTGCTTCTCCTTCAGGTGGTTCCTGGGCCTCACCTGCCTCCGTTCTCTGCCTCATTAACTGTGTTCTTGGAAGCTGTATGTTGGCGCTCGAATCCCCGATGGTTCAAGTGGTTGGGCATTATTGCTGTGCGTGACCCCCTAGTACCATGCTCCTTCTTCTCCTATCCCTTCCAAGTGATCTATCCATCCCGGCTAAAGGTTTCCTCCTCGTGCTCAGCTTACCTGGCCGCTGATGTTATTATTGACATGTGTGGTCAGGGTAAGGTGGCGTGTGACGTCACCTCTCACCATCTTCATCATCTCTGATTGAGGAAGACGTCTCCCCTTCTTTTATCATTGTTATCTTGTATCATTGTTATCTTTTATCATTGTTATCTTTTTTTTCCGCCTCTTCCTTTCCCAAAATCTAATTAAGCTGCATTTGTTCAGGTTATAGGTCCATTAGCCATTTCTCAGAGTATCCATTAAGACATTTGTTCCCGACCTTCCGTAGGAGTTAGCGTCACCCACAAGCATTGATCTCAACACTGCAACATGCTCGCCCAGGTCGCTGACACATACCACCAACTACTGTTAGTTCACACACTTGAAGTACTCCCCCTCTTTATTTATTTCCACTTTCATACCACTGAGTGGCATGAAAGTCCAGTGGCTGCTACTCTGAAGAAGTGGCAGCCACTTAGGAGCAGCGGCAGCTACTCAGCTGCTGGCAACCACTCAGAAGTGGCAGCCACTCAGAAGTGGCAACCACTCAGCTGCTGGCAACCACTCAGAAGTGGCAGCCACTCAGAAGTGGCAGCCACTCAGCTGCTGGCAACCACTCAGAAGTGGCAGCCACTCAGAAGTGGCAGCCACTCAGAAGTGGCAGCCACTCAGAAGTGGCAGCTACTCTTCTAGCCGCAATCACCTGTTTCCTGTCCACTAACAAATCACTTACCCAACTTAGCACCGTTTAAGTTGCTCCTGATTGGTTCTCAATTTCTCGTACGAGTATTTTGTTCAAAACTGTGCAAAAAGGGCAACTGCCTGGTAGTTAAAGGTGGCAAACTCTGCCCACGTGTTGCTCTCCTGCGTTATGGCCGTCAGCGAGCCATTGAACTCTACTAACTTCGTCAAGCAAGACGTTCCCTCCTTCATCCTACGGCGGTGTTAACATGTCGTTCACACCGTGTGGAAGGTTCACAGGTACCGGTCTGATTCTCACACACCCACACCCACACACCACACCCACACACCACACCCACACACCACACCTACACACCACACCCACACAGTGCTCACACACCTTCCTGCGGAACATAATGCGTGAGGGTGCAGATAACGCAACATTCAGCGGGTCTCCGCCAGCAGTGCTGAAAATTCATGTTCCCTCTCTTGTGTTTATGGTGGGGTTTTAGGAGCGCTTTATGTGTTTGATATAAGTGGTGAATTGATGTTAAGGGGTGTCTGTGCCTGTTTGTGTGTGCGTGTGTGTGTGTGTGTACTCACTTATTTGTATTCACCTAGTTGTGCTTGCTGGGGGTTGAGGTTTGGCTCTTTGGTCCCGCCTCTCAACTGTCAATCAACTGGTGTACAGATTCCTGAGGCTACTGGGCTCTATCATATCTACATTTGAAACTGTGTATGGAGTCAGCCTCCACCACATCACTTCCTAATGCATTCCATCCGTTAACTACTCTGACACTGAAAAAGTTCCTTCTAACGTCTCTGTGGCTCATGTGGGTGTATATATATATATATATATATATATATATATATATATATATATATATATATATATATATATATATATATATATATATACAGGCGCCCAGGGTCTTGGAGCCTATGGGCACTAACCTATAACAACATTCTAGGTCCCTGTACATATTAATTTTTTGGGTTTCCCTGAAGGTGGTCGCCCCGCCTCCCTCAGCTGTACTGTACAGTTGATCATGAACACCAGGGTAAATCTTGTGTTGTTTATCTTACTTTTTTATTAATATATTTGGTACACCTACATTTGTGCAGCTGCCCTAGACTATATGAAGTGGAGTACAGAGTGTGTCACAAAGCTAGCTACGTGATGCTAAAAAATCCCCATCACACAGGACGGTTTGTCATACAGAGGCATGTGATAAGTAGTCTGCACTGGCAGACTCTGGGAGCATTATGAGGATATCATCAACACAAGAGTGAATAAGGCAGCAGTGATACTAAAAGTCCCCATCTCGCAGGATGGTTAGTCATACAGTAGCCTGCACTAGCAAATTTTGGGTGCACTATGAGGATATCATCACGAACACGAGAGTGAATACAGTAATTGCAAAGCTCCGGGTACCTCATGCCAACTGGTCTGAAAGGTCTAATAACTGGGCATTCGGTGATGTAGTGTAACGGTCACCCAACCTGATCCTGGCAACCACCGTGTCGCACAGTCTGGTGGACGTTTTGTGATACCCATAGGTATAGGTTTCAGATCTGAACAAATCATACTTTTTCAAACTAATGGTTTCAGGTCGTTGGGAGTCAGTAATTTCTTTTCTATCAGACCTGAGTGTTTGGACCAATTTAGTTTTGACAGTAGAGATGGGGATACCTAGATCTAATTCAACTTCATCTTTGTTGCACGCTGATTTGGCTGCAATGTCTGTCTCATTATGATGGGTTATATTTATGTGTGATGGTATCCATACAAAGGAGTGTTTTATCTTACAAGGTTGTTTGTAGGATGGCAGTCTATGGAACTCACTATCCACCTTTCAGCTTCCTGGGGGTACCAATGGAAGCCGACCTTTGTTATGGATGGCAAAGGCACCTAGCTTGTCCCGCCTACGTCAGTCGCTTCACCTCCCCCGTCTCACCAGTCACCATGCAAAGTCTCTGGCTCCCAGACAAGAGATTTATAGATATACAGTAGATATAATTATGGTTTTATATTACGTTATTATTATGACTATTTGATATGCAAATGAATATGTACTTAATATTTCTGTAAAATATATCATTTATAAACACACTCATGAATTAAATTATTCATTTGATTTAAACAGGTAAACAATAGGTCGGAGAAAATAGGTACAAATCCGCGGAGTAAGTTAACAAGGATTAGTTTCAAAATAAACTTAATGGACAGTTTGAATCACATTGTTTTCATATTTTCAAACTACTTCAACTATCTGTTGCCGTGTCCATGGCGAGGCGTCCACTGGGATGATAGAGTTGACCACATCCATCAAGCCTCGTTGTTGCCTTAGTTCTTGTGGGAGTCAACTCTGCCTCGGTCAGTCGCGTCAACTGGCAATGTTGCGTCTTTTCTACCCTTCAGTTTCCATATTGTCAAAAACTTCCTGGAAACTTCCTCTGAACACAGCTCACACTTCCTCATCATTCTCTGTGCGTGATTACCTTGATGATTACCTTGATAATTACCCGGGAATACACAGACTACCGCCCCGATGCTACTCCAAGACGCAACTGCAGTCATGGCTTTGGATGCTGTGTAATTGACTTACTGCTTCTCCACCTCTTAGTTCATCCACTTTTACTTGATCCTGGCTCTTTTATGTAAGTTCAGATACCCTTCTGTGTATCGATTCTGTCGGCAAGACATACGATGCCCTTCTGTCATCACTCAACAGCAGCCAGACTCCAATTAAAATGTCTTACAATCAGTGCTAATAAGACCTTAATTACACGCTAGTTAACCCCAGCCTGAGTGTCGGGAGAGCAGGGAGGCAGCCGGAGAAGGGGACGGCAGATCAAGAGTGGGAAGGCATCCCAGGAGAAGGTAATTGGGAAGGAGGAGACAGACAGACGGAGACAAGCAATGGGCTAGGCTGATGGAGATGTAAATAAACAGCTTTAGCGAAGAAAAGCAACCCAGAATAGGGAAGACAGCCCTGAAAGCTGGGACAGGAGACACGAAGTAGAGGAAGGCAGCCTCAACCCCCATAGATCAAGAGAAGAAAGGTAAACCAGAATGGAGAAGGCAGCAACGAGGGTGGATACGCAAGTCAGGAGACAGGAGCTCAGCAATGGAAAGGTAAGGGGGAAGGGGGGTGGAGGCGGGCATACAAGCTACAGGCAGTATTATAAACTCGTCTCTCACAGTGTGCTGGGGCTGTTAAGGCCCGCAGGAAGGATGCATTGTGCACTGCCAACAACTTCAATTTTTCGCAATTTTTAAAAAGTTTGCCCATAATGCAGTCAGCAGCGAAACTCAAGGGTGTATAGAGCTTTAGGAAAAGGCTAGAGAATAGGGGTGACGGGGGTGGGGATGCCGGTGAATAGGGGAGGAGGGGGGGGGGGGTGGTATCAGCAACACGGACCGGAGTATAAAAATGATGATTGCCGATTGAGTTAATCATGAGCTCCGTGATGATGAGTGAGAGTGGTGAGTAATGAGTTTTGAGAGGAAAGTGGCTAGTGGTGATTAATCGCCTAGTTGTAGTCATACTTGTCTGGGATAAACTTACGTTCTTGGGTCCCGGCTGTCAGTCGGGAACGTGGCCTTCACCAGTGTGAGAGACAAGTGGATGGAGGAGAGCACATGAGTGAGACGTGAGTGATATCTGCCGCCTCACTTGATCCCCCCTCCCCCCCCCCTCCTACGCTCACTATCATATGATCACAAGTAAATAATATTATAAACAAGGCAAGCGAGGTCAAGGAATAAACAGCAAAAGAAGAATTTCCGAGAACGACCATATGATAATGAGAGACCAGGAGTAGGAGTGACCCCTTGTGACGAGCCAGGAGTAGGAGTGACCCCTTGTGACGAGCCAGGAGTAGGAGTGACCCCTTGTGACGAGCCAGGGTCTGGGAAACGCAGTGATATGGTAATTGGAGACTGTGAAAGACTTAGTTGCTAAGTGAGAGGCATCATAACAATGGTCGGACCCAATACGATAGACATTGTGATGTGATAATACTTCACAAACTGACAGACGGCGACAGACAGGAAATCACAAAGAACTTTTAATATCTTAATAAAACTTCGTTAGTTGCAAGCAGAAACGGATCTGAACTCTTAATTACAGGTGATTTCAACCACGGCCAGATAGACTAGGAATATAGACAGGCTGGTGTGGACACAGCTACATGGAGAGCTAACCTAATAAAAGCAACAATGAAAAACTTTCTAAGCCAATATATCAATGTACCATCTGACCCTCGGGGTGTTCTCCTCCAAGCTGAGGCTGACCACAAACAAATTTACAAATTTTATCGTCCTGTGAAAATAGGACTGTCGCTATGCCAAGGATAAGTGTGCTTAGGGGTTTATTGATTCTGTCGGGAGCTGTTTGTATTTTGGAGTACACGTGTGAAGGATTCCGAGAGATGTATATATATATATATATATATATATATATATATATATATATATATATATATATATATATATATATATATATATATATATATATATATATATATATACATATGTCGTACCTAGTAGCCAGAACGCACTTCTCAGCCTACTATGCAAGGCCCGATTTGCCTAATAAGCCAAGTTTTCATGAATTGATTGTTTTTCGACAACATAACCTACCTAACCTAACCTAACCTAACTTTTTCGGCTACCTAACCTAACCTAACCTATAAAGATAGGTTGGGTTAGGTTAGGTAGGGTTGGTTAGGTTCGGTCATATATCTACTTTAAATTTAACTCCAATAAGAAAAAATTGACCTCATACATAATGAAATTGGTAACTTTATCATTTCATAAGAAAAAAATTAGAGAAAATATATTAATTCAGGAAAACTTGGCTTATTAGGCAAATCAGGCCTTGCATAGTAGGCCAAAAAGTGCATTCTGGCTACTAGGTACGACATATATATATATATATATATATATATATATATATATATATATATATATATATATATATATATATATATATATATATATATATATATATGCAATTGACGATCACAAAACACTGATCATTTTATGCCGAAAATCCACAGAGAAATATGAAATGAGGTGTCCACCTCATTTCATATTTCTCTGTGGATTTTCCGCATATATATATATATATATATATATATATATATATATATATATATATATATATATATATATATATATATATATATATAAGAGTGTATATCACGAAAATAAACACGTGATTAAGAATGTGACAATGTCAGACCACGAAGGAAAAATGAAACAGGAAATTTCCTTAAGTACTTTCGTATATTAAATACATCTTCAGAAGGTCATTTTACAGATCGAGTGATGGGTATAAATAGGCAGGAGAGAGTGGTGAAGTAAGGTGAGGTACAATACTTGGACAACGCAGAAGGCCCATTGGCCCATCAGATGCACCCAATTGGCCCATCCGATGTAGCCCAATGGCCCATCTGATACAGCAGACATACAAGCATAATACATAGGTAATTATAACAAAGAGGTAAATATATACAATAAATTAGTGAGACAAATGTTTTTCAATGATTCTACTTAAATCGCCCTTTAGCTGATCTATTAGAAATGGATCTAAGTTAATGTATGCAGTGAAAGGACTCGCCCAAAGAATGTGTTATGTTTACCATATTTCTCTGGGTTTGAGAATATTGTCAAGGCCTTGAAACTTTTTAATATAGATGTAATGTTTAGCTACGAAAACACTGTTGGTAAGCTATTAGTAAGGAACAGCCCTCGTAGTGATAATTGCGTCATTTATAAAATACCTTGTAAGGAATGTAATAAGTTCTATGTCGGGCAAACATCTAAAGATTTAAAATGTAGAATATCGCAACATAAATACTCTGTAAGACATGGCCAATTGTCTAATGCTTTGTTTGTGCATTTGTCAGAAAAAGCTCACCAAATTGATTGGGAGAGTGCGTCTTCAATAACAAATTGTAAAAGCACCTATAACAGAAACATAATTGAATCCGCTTTGATACAGATCACCAAAGAAAGTAATTTGAATATTAGCAGTGGTCTATATAACTTAGATCCATTTCTAATAGATCAGCTAAAGGGCGATTTAAGTAGAATCATTGAAAAACATTTGTCTCACTAATTTATTGTATATATTTACCTCTTTGTTATAATTACCTATGTATTATGCTTGTATGTCTGCTGTATCAGATGGGCCATTGGGCTACATCGGATGGGCCAATTGGGTGCATCTGATGGGCCAATGGGCCTTCTGCGTTGTCCAAGTATTGTACCTCACCTTACTTCACCACTCTCTCCTGCCTATTTATACCCATCACTCGATCTGTAAAATGACCTTCTGAAGATGTATTTAATATACGAAAGTACTTAAGGAAATTTCCTGTTTCATTTTTCCTTCGTGGTCTGACATTGTCATATATATATAAATATATATATATATAAATGGACTTTATATATATATATATATATATATATATATATATATATATATATATATATATATATATATATAAAGTCCATTTTCTTCATTATCTTCCCCCCTGATGCGGAGAAAATATGGAGCACGTGTAAAGTGTAAAGTGAGCCACAATATCGGTTGAGTTGTTGCCGTGTTGTGACAGAAACCACTTCACATTCATAACTCATTTCACGGAGAGAACCTCTTCACAGGATGGTGAGGAAAGACAGCGTGGTCTTCACAGGATGGTGAGGAAAGACAACGAGGTCTTCACAGGATGGTGAGGAAAGACAACGAGGTCTTCACAGGATGGTGAGGAAAGACAACGAGGTCTTCACAGGATGGTGAGGAAAGACAACGAGGTCTTCACAGGATGGTGAGGAAAGACAACGAGGTCTTCACAGGATGGTGAGGAAAGACAACGAGGTCTTCACAGGATGGTGAGGAAAGACAACGAGGTCTTCACAGGATGGTGAGGAGAGACAACGAGGTCTTCACAGGATGGTGAGGAAAGACAACGAGGTCTTCACAGGATGGTGAGGAGAGACAACGAGGTCTTCACAGGATGGTGAGGAGAGACAACGAGGTCTTCACAGGATGGTGAGGAGAGACAACGAGGTCTTCACAGGATGGTGAGAGAAGGCTCAGTGAGGGCTCTATTCATAATAATTTCGGACAGAAAATCCCATGAACAGATCACATCTCTGGATGACCAAGTGGAGACAGCTTCCTCATACTCCTGTCACCGTGGAGACAGTTTCCTCATACTCCTGTCTCAGTGAAGACAGCTTCCTCATACTCCTCCCGTCTCCGTTGAGACAGCTTCCTCTTACTATTCCCTCTCTGTGGAGACAGCTTCCTCTTACTATTCCGTCTCCCTGCAGACAGCTTCCTCATACTCCACCCGATTCCGCTCAGACAGTTTCCTCATACTCCGCCCATCTCCATGGAGAAAGCTTCCTCCTACTCCTGGAGGAAGCTCCGTGAAGACAGCTTCCTCATACTCCTGTCTCCGTGGAGACAGCTTCCTCTTAATACACCGTCTCCATGGAGACAGCTTCCTCAAAATCCTGTCTCAGTGAAGACAGCTTCCTAATACTCCGCCCGTCTCCGTGGAGACAGCTTCTTCATACGACTACCGTCTGCATGGAGACAGCTTCCTCATACTCCTGTCTCATTGAAGACAGCTTCCTCATACTCCGCCTGTCTCCATGGAGACAGCTTCCTCATACTCCGCCCGTCTCCGAGAAAACAGCTTCCTCATACTACTCCAGTCTCCGTGGAGACAGCTTCCTCATAATCCTGTCTCCTTGAAGACAGCTTCCTCCTTCTCCTTTCTCCGTGAAGACAGCTTTCTCATTCTCCTGTCTCCGTGAAGACAGCTTCCTCATTCTCCTGTCTCCGTGAAGACAGCTTCCTCATACTCCTTCTGTTTCCATGGAGGTAGCTTCCTCATACTCCTGTCTCAGTAAAGGCAGCTTCCTTATACTCCTGTTTTCGTGGAGACAGCTTCCTCATAGTCCTGTTTCAGTGAAGACAGCTTTCTCATGCTCCTCCCGTCTCCGTGGAGACAGCTTCCTCATATTCCTCCCATCTTCATGGAGACAGCTTCCTCATACTCCTGTCTCATTGAAGGCAGCTTCCTTATACTCCTCCTGTCTCCATGGAGACAGCTTCCTCATACTCCTCCCGTCTCCGTGGAGACAGCTTCCTTATACTCCTGTCTCCGTGGAGACAGCTTCCTCATACGCCTGTCTCCTTGAAGACAGCTTCCTCATGCTCCTCCCGTCTCCGAGGAAACAGCTTCCTCATACTCTTTTCTCCGTGAAGACATCTTCATCATACTCCTATCTCCGTGAAGACAGCTTCCTCATACTTCTCCCGTCTCCATGGAGACAGCTTCCTCATACTCCGCCCGTCTCCGTGGAGACAGCTTCCACAGCTTCCCCGTATGGTGTGGAGTGGATTGAGTGTTCGAATGATCAGGATGGCAGTTTAATGCGGCTTGTGTAGTTACTCTTGCGCCTAAAGGATAATAGACAGACTAAAATTGCTCCATCCTTTTAGCCCTTCGGTCTTTTTGTGCCACTGAGCCCATCCCTTCCGGTTTGTGTTTTATCGTTATGGAGACACGCCGAGGATTGTGTGCTGACCCAGTGGGTAAGGGAAGGTTGTGTTTACATGGTGTTAGTTATCTATTAGTTACAGTGCCAAAGATATTGTTAATTATTGAACTGTTAACTATTGATATGATTTTTGTTACAAATTCAACTAACAGTACACAGTATTACTACTGTTAGTACACTGCTTCTCCGACTGTTACTCCCACTGCTACACTTACTGTTTATACTGCTAATGTTGCGACACTTACAATTTCTGATACTAGTGGTACATCTACACTTTTTACTATCACTACTACTATTGACGTTGAACTTATACTCCTATTACTACTTCTACCACTACTGGTAATACTACTACTACTACTACTACCTAACACGACTACTGCTACTACTGCTACTTCGTATATCTTGTGAATGATGGGATAACGGCACCAATATCGTTGTCAACAAGAGCAACGATAACGATACACAGGTAAGCGGTCTGTGTTTATATCGCGTTAGTGACTTCGTTATTACCACGCCCAAGTTAGTATTGACTATACACCCCCGCGTCACTAGTAAAGAAGGTATGTGTGTGTGTAGTGCTAACTGCAACAGCCAGGTGTGTCAAGCGTGAGTGATCGGCCCCGATTGAAAGTGATACATTCCTTTGGAAGCAAGACTAAAAGTCAAATTAATTCGAGGTCTATAAATATGGATTGGTTGAGGTGGCGTTGAAAAAAATAAAAAATCGAGCAATGTATGTCGAAATGTATGTGACAATTTTGTATGCATCGAATGGATGAAAGTGCGCACTCGTACGCACGCACAGACAGACAGAGAGACAGACAGACACCCACGCAGACGGGGTTTGGTGTGGCGGAGGCCCCGGCTGGGCGGAGCTTGAGGGGACAGGTTTATAAGGGATGCCGTAGGAGTCGGGTCGTCACTGTAGGTGGTGCCCGCGTCCAGCAACAACCGCGCGCACACACACACACTCTCTCTCTACCCTCCCTCACACACACACACACACACACACTCGCGCGCGCCGCGTGCTACCTACCTCCACCGAGGCCCAACGCACGCACACTCATTTCCTGTGTAGGGTTGGAGAGTGGCAGGCGCCTCCCAGCGAGTACCAGACGGAAGGAATCCCTCCTTCACCTCGCCCCTGACAAGTGAGTACAAGGCACCATACCCCTTACTCCACAACCACACTTTCCCCTGCTAGCACACACCCGCCACACACCCCTGTCACGCCACACCTGTCATGTCACACGTCACGCCACACCTGTCATGTCACACGTCACGCCACACCTGTCATGTCACACCCGGAGACTTGAAGGTCCCATCACAGGGAACACACTTCTTTGTGTTCTCCGATAACTTTGGCGCCCAATTCGAAGTTGCTCGCCCAGCTGCAGGAAGGACCCAGGGCACGAGGACCCAGGGCACGAGGCCCCAGGGCACGAGGACCCAGGGCACGAGGACCCAGGGTACGAAGACACAGGGTACGAAGACACAGGGTACAAAGACACAGGGTACGAAGACACAGGGTACAAAGACACAGGGTACGAAGACACAGGGTACGAAGACACAGGGTACGAGGACACAGATCGCACCTGCCCTGTAGTGGGTGTTCATGTGCAGCACTGTGCCCACTCAGTCGTCCTCGCTGGGCCAGATGCCTCATATAACCTGACATAAGTGTACATCTGCTCGCAAGAAGGTGTGACAGAGCCACTAGAATGACGGCCTTATCAGCACTGTACAGCTCACATGACCATGTCAAGGCTTAATGTTAAATACTCAAGTTCTTCCCCCAGACATTACAAACAAACTGAACTTGTGCGCCAAGAACTCCCAACAAGTTCCCTGTTCGTAACCTTAAGAAGCAGTAAACAATTCAAAGAATATATTACACTATTCTTAAGCGACGTCTATTGCTATGTTGTCCCTAGAGAAACCCCTAGTGAAAGTTGAGTTGGCGTGTCTCAGGGGTAGTGAAGTGTCTCAGGGGTGAGACCAAATGAGGACCTTAAACATAATACAGGGTACAAAACATACTCAAATGTGCCCCATAGCAGGAAAGCAACATGTAAAGGATTTGGGAATAATGATGTCTGACGACCTAACGTTTAGGGAGCATAGCCAAGCAAATATTGCGTCAGACAGAAAAATGATCAGATGGACTAAGAGAACTTTCAAATTCAAAGATCCCATCACAATGGTTGTACTATACAAATCACTTGTATTGTCCCGTCTTCAGTACTGCTCAGTACTCACTTCCCTCTTCAGAGCAGGAGAGATTGCTGAAATAGAGGGAATAGAGAGAACATATACGACATACATTGACGCAATAAAGCACCTAAATTATTGGGATCGTCTCAAAGCTCTCCAAATGTACTCACTAGAAAGGAGACGAGAGAGATATCATATAATATACAGGTGGAAATACTGGAGGGCCAGGGCCCAAATCTACACAGTAAAATAACAACATACTGGAGTAAACGATATGGAAGAAAATGCAGAATAGAACCAGTGAAGAGCAGAGGTGCCATAGGCACAATCAGAGAACACTGTATAAACATCAGAGGTCCGCGGTTATTCAACATCCTCCCAACGTTTATAAACCCCACAGGGTTTATCCAGACTATAATAATTAACTAACTTTCATCCAGACAATAAGCAAATTAAAGCACACATATTGATTGGTATTTTTAAAGTGTACAAGGGGAAACCATTTTAGTAAATACTTTGATAAATAAGGGTAGAGATACGAATATTTTTGTTTATCCTGGCTAATAGGAATATCAGCCTGCCTAGAGGAGGAACCCAAGAGCTGGAGGCCATTGCTAACTGATAGGAATAAATGAGATTAATAGTTACGTACATTTATGTATGGGCTCCCTCTCACTACACTCTCCTCGCTTCCTGGGTCCTGGCTGTGTATACTAGGTGTATGTATCTCTGTATATGAGGGGGGGGGGGGTGAATCCCTGTATATGAGGGGGGTGTATCCCTGAATATGAGGGTGTGTGTGTATCCCTGTATATGAGGGGGGTGTATCCCTGTATATGAGGGTGGTGTATCCCTGTATATGAGGGTGTGTGTGTATCCCTGTATATGAGGGGGGTGTATCCCTGTATATGAGGGGGGTGTATCCCTGTATATGAGGGGGTGTATCCCTGTATATGAGGGGGTGTGTATCCCTGTATATGAGGGTGTGTGTATCCCTGTATATGAGGGGGGGTGTATCCCTGTATATGAGGGGGTGTGTATCCCTGTATATGAGGGGGTGTGTATCCCTGTATATGAGGGGGTGTGTATCCCTGTATATGAGGGGGTGTGTATCCCTGTATATGAGGGGCGTGTATCCCTGTATATGAGGGGTGTGTATCCCTGTATATGAGGGGTGTGTATCCCTGTATATGAGGGTGTGTGTGTATCCCTGTATATGAGGGGGGTGTATCCCTGTATATGAGGGGGGTGTATCCCTGTATATGAGGGGGTGTATCCCTGTATATGAGGGGGTATGTATCCCTGTATATGAGGGTGTGTGTATCCCTGTATATGAGGGGGGGGTGTATCCCTGTATATGAGGGGGTGTGTATCCCTGTATATGAGGGGGTGTGTATCCCTGTATATGAGGGGTGTGTATCCCTGTATATGAGGGGGTGTGTATCCCTGTATATGAGGGGGTGTGTATCCCTGTATATGAGGGGGTGTGTATCCCTGTATATGAGGGGGTGTGTATCCCTGTATATGAGGGGGGTGTGTATCCCTGTATATGAGAACATCATCATTCTAGCTCGTATTTTTTGGTTGATCAAGCTATGACTTGTATATACTTCACCTCAGTCTGTTGAGAATGTTGAAAGGTTCGACACAACACAATTCTTAGTACCAGGTCATATATACTAGGTACCAGGTAAATATATATTTGTGTATATATATAAATTGTGAGGACACCACCTCTGGTGCAATTGTAGGGACCCATAGTCTCGGAGAAAACCAGGACTACCCCATACCTGTGGGACCCACTAGCACCATACCTGTGGTACCCACCAGCATCATACCTGTGGTACCCACTAGCACCATACCTGTGGTACCCACCAGCACCATACCTGTGGTACCCACTAGCACCATACCTGTGGTACCCACCAGCACCATACCTGTGGTACCCACCAGCATCATACCTGTGGTACCCACCAGCACCATACCTGTGGTACCCACCAGCACCATTGGGTGTTACGTACCAAGCATAGTGAAGAAGTACATGTAATGGCGCCATTAGAGCGGGTGCCCACACGCTTCGCCTCGCCCCGTTACTTTCTCACGCTTTTAAGGACAATTTGTGTTAGTCGTTTGTTTTGTGTTTATATTACCTGAACGTTGGTGAGTGCGTGACCCGCGGCAATTGTTGCAACGAATATTGGCACGCACACGCGTGCACCAGTAACTGTTGGAGCGCACACACGCACGCAGGCACACACACGCACGCACACATACTCATATTCTCACATTCACACACACACACACACACACACACACACACACACAAACAAATGGGCAAAGTTACCTTCACCCTTAATGCCCCTGTTACCTAGCAGTAAATAGGTACCTGGGAGTTAGTCAGCTGTCACGGGCTGCTTCCTGGTGTGTGTGTGTGTGTGTGGTGTGGGGAAAAAAGTAGTTAGTAAACAGTTCATTGACAGTTGAGAGGCGGGCCGAAAGAGCAAAGCTCAACCCGCGCAAACACAACTAGGTGAATACAACTAGGTGAATATACACACACACACATACCTGGAGTGTATGTGCATGAGAGTCACCAGTGGAGTCCCACAGGGCTCTGTACTCGGACCTATCCTGTTTCTGATATACGTAAATGATCTCCCGGAGGGTATAGACTCATTCTTCTCAATGTTTGCTGACGACGCCAAAATTATGAGAAGGATTAAGACAGAAGAGAACAGCTTGAGGCTTCAAGAAGACCTGGACAAGCTGCAGAAATGGTCGAACAAATGGTTGTTAGAGTTTAAACCCAAGCAAATGTAATGTAATGAAGATAGGGGTAGGAAGCAGGAGAACAGATACAAGGTATTATTTGGCAGACGAAATACTTCAGGAGTCAGAGAGAGAGAAAGACCTGGGGGTTGATATCACGCCAGACCTATCCCCTGAAGCCCATATCAAGAGGATAACATCAGCGGCATATGCCAGGTTGGCTAACATAAGAACGGCCTTTAGAAACTTGTGTAAGGAATCTTTCAGAACATTATATTCTACATATGTCAGACCAATCCTGGAGTATGCGGCTCCAGCATGGAGTCCATATCTAGTCAAGCATACGACTAAATTGGAAAAGGTTCAAAGGTTTGCCACCAGACTAGTACCCGAGCTGAGAGGTATGAGCTACGAGGAGAGACTACGGGAATTAAACCTCACTACCTTGGAAGACAGAAGAGTTAGGGGGGGACATGATCACCACATTCAAGATTCTCAAGGGAATCGACAGGGTAGATAAAGACAGGTTATTTAACACAAGGGGTACACGCACTAGGGGACACAGGTGGAAACTGAGTGCCCAAATGAGCCACAGAGATATTAGAAATAACTTTTTTAGTGTCAGAGTGGTTGACAAATGGAATGCATTAGGTAGTGATGTGGCTGACTCCATGCACAGTTTCAAGTGTAGATATGATAGAGCCCAATAGGCTCAGGAACCTGTACACCTGTTGATTGACAGTTGAGAGGCGAGACCAAAGAGCCAGAGCTCAACCCCCGCAAGCACAATTAGGTGAGTACAATTAGGTGAGTACACTGACAAAGTGTGTGACAAATATTAAGCAAGAAAGAGAGGGCTGGGTGGACTGCATTTTCTTGGATTGTCGGAAAGCCATTGACACAGTACCGCATAAGAGGCTGGTACATAAGCTGGAGAGACAGGCAGGTGTAGCTGGTAAGGTGCTCCAGTGGATAAGGGAGTACCTAAGCAATAGGAAGCAGAGAGTTATGGTGAGGGGTGAGACCTCGGATTGCCGTGAAGTCACCAGTGGAGTCCCACAGGGCTCTGTACTCGGTCCTCGGTCTTGTTTCTGATGTATGTAAATGATCTCCCGAAGGGTATAGACTCATTTCTCTCAATATTTGCTGACGATGCCAAGATTATGAGAAGGATTAAGACAGGAGGACAGCTTGAGGCTTCAAGAAGACCTAGACTAGCTGAAGGAATAGTCGAACAAATGGTTGTTAGAGTTTAATCCAAGCAAATGTAATGTAATGAAGATAGGTGTAGGGAGCAGGAGGTAAGATACAAGATATCATCTGGGAGATTAAATTCTTCAAGAGTCAGAGAGAGAAAAAGACTTGGGGGTTGATATCACGCCAGACCTGTCCCCTGCAGCCCATATCAAGAGGATAACACCAGCGGCATATGCATAGTGACCCGTGTGTTCCGTGTTCCTTGTTAGCACGGAGACAGCTCTCCCACGTCTACCTGGGTAGCCACTCTCTCTTTCCCGTGAGGTATCAATATTAATCTATTAAGGGCATCTGCGTAATGTGGTTAGATGAAGCACAAGCCTGTGTGACGCACAAGCCTGTGTGACGCACATGAAGCACAATACTGTGTGGCGCACAAGCCTGTGTGACGCACATGAAGCACAATACTGTGTGGCGCACAAGCCTGTGTGACGCACATGAAGCACAATACTGTGTGGCGCACAAGCCTGTGTGACGCACATGAAGCACAATACTGTGTGGCGCACAAGCCTGTGTGACGCACATGAAGCACAATACTGTGTGGCGCACAAGCCTGTGTGACGCACATGAAGCACAATACTGTGTGGCGCACATGAAGCACAATACTGTGTGGCGCACATGAAGCACAATACTGTGTGGCGCACATGAAGCACAATACTGTGTGGCGCACATGAAGCACAATACTGTGTGACGCACATGAAGCACAATACTGTGTGGCGCACATGAAGCACAATACTGTGTGGCGCACATGAAGCACAATACTGTGTGGCGCTCATGAAGCACAATACTGTGTGGCGCACATGAAGCACAATACTGTGTGGCGCACATGAAGCACAATACTGTGTGGCGCACATGAAGCACAATACTGTGTGACGCACATGAAACACAAGCCTGTGTGACGCACATGAAGCACAATACTGTGTGACGCACATGAAACACAAGCCTGTGTGACGCACATGAGGCACAATACTGTGTGACGCACATGAAACACAAGCCTGTGTGACGCACATGAGGCACAAGACTGTGTGACGCACATGAAACACAAGCCTGTGTGACGCACATGAGGCACAATACTGTGTGACGCACATGAAACACAAGCCTGTGTGACGCACATGAGGCACAATACTGTGTGACGCATATGAAACACAAGCCTGTGTGACGCACATGAGGCACAAGACTGTGTGACGCACATGACTGTGTGACACACATCAAGCACAAGGCTGTGCGACGAAGATTTTATAATCCGTTTGCGTGACGCAGATTATATAAGCCGTTTGCGTGACGCAGATTATATAAGCCGTTTGCGTGACGCAAGTTGATAGCATTGGCGGTCAACGATCTGGCGACTGGTAACGTTGGAGTAACAATCTTTAAAGATATCAGAATATTGAATAAAGTCATATATTATAGCGTATATTATGGCTTTAGTCTGGCTGGAAGCTGAAGCTGCAGTGACCGAGGCTTCACACCGACAAGTGGTCGAGGCTTCACATCGGCAAGTGGTCGAGGCTTCACACCGACAAGTGACCGAGGCTTCACATCGGCAAGTGGTCGAGGCTTCACACCGACAAGTGACCGAGGCTTCACACCGACAACAAGTGACCGAGGCTTCACACCGACAACAAGTGACCGAGGCTTCACACCGACAACAAGTGACCGTGGCTTCACACCGACAACAAGTGACCGAGGCTTCACACCGACAACAAGTGACCGAGGCTTCACACCGACAACAAGTGACCGAGGCTTCACACCGACAACAAGTGACCGGGGCTTCACAGCGGCAACAAGTGACCGAGGCTTCACACCGACAACAAGTGACCGAGGCTTCACACCGGCAAGTGACCGAGGCTTCACACCGACAACAAGTGACCGAGGCTTCACACCGACAACAAGTGACCGAGGCTTCACACCGACAACAAGTGACCGTGGCTTCACACCGACAACAAGTGACCGAGGCTTCACACCGGCAGCAAGTGACCGAGGCTTCACACCGGCAAGTGACCGAGGCTTCACACCGACAACAAGTGACCGAGGCTTCACACCGACAAGAAGTGACCGAGGCTTCACACCGGCAAGTGACCGAGGCTTCACACCGACAACAAGTGACCGAGGCTTCACACCGGCAGCAAGTGACCGAGGCTTCACACCGACAACAAGTAACCGAGGCTTCACACCGACAACAAGTGACCGAGGCTTCACACCGACAAGAAGTGACCGAGGCTTCACACCGACAAGAAGTGACCGAGGCTTCACACCGACAACAAGTGACCGAGGCTTCACACCGGCAAGAAGCATCATGTCAACACTCACAGTCAATGACAGGAGATGGTCCTTGGAGAAGCTGGATCGACATGACGATATATTTAACCTCATCAACACCACGACAAATGTATATTAGAATATGACAAAGTCGCGCAGTCTGGCCCCCGTAGTGCGCCTGTAACTTGTGTCAACGGTGCGGCGCAGCGCATCATTCACTCGGTCAGGTTAAACCCGTTTTGGTCTGGTCAGAAACTGGGTGGGGGACCACGAGGCCAGCTCCGCCCACTAGCTAGGGGGACCTCGATAAGTGGGAGAGGCTACAGACTGGTCCTGACAGAGGGGGAACCAAGCCATTAGGTCAAATTCCACTTTTGATGAAGTACATCAAGCTTGATCTGTGAGTTTCAGAGCGAGATGTTTATTGTTACTCATCCATTTATTTAGTTTCAAGACGGTACAATGAGCTGTTGTTTATATAATTTATATATATAAATGTGTGATCAATGTGTACTTCACTTGGCCAAACATCTTCACAAGTAGGGCATAACATCAATGACTTTCTTCTCACGACGTTTTAGTACAGGTTATCTTGAGGTTATCTTGAGATGATTTTGGGGCTTTAGTGTCCCCGCGGCCCGGTCCTCGACCAGGCCTCCACCCCCAGGAAGCAGCCCGTGACAGCTGACTAACACCCAGGTACCTATTTTACTGCTAGGTAACAAGGGCATAGGGTGAAAGAAACTCTGCCCATTGTTTCTCGCCGGCGCCTGGGATCGAACCCAGGACCACAGGATCACAAGTCCCACGTGCTGTCCGCTCGGCCGACCGGCTCCCTAACAGCTCTGACTACAGACACAAAGTGAACATCAACACTTTAACATGAAGTGACGATGAGACGCTGGACTCACTCTGTCACTTTCACTTTCTAACATGATGTTTATTTCATGTTTAAGTCAAGATGTGAAATTAAGAAAGGTTAAAGCCCTTTAAATGAGCGAACTTTCACAGACTCTCTCTCTCTCTATACTAACAAAGAACAAGAGATTTTTGTTGAAAAGCTGCACGTTATTAGCATTCTGCAATGTGCAACAAATCGCAATTTATGTGATTATGTGTTACTACATAACTGTGACTAGGCTCCCCGGCGGTGCCCGGGTTGACGTCTCTCCTCCCATTCTCTCTGTCTGTCTCCCTCCTTCCTGTTCCCTCTCTCTCTCTCTCTCTCTCTCTCTCTCTCTCTCTCTCTCTCTCTCTCTCTCTCTCTCTCTCTCTCTCTCTCTCTCTCTGCCTCTGCCAAACCCTCAATTCATACTCCATACGAGTCTCTGGGAATGGTTGCTGGTCCCTGTTAAAGAGGAGCAAGGGGGAGTCGACCCCCAACCACCCTGCGACACTCCACATACTATTACAAGTGAGCCTGAAAAGTTTAGTGTGCAAGTGTCTGGTCCCCAACCTCGAACAAACAGACTGACATTCTCTCTCTCTTACAGATGTAGAATATACACTTCCACTTTTCCTTATATAAGGCACGTATTTATACAAATGCACACATACACATACACGCACACGCACACGCATATATACTCAAGAGCCAGAGCTCAAGCCCCGCAAGCAGAACTATAGATGAGTTCACGCGCACTCAAAGTTTTAGTGAGGTGTTGAAGACATGCCTAGACGGAAACTGTGACATGATCAACCACTGTCTGCCCATGACCAGGGAGTGGACTGGCTGAATGGTTCCATTTCCTACTTCTTTATTCATCAAATGCAGTGAAGGTTTATTGTAGGAAAATCTGATTCAATTGCTTAAGGAATACAACAGATTTAACACCAATCCACATTACTCCAGTCCCCAGCATGTCAACAAGTTGTTCTTAAGGAATACGAACGTAACAGATTTGGGAATCAATCCCATATAATATGGAATCGCTTTCTAAGGGAAATCTTAACCCAAACATTATAAATAGCAATCCCCCCAAAGATACCAAAAAAGTAATAGAAAAAGGAAAATCTGTCTCACTCCCACTCACTACTTACGACATCTTCCCTTTTCAAGGGCCGTGTTGCAGCCCTGGCCATTGTCTGCCCTCAACACCCCTCGTCACCCCTCGCCACACACATGACTGGTTCGGACGTCACGACGATAAATCCCTCCACCAATTACAGCACGCTTCCCCCACGAGGCCTCTGAAGCAGCGATTGTCTTGAGTTAACCATTCCTGTAGGAGCCATTACCTGCGTGTGCTCTGTTCCGCCTCGTGTCTCATCCCACCATCCCTCCCCTTCCATGCATGCAGGTCCCTGCCCTGCCCCCAACCCCCTTCCTTGCCAGCTGCTCTTGCAACATTAGCAAGAGATTTAACGACATAGATGGTTACCGTGGCGCCCTTCATGATACGACTGTCTCCTGTGTTGAGGTGGCGCGCCTCACTCTACTCGCCGAGTTGTGCTTCCTCTGGTTCCAAAGTTGAGCTTCGGCTCTTTGGTTCCACCTCTCAACTGTTAATCAACTGGTGTATATATTCTGGAGCCTACTGGGCTCTATGAAATCTACGTTTAAAACTGTGTATGGAGTCAGCCTCCACCACATCACTGCGTAATGCTTTCCACCTGTTAACTACTCTGACACTGAAAAAATTATTTCTAATGTCTCTGGCTCATTTGGTAACTACGTGTCCACCTGTGTCCCTTTGTTCGTGTTCCAACTGTGCTGAAGAGTTTGTCTTTGTCCACCCTGTCAATTCCTCTGAGAATTGTGTAGGTGGTTATCATGACTCCCCTTACTCTTCTGTCTTCCAGGGACGTAAGATTTAGCTCCCGTAGCCTATCCTCGTAGCTCATACCTCTCAGTTCCGGGACGAGTCTGGTGGCATATCTCTGAATCTTCTCTAAATTTGTCTTGTATTTAACTAAGTATGGACTCCAGGCTGGCGCTGCATATTCCAGGATTGGTCTGACATAAGTGGTATACAGGGTCCTAAACGATTCCTTACACAAGTTTCTCAAGGCAGTTCTTATGTTGGCGAATATAGCTTATGTCGCTGATGATATCCTTTTGATGTGGGCCTCTGGGGACAGGTTCAGTGTGATATCAACCACCAGATCTTTCTCTCTATTTTACTTTTGCAGGATTTCACCTCCCAGATGGTACCTTGTGTTCAGCATCCTGCTCCCTTCGCATAATTTCATTACTTCACACTTTCCTGAGTTAAACTTTATTAGCTATTTTCTAGACCATTCCTCCAGTTTGTCCAGGTCGTCCTGTAGTTTATGTCTATCATGACCTGTCTGATCCTTCTCATAATTGTGTATGTTTGTGAGTGTTCCCGTGTATACCCGCCTCAATATACACACGTCCGTACACTCGCTGGGACGAGCTCAGCTCCCGGCCCTGCCTCCCGAGCGCTGTTAGATTAACACAATGACTCAGTTCCCGCGTCGGTGTCATATCGGTATCCATAAATGGAAATGTCTCAGAAGGAAGCAAGCCTTCCTCAGAGAGTTCTCCCATCGTTAATTTAGGCCGTTGGGGCGTTAACTGTTGAGCCTCTGTGTAAGCGTTCCTTGCACTTATGGTGCTCGCATCGTCTGCAAGATCACTGTTCGATTCCAGGAGATCCACCAGTGTACCCGTAGGTAGAGAGAGAGAGAGAGAGAGAGAGAGAGAGAGAGAGAGAGAGAGAGAGAGAGAGAGAGAGAGAGAGAGAGAGAGAGAGAGAGAGAGAGAGAGAGAGAGAGCGAGAGAGAGAGAGAGAGAGAGAGAGAGAGAGAGAGAGAGAGAGAGAGAGAGAGAGAGAGAGAGAGAGAGAGAGAGAGAGAGAGAGAGAGAGAGGTTGTGACTGACTTCCTCTCAGAAATAAATGTGGAAATAAGTGGAACACTTAGAAATAAATGCGAGAGTAATCGACACTGAAGAAGAAAGAAAATACTAAGCAGTAGGAGACCAAAGCATCACTACAGAAGCAAGGAGACGTTCACCTGCACGAGAAGACTCAGTCAGGGACGAAGAGACGCCATGAACAGGAGCAGCCAAGTACACGAAGAACAGACAATGTTGCTCATACTGACTATGTTGCCAAGTTCATCATGCATTAAGTCAGCGGCTGGGTTATCCCCTGACACTCCTCTCTCTCTCTCACCCTTCAAACATTGCTCTACCATACTCCCTCCCCCCCCCCCGGTCCTCTATCCTCACTTCAAACCCCATGTTCAAACCAAACTACTTCAAACCAGTACTACCCCATGAGGTACTTTTCCTCTATATTTGGTTAAAGACCCGAGCACCGCCGGGTATGTACTTTACAAAACAGTACTTGGTATTAAGTTAGGTTCAAGGACAAATTCTTCTAAGGTGTTCCAGTCCATGAGTGCTTTAACGCTGAGAAGTGAGTAAGGTGGGTGAGTGTCTCCAGTGTGCGGGTGTGTGAGTGCGCCAGGAAGGTTGAGTGTGCGGGCTGGTCACTCACCACCACCACCACCTCGTGCTCTCCCTACACATCTGTAAGAGCTACATGCACACATTGTATTTTTACTTCTCTTAATAAATAAGAAGGAAACGGAAACGAATAAATTACCTTTCCCTTTTTCGCGGGCCATGTGGGAGGTGTGGGACAGGTACTGAGCGGCAGGTGTGGGACAGGTACTGAGCGGCAGGTGTGGGACAGGCACTGAGCGGCAGGTGTGGGACAGGCACTGAGCGGCAGGTGTGGGACAGGCACTGAGCGGCAGGTGTGGGACAAGCACTGAGCGGCAGGAGTGGGACAGGCACTGAGCGGCAGGTGTGGGACAGGCACTGAGCGGCAGGTGTGGGACAGGCACTGAGCGGCAGGTGTGGGACAAGCACTGAGCGGGAGTCGTTGAAAAGTTGTCCGACTGCAACAGTTGGGATGTGTCAGTGGAGGTGAAGACCGCATCGCTCCTCCCCGAGGGGGACCTCATGTGAGGGCTGACTCCCCGAGGGGGACCTCATGTGAGGGCTGACTCCCCGAGGGGGACCTCATGTGAGGGCTGACTCCCCGAGGGGGACCTCATGTGAGGGCTGACTCCCCGAGGGGGACCTCATGTGAGGGCTGACACCCCGAGGGGGACCTCATGTGAGGGCTGACACCCCGAGGGGGACCTCATGTGAGGGCTGACACCCCGAGGGGGGGTCGACGACGGAACACACCGGCGACGATGCTGGAAAAAAAACAAGGTGCCGAGATGCCTGAGGTCGCTAATTGGTTGTCAGGTGAAAACCCGACAGGAGCGTGTCGTTATCAGCAGTTATCTGGCGGAAGGTGACTATCCCGTCGCCCCGTCACCTTCCCCGGGCGTGGTAGGGGGGGGGGGGTCGTCGCCCCGTCACCTTCCCCGGGCGTGGTAGGGGGGAGGGTCGTCGCCCCGTCACCTCCCCCGGGGGGGGGGGGGGTCGTCGCCCCGTCACCTCCCCCGGGCGTGTGCGCCTCAGTGACGACACCGAGTACACCAAGACGAGTCAGTACGGTCGTTTAGGGTTGTCCTCGTGCAGGTGATTAGGGCCAACGAGCCGGTTACGTCTCAACACTAAATTAAAACAGAGACAAAAGTTGTAATGATAAAAGTTGCTTTAAATTTTAGTTCGATAATTTTGAGGTTTCGTCAACTCATAACAGATGACAAACACATCTGGCGTTGATTATACACATGTATGTACTTGTACATACATGTGTATGTACTTGTATATACATGTACATGTACTTATACATACTTATATACATGTACCTGTACATACCTTTATACATGTACTTGTATATACATGTACATCTACTTATACATACTTATATACATGTACCTGTACATACCTTTATACATGTACTAGTATATACATGTTTTGTGGAAAACGATGGAATCAATGGGTGACAAAGTCAACAAAGTCAGTTGTCTCTGAGTCTGCTGAACAATGGTGGCCGGCGTGACACTGGTGGGTACCGCTGTCATATTGGTAGGAAATGATTGGAGATCTCCCATATATTTATTGACAGCAGTATCTGACATTATAAATGTTCTGTACACACACACGCAAACACTCCACCATCACCACCACACTACCACCACCACCACCACACCACCACCACCACCACCATCATCACCACCACCACCACCACCACCACCATCATCACCACCACCACCACCACCACCACCACCATCATCACCACCACCACCACCATCACCACCACCACCACCACCACCACCACCACCACCATCACCACCACCACCACCACCATCACCACCACCACCATCACCACCACCACCACCACCATCACCACCACCACCACCACCACTACCACCACCATCATCACCACCACCACCACCACACTACCACCACCACCACCACCACCACCACCACCACCACCACCACACCACCACCACCACCACCACACCACCACCACCACCACACCACCACCACAACCACACCACCACCACACTAATCATCCTGGTATTCCATCATGGCACAGCTCTCAGTACCAGCTGATGGGTTTACACTGATGACTCCATATTATCTCGATTGGCATGTTGTACCGTTCTTTGGTCAGCCCTTCTCTCTCTCTCTCTCTCTCTCTCTCTCTCTCTCTCTCTCTCTCTCTCTCTCTCTCTCTCTCTCTCTCTCTCTCTCTCGAACACTGTCCACCTGGTGGCAACATTCGAACACTGACCACCTGGTGGCAACATTCGAACACTGACCACCTGGTGGCAACATTCGAACACTGACCACCTGGTGGCAACATTCGAACACTGTCCACCTGGTGGCAACATTCGAACACTGACCACCTGGTGGCAACATTCGAACACTGTCCACCTGGTGGCAACATTCGAACACTGTCCACCTGGTGGCAACATTCGAACACTGACCACCTGGTGGCAACATTCGAACACTGTCCACCTGGTGGCAACATTCGAACACTGTCCACCTGGTGGCAACATTCGAACACTGTCCACCTGGTGGCAACATTCGAACACTGTCCACCTGGTGGCAACATTCGAACAGACACCAACTCGTAACACAGGACTGTCAAACTCAACACACAAATTGATACAATAAAATATGTATTGTGCATTTTAATTGGTGGAGATATTTTGTGTACAAAGGTGCCGCCCGTCACCTCTGACCTTCAGGGCGGGTAGTTGGGCACTACCCGCATCCCGCAGCGGGTAGTACCCAACACACTCGTCATCATTACTGTACCCGCCTCAGTGCTGGCACTGCCCTCCACAGTGCTGGCACTGCCCACATATATATATTAACTTCATGAGAACAAACGTTTCTGTCATCGAATTAGTCGACAAGAATGTCAGAGGTTGTGTAGCGCCAGCTGGTTAGTGGTGCAGCACCAGCTGGTTAGTGGTGCAGCGCCAGCTGGTTAGTGGTGCAGCACCAGCTGGCTGTGTGAGTGCTCTTGGCCTGGCCCTCCATGTGTACTCTCAACCAGCTCCAGCCTTCTGTACACAATCTGGCTCTATCCAGTTTATCACTGATAATTCTCCATGTCGTGAACAGGTCTCATCTGGTTTTCCTCGTCTTGACTGTGTTCAGGTTGGGTTATGCCTCAGCCTCACCTCAGCGTGCAGGTCTCAGCGTCGTTATTGTGCCTGAGGATTTCTGGAGAGTGTGATGCCTAGTGACTCGTGTTGGGTGGTACAGTGCTGTGTAGTATTGTGCACAACATCTTCACATTCCTGTAACTTTGCATTATGCCAACCTGGCATATGCCGCTGATGTTATCCTCTTGATATGAGCTTCAGGGGACGGGTCTGGCGTGATATCAACCCCCAGCGTGATGTGTTTGTGCGTGCGTGCATATGTGATGTGTTTGTGTGTGCGTGCGTTTGTGTGTGCGTGCGTGTGACATCCACACCATACCAACATGCACGCGGCTGTGATCGTGTGCGCCAGGGCTCCCACGCAGATCCAGCGGGTTCCAGTAATGGCTCCAGACTCCACAGCACCTAGACGGTCTGGTTCAGGAGTCCTCAATGCATCTGGAAAACATGGCCAACTTTTCTTTCCAGTTAATTTTGAAGCTAAAAACTTCAGAATTACTTTTAGGTGAAATCACGACAATTAAGTAAAGAAACTTAAATGAATTCCGTAGTAAGATTTATTTTGGAGATTGGTTCTGGAAAATACAAATATCTTGGGGAAAGCTTGGAATTAGAACGACTTTAGAAATTAATCTGAAACACCGGAAACTCAAACCCAGAAGCCGACCTGGATTACTGCGGAGTTCCTGGAACACTCAGTTCTCGAGGAACAATCTTTTGCAGAACATGCTCTGTTAGTTCTGGAGGAACGTTTTTAAGAACAACATGCTCTGTTATTCTGGAGGAACGTTTTATATTGAAGAACATGTTGGATTGTGGAAGTGGTCATATCTATTTCTTCATTCACATGAGCAATATCTGTTCTACAGGTGTTTCGGTCATAAGTCTTAGCTCCAGGAACACATTGCCAATCCCCCCCCCCCAATATGGAATTAAAAATGACGACCTAATCCCAATCGTGACTTATCCTGATTAGGACTTGATGACGACCGTATCCCAGTAGTGACCTATCCTGATAATGACCTTTTCCCAGTCGTGACTTATCTGTGTAGGACTTGATAAAGGTCCAGGATGGGCAGAAACGTCACTTATCCTTCCAAGTGTTGTGTTGGTTCCCTGTTTCTACAGCGTCATTGTGACGTATTTCAGCAGTGGTATTGTGACGTATTCTCTGCGTCCTGACAGTGAGAGTAGAACAAATAATATAATCTTTAATACTTAGTCATTTTAATCTATAAAGTCTATAATCTATATAACAAAGTTTTTAATCTATAAACTATAATCCAAGTGTCATTTTAATCTATAAAATGACACTTCGCCCTTTTTAAGTTTTTTTGGGTGAGTTGGGAGAAGTTTGCTTCTCAACACAAGTGGCTTATTAAGTTAGTAAGTTGCTGTGTGCTTGTTGAGGAAGAGTGGTGGAAATGGAAGCATCTCGCGCACGCACGCACACGCACACACACACACACACACACGCACACACACACACACACGCACACACACACACACACACACAAACACTCACACTCACAACAAACAACCCCGCAAACTCAACAAGGTGAGTACACACACATACACACACACACACAAGATGAGAGAAATGAAACAAGTGAAAGAAGGATGGGTTGACTGCAAATTCCTCAACTGTCAGAAAGCATCTGATATGGTCCCGCTCAAGAGACTCCTTCACAAACTAGAGAACCAGGCTGCTGTATCTGGCACAATCCTATGGTGGGTCAGAGAATATATATATCAGGAAAGAAGCAAAGGGTTACAGCGAAAGCAGAGACACAAGAATGGAGAGAGGTTACGTGTGGAGTACCACAAGGGTCGGTTCTAGGGGGCCATCTTGTTTCTAATATATGTCAGTAACCTGACAGAGGAAAGTGGCTCCTTCATATCAAATGTTTACAGATGATGCAAAATGAATGAGAAGAGTCAGGACAGGGTTAGACTGTAATGTATGGAAAACGGATTTGGATATAGTCCAGACGTTATCTGAGAAATGGCTGCAAGAGTTTAACCCAGCCAAATGTAAAGTTATGAGTTGTGGAACAAGAGTGCGAAGACCTGTACAGCAGCACAGGATGAGGGGAAGACAGATTTCTTAACTAGAAAAGGAGAAAGAACTGGTAGTGGACATAGCCTCACATCTAATACCAGAACTGGTAGTGGACATAGCCTCACATCTAATACCAGAACTGGTAGTGGACATAGCCTCACATCTAATACCAGAACTGGTAGTGGACATAGCCTCACATCTAATACCAGAACTGGTAGTGGACATAGCCCCACATCTAATACCAGAAGCTCATATTAGCAGAATAATAACAGGTGTTTATAGCATACTGTACGTGTGTGTATCCTTCAGTAACTTGAACAAAGAGGCTTTCAGAGCCTTATATACAGCGAAGGTAAACCCACACTTGAATATGCAGAGACAAAATATTTATTTAAAACACTACTCATTTCTTTCTCATTATCAATTATCTGACCTGTCTCAGTTTTTAGTGGCCCTGACCTTTCCTTAACCTTTGTTTGACACAGATGACAAAACCCTTAAGGATTTGTCTTTGCTTGCCCACCTTTGCTAAGAATATTTTTATATAAATTATAGTTTTAATATACACCATGACCCCTTGCTGCGTTACTCACAGTTTCAGAAAATGCCTAATTAGCATCCCCCTACAGTAGACTATTGAGAAATAGAAAGGTAAGGCCCAGGAGCTGAAGCTCGATCCTACCAACCCACAGGTAGGAGAATAATAAGGTGAGCCCGGAGCAGTGATCGACCCGCTCTGCTAATCACCGGGTCTTCCACACTTATGAAAAGCTCACTCGATCAGCCCACTAATTACTAGTTCGCTGATCAATTACCTTATTACTGCTAGCATTTTGGGAGCCCCCGAGGCAAGACTCTGCGGAAAGAAAGGTTAGAAATAGAATATTGCCGCGGATAAGTCAGACTGCTTCCTCCTGTGACGCCTGGGGTTCCAGGCGTGTCCCGCATACCATGCACTAAAATATAACAAAGAAGATGTTTAAATTCAAGGAAATCAGATGGATTGATTTCCCGCATGGGTTAATATGGCGTGTGTTGCAGGGACAATGGGTGGGTCCTTCAGCAAGTTACCGGCTTCCTGTCCCTGGTGACGCCACTAGAGATGATGGCTCTCAGGTAAATTTAGGTAGGATGTTCTCCCTTTTATAAAAAGTCGGATAATAGGGAACAGCAGAATGTTGTAAATTACATACTTTATATATTTATATGTATATATATATATAAATATATATATATATATATATATATATATATATATATATATATATATATATATATGTATATGTATATGTATGTATATATATATATATATATATATATATATATATATATATATATATATATATATATATATATATATATATATATATATAAAAGAAGACAGTAGAAACTAAATATAAATAATCCATAAGATTAATGAAATTTCATTCATATAGGGTGAGGAGAGTGAGGTAGGTTTGTGGGGCCCCTCTCAGGACAGGTGGGAGGGGGAGGGGAGGGAAGGGGAAGGGAGGGAAGGGGAAGAGGAGGGGAAAGACAGGTGTGGGAGACAGAGGAGGGGAGGCGCGCCTCCAACAGTAACGAATTAATAATCTTTTTTTGGCATATTTGGTTTCCATTCAATATAAAAACAAATCCAACATATTGCTTATTTATTGCTCGAAATTGTTTACATAAAATTAAATCAGCATATAATACACCCGCAACACAAACACCTGAGCGACCACCAGTGAGGCTCAACACCTGACACTGTAGTTGTTGTTGTTGCTGTTATCACAACATACAACCTTAGATACAACCTTCGCCTCGTTTCTATAGTATTATTTTAGACGAGTCTGGAAATAAGAAAGTTATAAACCAAACGCAAACATTCCTAAGTTTAGTATAGCAATTACATGTACTGCATTAGGCCTAAGATAGCATGTATAGGGCCTAAGATAGCATGTATAGGGCCTAAGATAGCATGTATTATGCCTAAGGTAGCATGTATTAGGCCTAGGAGTGCTAGGAAAGGTTAGGCAAGATTTTAAATTTATGTTGGAGCAAAAAAAAAAAAAGTTTCCAATATGCCCAAATTTGATAATACAAAAAGTCAAGTATTTGGTGGTGCATGAGAACACCGAGGAGCATGTGTGTGGGCGTAGGTGTAGTGGAGGTGGAGGTGGAGCTACAGTGTACCAGAGGGTGTTGGTGGATTGCGTGTATCTAAGAGTCGGCTTAAGACAGGTAATGATGTAGTGAACAGTTTTTATTAGTGGTGACGAGAAGTCCGCCTCAAAATAGTGTTCAGGTTTAAAATACCGAGGGGCCATTATTGCCAGGATTAGCTGGGAATGTTGACGCCTAGAGCTGGCGGATACTGGTGTGTGGCGTTGTGTGTGTGCTGTCAACGCCTCACGCTGCATTGTCTTGTTCTTGCTGTTAATCTGGCAGGGAAGTTTCCTGCCACTTTCACCTCTGACCGTCACACTAGTTCAACTTCGCTACAACGATAGTGAGGCGCCTGGGAATAGAGGCAGGGTGCTGTGTTCACTGTGCAGTGACTGGTGAGCCTCACTATACTTGGCACCAACCACCCTTACACAAATGTGTATGCAGGTACACTAACCTCCGACCTTCGCTGTAGCTTAATGTTGACTCCAACTCAACTGTCAGGCTCCCACTTTCTGCTCACCTATCACCGGAGAAACAGAATGGCGGCAGTCACAGGCTACCACTCAAATACTATCAACAGATTGTCACAGATTGTCAGAACTGCACTTCTTTGTCATTAGTAAACAGATAGTAAACGATGAATGCTTCATTTTTTAATTAACACATTTACGAACATCTACATTTGTGCAGCTGCCCTAGACTATATGAAGGGGAGTACAGTGTGTCAAAAAACTAGCTCCGTGATGTTAAGATCCCCATCACACAGGATGGTTAGTCATACATGTGAACAGTAACCTGCCCTATCAAATTTTGGGTGCATTATGAGGATATCATTAACACAAAAGTGAATAAAGTAATTGCAAAGCTCCAGGTACCTCATGCCAACTGGTCTGAAAGGTCTAATAACTGAGCATTCGGTGATGTAGTGTGGGAGATCATGCCTCAGTTCCTGCTCACAGAGTTTGCACCTGGAGTGCTCAGGATTGGGAGATCCGTCACCTGCAGCCACCTGCCACAGGTAACGGTAACCCAACCTGATCCTGGCAACCACTGTGTCGCACAGTCTGGTGGACGTTTTGTACTGCGCATAAACATGGATTTCAGATTTGAACAAATGATAACTTTTTATACTGGTGCTTTCAGGTCTTTGCAAGTCAGTAATTTCTCTCCTATCAGACCTGAGGAGGGGGGACCTATATTGTTCCATATTCCATATTGTTCCATGACAGCAGAGATGGGGATACCTAGGTCTATTTCAACTTCATCTTTGATACACGCTAATTTGGCTGCAATGTCTGTCTCATTATGATGGGTTATATTTATGTGTGATGGTATCCATACAAAGGAGATTCGAGACCCTCTGCTCTGTGCATCAATTAGGTCATTTATAATTGGTAGTATGAGGTTCTTGCTGTCGATCTTCCAGGAGAAGTTTTCAGTGCTTGAAGAGCAGACTTTGAATCATAAAATATTATTCCTCCTCCAATGTTTTTTAATGTACTGGTAGCTAATTGTAATGCCGCTAGTTCTGCTTGTGTGGAGGTCAGCCAGTTGTTTAACCTGACACTGACAGTCTTTGTGCAAATATTATTTCTATTAAACCTACATGCTGCTGCAGTCCGTCCAGTAGAAGATTGGACTGAGTCGTCGGTGTCGACACAGTGCTCGTGAGATTTAAAAAATTTTCGATGGGGGAAGCAATTGTTTCAAGTGTGATAGCTTTGAGAAGAGCAAGATTCTCATTACCTTTCTTGGTGATGGGTGTGTGTGATACTTGAATGGCGGGGTACAAATAAAGAGCAGTATCAGAGACATGTTGATTGTTTCAGAGCTCAAAACTCTACGGAGTCTTCGACGCTTATTTCACTACGTGTCAACATTGAGCGATCCATTATAGTCATCGTGGATTGCGATGAACACTGGAAGACCCCCACGACGACGTCCAAGTGAAGATTGACTTCAGTGGTCACTATTAATGTTAATTGTTAGTCGGCTACTAAATGAATTCTTTATCTGGAGGGCTGAGAGGTTAGGTAATGATAGGTTAGCTTTGGTAACACTTGAACAGGGCAGGTTGTACCCTGCAACAGGGCAGGTGGTACCCTGGAACAGGGCAGGTGGTACCCTGCAACAGGGCAGGTGTTACCCTGGAACAGGGCAGGTGGTACCCTGGAACAGGGCAGGTGGTACCCTGCAACAGGGCAGGTGGTACCCTGCAACAGGGCAGGTGGTACCCTGGAACAGGCCAGGTGGTACCCTGGAACAGGCCAGGTGGTACCCTGCAACAGGGCAGGTGGTACCCTGCAACAGGGCAGGTGGTACCCTGGAACAGGCCAGGTGGTACCCTGCAACAGGCCAGGTGGTACCCTGCAACAGGGCAGGTGGTACCCTGCAACAGGGCAGGTGGTACCCTGGAACAGGGCAGGTGGTACCCTGCAACAGGCCAGGTGGTACCCTGCAACAGGGCAGGTGGTACCCTGCAACAGGGCAGGTGGTACCCTGCAACAGGGCAGGGGGTACCCTGCAACAGGCCAGGTGGTACCCTGGAACAGGTTGGGTGAAGGAGGAGCTCCTCCAGACAATGAATTAGGGGATGATTGATGATCGGTGATGAGGCGGCTGTCAAATGAGGTTCGCTACTCCTGTTACATGCTGAGGCTTTCTCTGGTGGTGGAGAACTAATAGTGTTCAGAAAAGGATGGGCTGGTGATGAAGAAGATATATATATATATATATATATATATATATATATATATATATATATATATATATATATATATATATATATATACCCCCTGGCCGTCTCCTTTCCTTCGCTTCTGTGTCTATCAATATTCACAGGACCTATTGCTCAAGCGTGCCCTTACAGGACCTACCGCTCTAGCGTGCCCTTACAGGACCTACCGCTCTAGCGTGCCCTTACAGGACCTACCGCTCTAGTACATCTGTACAGGACCTAACGCTCTGACGCATTTCCAGTATTACAAATCCCCGCCGTCCTCTGACGCTTAATGCGATTTGCAACGACGCTAATGTCTTTTAGGCTCTCAAAATTGTCTATCATAAACCCATCATGATGGTTCCCGACGTGCGAGGCGGAGGGCACCCCTGTCCTCAGCCCTGGCCGGACCCAAAGACGATATTCATCAGTTTGAAAGTACTGTGTATTCTAAACCTTTTTTCTCACAGATCAATATGATCTGTAAATGGAAACCCACCAAACACACACCGAAACTACGACGTTGGTACAACGTTCGAGCAAGTTTTAACACCACCTAACCAGTTATAACAACTAATATAGCAAGTTGTAACAACGTTCTAATACGTCATAAACACGTTAAGCCAAGATGTAACAACTTTATTACAAGTTGTAACAAGCGGAAAATAGAGACAGTTTCGGTTTGTGTTTCCAGGGAATGTCTTTCTGTCTGTCTGTTCGAGGTATGAGGACAGAGCCTTTGGGCTAACCTCGAAAAAAAACTTTGCCTCGATTGTTGTGGGGTACGTGCCCAACACGGTCGGGTTGGTGTTGGCACAAATGAAAACACTGGGATCCCTCGAGACACTTCTTTGAATATCATATTAACTCAATTAGTTCTTCTGTCAGTTTTTTTACTATAATACAAAACCTTAATCACTTATGTCTGGAAATGTTCAAAAACTTATATGATACTTCGTCTGTAATAGCCTGACTTAGGTGTTCATGAGGGGCAGGAGTTGTTCATGAGGGGGATGTTCATGAGGGAGATGTTCATGAGGGGGATGTTCATGAGGGGGGGTTCATGAGGGAGGTTGTTCATGAGGGGGGGGGGTTCATGAGGGGGGTTCATGAGGGAGGGGTTCATGAGGGAGGTTGTTCATGAGGGGGGGTTCATGAGGGGGGGGGTTCAGGAGGGAGGGGTTCATGAGGGAGGTTGTTCATGAGGGGGGGTTCATGAGGGAGGTGTTCATGAGGTCATCAAAACTGGGTCTACTACCACAATACTCCTCCATCCCTGTACCCACACTTGTGTCAGACCTCAGTGTGCACAGAGCGCATGAGGCAACTGTCCATGTGGCCCCGTCACCCGTCACCCGTCACCCGTCACCCAACTCTCTGGCTGCCTTTGCAGGAGGTTGCTGCTATCGCTGCCACCTCCCAAACAGACAAACCGAGAGAAACAGAGACAGACAGACAGAGAAAGAGACAGACAGCTACACCAGCCCACAGTGTAGGTAGGTAGATTGTAATTGAATATTTTATTTATAGATTTCTTGAAGGGGTACCCGGCGGTGCCCGGGACAGTCTGTCTCTCCTCCCATCTCCCTCCCTCCCCTTCCCTTTCATCTCCCGCATCTCCATCTTCACCCCCCCTCCTCTTCCTCGTCTGACCTCCAACCTCCCACACACACACACACACACACACACACACATATATATATATATATATATATATATATATATATATATATATATATATATATATATATATTATCATATCAAAGTCCCCCAGAGTCGAATTACTGACCCTCCACAGGATGCAACCCCACAAAAGGTTGACTAACACCTGGGTACCTAGTTACTGCTGTGTGAACAGGTGCATTAGATGATAGGAAACGCGCCCAACCATTTTCATCTCGCCCTGCACACGACCCCGGAATGTTTGAATACAAGGCGAGTGTTATTGCTCCCCGTCCTCAAGTGGTGGGCAGGTTTAACATGTGGGAACTCAACAGGTGGGAATGCAACAGGGGGTGACGCAACAGGTGGGAATGCAACAGGGGGTGACGCAACAGGTGGTGTCGCAACAGTCAGGTAGCCCAACAGATGGCATCTAATAACATGTCGACTCTAGTTACTGTTGCTAACCGTGATGTCACCAAGCCTCAGCAAAGTATCGAATTTTCACGTCCATTTCAAAATGTGTTTATTGCATAAAGAGTCTATTTTTCTCCGTGTGTGGCGATGTGTACGGTGTTGGGAGCCGTCCTCTCTACCCCCACCTCTCTCCCCTTCAGTCATCCTTGGGGACCTCTCACCGTGATCCCCTTTCCCTCCCCCTTCCTCCTCCTCCTTCTCCACCTCTTCCTTGTCCTCTTCCTTCTCCTGCTCCTCCTCCTCCTCGTCTTCCTCCTCCTCCTCCTCCACAGATCACATGGAGAAACATCCTGACTAATGTTTATTTCGGTTCAACAGCTGATTTTCAGTGTCTTTTTTAATACTTTACATTGTGGCTTATTTCTGGCGTTATTTCTGAAAATTATTTTTATTATTTCTTATAAATTATTTTTATTATTTTATAAAATATATTTATTTATTATTTCTGAAAATTAGGCGTACAGGAATATGTGTATGTTTCCATTGCAGTGTGTGATTCATTCGTTGCTCCTAATCTACATCTATCATTTAAAAATTCTATATCAGCCTGTAAGTCTGTCTGTATATGCCGGAGGTTGGAGGCCAGACAGACAGTTTAATGAGGGTAGCCTCAGTACAATTTTAATAAAATCCCCATTACTCATTTACACGATTAATGGTGATTTTATCGGGCGTGACATAAAGGGGGGTCGGGATCTTCCTTGGGTCCCCCTCCACAAGAATGGGCATGTGAAATATTGTGTCTTAAGTCCACAGATTTCATCATTTTTTCAACCAATAGTTCATTACATTTTAGCATCACCTAGTTAGCTTCTTTTTGACACACTGTACTCCACTTCATATAGTCTAGGGTAGCTGCACTAATGCAGATGTACCTAATATGTTAATAAAAAAAAAAAAAAAGTTCAGTTACTTTTTTTTTTTTTTTATTAACATATTAGGTACATCTGCATTAGTGCAGCTACCCTAGACTATATGAAGTGGAGTACAGTGTGTCAAAAAAACCTAACTAGGTGATGCTAAAAAATTCCCATCACACAGGATGGTTAGTCATACAAAGGCATGTGATAAGCGGTCTGCATAGTAACTGAATTGGTTGAAATAATGATGAAGTCTATGGACTTAAGACTGAGGATTTCACAAGCCCATTCTCCACTTCATACAGTCTAAGGCGTCTGCACGAATACAGATGTTCCTAAAATGTGTTAACAAAAGTGAATTCAGACACAGACTGAATTGACTGGAGGGAAGGAGACTGTTAGGAAAAGAGGGAGGGAGGGAAGAATTGATATGATGGACGAAGACAGAGAGACATACAGACACCCACGGGGAGAGAGACATACAGACAGAGACCTGGGTACCGCCGGGTAACCCCAACTAGTCACACCATATAGTAACCACAACAACATAATGACTGCTCAAGACCACCGGAATAAGTGCTACACTTGAGAACCCGGTCGGGTTCCTCCCAGCCTGCCTACGGTTCGAGTCCTTCCGTACGCTGATATAGAGACCCTTAACTATTGGGCTTTTTTTTTTTTGAGTGCTCACCATGGGTCGGGATTGTCTGCTTATTCTCCGCGTCTTCTCCATCCTCACTACTAAATACTCCTATCACAGTTGCAACAGAGCATCAATAACAAAGACAGAAGAAATAATAATAATAATAATAATAATAATAATAATAATAATAATAATAATAATAATAATAATAATAATATTTCCTTGAATAATTATGAAATGAATAATCTGATGTAAGCTCTACAAGTGTTTTTAACGAAATTTGTGATTTAACTAATGTATTTTTCTCTTCTACAGGTGAGTGTTGGACTCTTGCGTCTTGCTTCAGGCCTGAGTACACGTGAGTACTAAAATCTTTTCTCAGGAGCCGTCGAGGCCCAGCTGAGTACCAGCACCTGTACCCAGCAGACCCGACGTCTCGACCACACTTGAAGGAGAGGGAGAGTTGACGTGACAACTGGCGGTGGAATATCACCAACACTTCCTCCAACCCGAGCTACGCTGACTTACACAAGTGTTAATGTTATTATATGGCTTATATGTCGTGTACCCGACGGCCCTTTATATTGGTGATGCAGGAAATGTCCTCGGGTCGTGGGTTCGAAACCCCGCCTGACATTAGAATTTTCTCCCACTCTCTCATTCAAGTTTTATGAAACATCATCCCCGAAGCTCTTGTTAATGATGTTTAACACAGCCGTAGAAACACGGCCAGTAAGTCGTCTTTTGATTAAGAGTTAGAAATGAGCAGAGGGGCTGAAGGCGGAGTGGTCAAGGTGACGGGTTCCTCGCCCCGTCCTCAAGTCCTTGTCAGTCAGTCCAGCATGTTTAGATATGATAAAACCACTTTACACACGACTCACAGCACATTACGTTCAAATAATAAAATTATCATCCCACACTTCCGTGGAAATAAACATTCCAAACACTTTCCTTTTAAGCCTACTCATAGGCCAGACGATGGAGGTTCGGCCTCACACGCGTGGGGTTCGCGGTTCGAGACCCATACAGCCCAGGTGACTCGTATGTTCGAACCTTTACCCAACACTTCGCCCACTCCCCATGTCCACAGGAAATGCGTCACCCCCCCCCCTCATCCCCCACAATACAAACACAAATAATCGCCAACAGAACTGCGGCACATAACATAACCTGTCCTAGGTCTAGCTTTACATAAACCAATGATGTACAGTTTTCTTAACTGTTTCGAATATGTAGCTTTTATTGTACAACTTCAGGAACATTCTGAAGAAACATTTCTGGACAATCACAGAGTGGACGAGCGTAGCCTGATTTTTTTTGTTTAACTGTTGACACTTTTCAGCTGTTATTAGGTGGGGCCCAAGAGCTAGATCTCATCTACTAATTCATCTACCTTCCCAACATTAATTTCCTCCCCTCACCCTTCCTCCTCCTTCTATGCCAGCCCCTCCGTCCCTCCACTGTGCTTCTTGACTGTAATAACCCTGTGACTCTAAGGAACAAAGACATTCGCTACCGGGACCATTATATTCCTTAGCGAGAGGAGGCTGCATCTTTCTTGTCTGCACAAAGCGATTATATCGGAGGTTGGTTGTCTCTAATAACACAGAGTGAGGCAGCTGGCCTGTGGATGTGGCCTTGGTTGGTGCTCAAGGAATTCAATGGCTCTTGACTTTCTCTTAATGTTCTTGCACTCAACACGTGAGCCTTAACGCAGTGAGCGTATCCTTACGCTCCATTAAGCGTGTCCTTACGCTCCATTAAGTGTGTTCTTACGCTCCATTTAATACACCATTAAACTCAATCAATATCACATTACAATCAACAACAAATGAATCAGAATTAAAATTTCAACGCTGCATCATTTGACGCGCTCAGAGGGCTCCTACGGGGTGACGTGACTATGAATGCAGAGCGTGACGGGTACTGGGCGAGCAGTGAGCGCCTGGTGAGTCTTGGGGTGTGGGAGCCCGCGCCAGCAGGACCTTGAGTGTACCTCTACCACTCGCTAAGGGAGACTCCGGCCAGCACCTTGAAGACGATGCCTAGAGCTTGTGCAGGTCAGGGCCACGCTAGTGAGAACTGGTTGAGGTAAAGGAGGTGGGACGGTCAAAGCCGTGGTACAGGTTATGGAGGCGAGAAGGTCAATGTCCTGGCAGAGGTTATGGGGTGGTGAAGGACACAGTGGAGAACACTAGGTACTGAGAGTAACTGTGATCATCTGGCACGTGTGCTCTTGAGGGCACGTGTGCTCTTGAGGGCACGTGTGCTCTTGAGGGCGCGTGTGCTCTTGAGGGCACGATCTGTCCAGCACCCGGCCACTTCCTGGCCAAGGACTATGCTCCTTACCAGTGTTTGTTGTTTCAGGATGTACAGGTTCTTTTAGTGCATGCACGATGTTCAGGTGTCGTATTCCAGACACCACCTTCATGCTGAATGTTTGTATGTGTGTCGTTACCAGTGATGGTGGTTACACGGGTACAGTTATACTACTGGTATTCAGACGTTACCAGTGATGGTGGTTACACGGGTACAGTTATACTACTCGTGTTCTGTCGTTACCAGTGATGGTGGTTACAGGGGTACAGTTATACTACTGGTGTTCAGACGTTACCAGTGATGGTGGTTACAGGGGTACAGTTATACTACTGGTGTTCAGACGTTACCAGTGATGGTGGTTACAGGGGTACAGTTATACTACTGGTATTCAGACGTTACCAGTGATGGTGGTTACAGGGGTACAGTTATACTACTGGTATTCTGTCGTTACCAGACAGGCGGTGAAGCTGAGCGTTACCATCGTCACCACCTAAGAAGCCACCACTTCCCTCACGACGAATTGCCTTCTACAGTTTGTTTAATGTCTGGTCAAATGTCTATCCTCCGTGATTCTAGTATTGGCACTGCGGCACTGCCTGCCTGCCTGCCTGCCTCCCTACCTGCCTGCCTCCCTACCTGCCTGCCTGTCTGCCTCCCTACCTGCCTGCCTGCCTGCCTGCCTGCCTCCCTACCTGCCTGCCTGCCTCCCTACCTGCCTGCCTGCCTGCCTCCCTATCTGCCTGCCTGCCTCCCTACCTGCCTGCCTGCCTGCCTGCCTCCCTACCTGCCTACCTGTCTGCCTGTCTGCCTGGCAGGTGAGTGAGTAAACTCAGGTGAGTGTCCCGTTGACTGCTTGACTGACATGTTGCAAATGGTTCCGCTCCCTGACCATTCAGCCAATGTCATGACTGCAGGACCCATTAATCAGCACATCAGCGAGTGTTCAACTGAACTTTGAACAGCGGACGGTAGGTAGCGACTGTTTACCTGGTGGGGGAGGGGGGTGGGGGGCTGGAGTGGTGAGGGGGGTGTGGTGGTAAGGTTGTTAGTGTGGTTGAGGAAGGTCGGTGAAAGACTCAGTCATGCGTTGCTATTACTCATGAATCCCTTTCCCAACTGAATATGTAATGGAGGAGTGAAGGCTTCCAGCTGAACCTATAATGACGGAACTGAATACGTCGGGGTTACGTTTTTCGAGTAATTCATGATGACGTAATTTGATATTATCTAATCACCAGAGATCTGTTGATGTCGGAAGTGATAACGTATGATGTCGGAAGTGATGACTTGTACCGTATCACAATGATGTCATTGTTATTTATATTTTCCGAGATGGTACCCGGCGGTGCCCGGGGACAGTCTGTCTCTCCACTCCTCCCACCATTTCATTACCCCTCCCATCTCCCCACCCCCCTCCCTCCTCTTTCCTGTCTGGCCTCCATCCGTCGAGTTTCTGCTGGAACGGCATTTCTGGTGATGATGGATGTAAAAGTGGCGCTCAGCCCCCACACATCTGCCACTTGAGTGGCCCTCAACAGGCGGAGAAATCTGCGCGACAGACTCCTCCGGCAGCTGTCAGCACACTGGAGTCGGGGCTGAGGCTGTCATGGTATTTGTTGACGGGGTGGAGAGCGCGCGTAGCGGGGGTTCGATACTCCACAGAAGGCTCAGGAACCTGTTCATCAGTTAATTGGTAGTTGAGAGGCAGGACTAACGATGCAACTAGGTGCAGTGTCAACCACGCAGGTGAAACTAGGGTTAGTATTTAGTGAGTTCTTAATAAGACCCTCCGCTTTCTTCCCCCCTTGTCTTAACGAGCATCTTACCAAACTAGCAGTACAGTCAATGGTGCTGCGTACCACCATAACTACCACCATAACTACCACTACTTACGCCACCACCATATATATCGACTACTACCACTACTATCACCATCACTTCCGCCACCTGTATATACACTACCACAACCATCACTATCAAACTCACTACGACCATTACCACAACCACTATCATCTAGGCGGCCACTACCACAACCACCACCATCTAGGCGGCCACTACCACAACCACCACCATCTAGGAGACTACAACCACAACCACCACCATCTAGGCGACCACTACCACAACCACCACCATCTAGGCGACCACAACCACAACCATCTAGGCGATCACAACCACAACCACCACCATCTAGGCGACCACTACCACAACCACCACCATCTAGGCGACCACAACCACAACCACCACCATCTAGGCGACCACAACCACAACCACCACCATCTAGGCGACCACTACCACTACCACAACCACAACCACCACCATCTAGGCGACCACTACCACAACCACCACCATCTAGGCGACCACTACCACAACCACCACCATCTAGGCGACCACTACCACAACCACCACCATCTAGGCGACCACTACCACAACCACCACCATCTAGGCGACCACTACCACAACCACCACCATCTAGGCGACCACTACCACAACCACCACCATCTAGGCGACCACTACCACAACCACCACCATGATCTCACTGAACGAAGTCCCGAACAGATCATGGGGAAAAATGCCCAACCGTTCCACGAACCAAACTATCAACCACGCCAGGAACCACTCAACCAGCCACCACCATCATTCAACATCCCAGACCTCGACGACACTGGAGGCTGAGACTGCACACTCTGCACCCTCGGGGGGGGGGGGTGTCTGGAGGCGCAGCTCTGAGTGTGTCTGGAGGGGCAGCTCTGAGTGTGTCTGGAGAAGCAGCTCTGAGTGTGTCTGGAGAAGCAGCTCTGAATGTGTCTGGAGAGGCAGCTCTGAGTGTGTCTGGAGGCGCAGCTCTGAGTGTGTCTAGAGGAGCAGCTCTGAGTGTGTCTGGAGGAGCAACTCTGAGTGTGTCTGGAGGAGCAGCTCTGAGTGTGTCTGGAGGAGCAGCTCTGAGTGTGTCTGGAGGAGCAGCTCTGAGTGTGTCTGGAGGAGCAGCTCTGAGTGTGTCTGGAGGAGCAGCTCTGAGTGTGTCTGGAGGAGCAGCTCTGAGTGTGTCTGGAGGAGCAGCTCTGAGTGTGTCTGGAGGAGCAGCTCTGAGTGTGTCTGGAGGAGCAGCTCTGAGTGTGTCTGGAGGAGCAGCTCTGAGTGTGTCTGGAGGAGCAGCTCTGAGTGTGTCTGGAGGAGCAGCTCTGAGTGTGTCTGGAGGAGCAGCTCTGAGTGTGTCTGGAGGAGCAGCTCTGAGTGTGTCTGGAGGAGCAGCTCTGAGTGCCACAAACTCAAACACCGAGTCTGTCTAACTCGCCAGACTTCCGCCAGGTGGAAGCACGAGGTAGGAGGAGGAACATTTGTTTCGTCCGAGGGAAGACTACCACATGTCACTCCAGACGTACGACAAGAGGACGACTCCAGACGCACGACAAGAGGACGACTCCAGACGCACGACAAGAGGACGACTCCAGACGCACGACAAGAGGACGACTCCAGACGCACGACAAGAGGACGACTCCAGACGCACGACAAGAGGACGACTCCAGACGTACGACAAGAGGACGACTCCAGACGTACGACAAGAGGACGACTCCAGACGTACGACAAGAGGACGACTCCAGACGCACGACAAGAGGACGACTCCAGACGTACGACAAGAGGACGACTCCAGACGTACGACAAGAGGACGACTCCAGACGCACGACAAGAGGACGACTCCAGACGTACGACAACGACAATCTCCTCACACACTGGAGATGAACAAATGCCATTGAAACCAACGCCATATAATAATTATTATTCTATACAAATGGATCAAAACCTACTCCATAACATTATGAATTACTCGTCTTAAGAGCGCACTGCGGCAGCCAGAGACCCAGAACACTCTTGAAGGGGTAACCTGGACCAGCCGTGTTGTTGTGGTGAGCGACGTGCATCATGTTGTTTATCCTTGACTGTCGCTGCAGCACATACACACACACACACACACACACACACACACACACACACACACACACACACACACACACACACACACACACACACACAGCTCCTGCAGCCGCTCCTAAATACGAAACAATTATTTGCTCTGCGTGTTACGTCGGTCTAATTACCTTAGGGTAATGTTGATCTAACAGCTGGAGGAAGGTGCAAATAACAGCTGGAGGAAGGTGCCCATAACAGCTGGAGGAAGGTCCACATTAACAGCTGGAGGAAGGTGCCCATAACAGCTGGAGGAAGGTGCCCATAACAGCTGGAGGAAGGTCCACATTAACAGCTGGAGGAAGGTCCACATAACAGCTGGAGGAAGGTGCCCATAACAGCTGGAGGAAGGTCCCCATAACAGCTGGAGGAAGGTGCCCATAACAGCTGGAGGAAGGTCCCCATAACAGCTGGAGGAAGGTGCCCATAACAGCTGGAGGAAGGTCCACATTAACAGCTGGAGGAAGGTGCCCATAACAGCTGGAGGAAGGTCCCCATAACAGCTGGAGGAAGGTCCACATTAACAGCTGGAGGAAGGTCCACATAACAGCTGGAGGAAGGTCCACATTAACAGCTGGAGGAAGGTGCCCATAACAGCTGGAGGAAGGTCCCCATAACAGCTGGAGGAAGGTCCACATTAACAGCTGGAGGAAGGTGCCCATAACAGCTGGAGGAAGGTGCCCATAACAGCTGGAGGAAGGTCCACATAACAGCTGGAGGAAGGTCCACATTAACAGCTGGAGGAAGGTGCCCATAACAGCTGGAGGAAGGTCCACATTAACAGCAAGAGGAAGGTGTCCATAACAGCTGGAGGAAGGTGCCCATAACAGCTGGAGGAAGGTGCCCATAACAGCTGGAGGAAGGTCCACATTAACAGCTACAGGAAGGTGCACATAACAGCTGGAGGAAGGTCCCCATAACAGCTACAGGAAGGTGCACATAACAGCTGGAGGAAGGTCCCCATAACAGCTACAGGAAGGTGCCCATAACAGCTGGAGGAAGGTGCCCATAACAGCTGGAGGAAGGTCCACATTAACAGCTGAAGGAAGGTGCCCATAACAGCTGGAGGAAGGTGCCCATAACAGCTGGAGGAAGGTGCCCATAACAGCTGGAGGAAGGTGCCCATAACAGCTGGAGGAAGGTGCACATAATGTCATCTACGCCCAACGACTCTGAAGAATCTCATAAAGATACACTTTTGTACAGCGCGTCAAGACCTTATGAGTGTGGAGTGAGATGGTGTTTGGTTCATCACGTCATTGACTGCTTCAGGCGGCCTGAGATCACTGCTAGGAGCGTCTCGTGGGTTAATGTCTTCCGGGTTAATGGTTCCTTCCACCAGTTATTTGTTGTGTGGTGTGGTGGTGTGGTGTGGTTGTGTACTCAGTTAATTGTGCTTGTGGGAGTTGATCTTCGGCTCTTTGGTCCCGTCAATCAACTGGCGTACAGGTTCCTACTGGGCTCTATCATATCTACATTTTAAACTGTGTATGGAGTCAGCCTCCACCACATTACTGCCTAGTGCGTTCCATTTGTTAACTACTCTGTGTGGTGTAGTGATGAAGTGTGATGGTGGTGTTGTACTGGTGTGGTACGTTGTGTTGGTGTGATAGTGTTGTGTGGTGATGTAGTGGTGGTGTACT
>NC_091176.1:25464743-25467243 GCF_040958095.1 Procambarus clarkii
TTTAAAAGCGTGATGACTCCTGGGTTCTGGACATAACAGCAGGTTGCTGACTAACACAAGACACTTGATCAACACTTCAGAGGCCGTGACTGACTAACGACACAACAATGTCGTACGCTAACTAACAGACACACGCCCGCTGATATATTTCATTCTCCACACCAAGATACGAAGTGTTAGCCTGAGCAGAAACGCACCAAATCAAGCCTCACCCAAGCCACCCCCCCCACCCCCACCCCCAACCCAAGCCACCCACCTAACCTCACCCAAGCCACCCCCTCCACCCCCAACCCAAGCCACCCACCTAACCTCACCAACCGGCTCATTGAAAACGTGGCTACTTGAGAGTCGCTACTTTTCATAGCACTCTGTAATTTGTGCGTTTGGGACCATAGCGTACAAAATGAGACGACAGCGAAAGAATGAGACAGAGACATACAGCGACATGGACAGACTTACGGGCAAATAATTAGAGATTGACAGCGAAAGAGACAGTAAAACACAGAGATAACAATCACTCACAGAGACATTCAGATAACAACACACAGCAACCTGCTCACAGAAATAACACCACACGAGACCAGAAGACATGGCAGGATGTGCAGAATACCCCCGTTGAAAACCGGAGGTGCAACAGGTACTCTGAGAGAGAACTCTATCAACATCAGAGGCCCGAGACTGTTCAACACGCTTCCACTATACATAAGGGGCATAACTGGCCGACCCCCTCACAGTGTTCAAGAGAGAACTTGACAAACACCTCTAAAGGATACCTGATCAACCAGGCTGTGACCCAACAGCCTGGTTGACCAGTCCAGCAACGAGGAGGCCTGGTCGACGACCGGGCCGCGGGATCGCTAAGCCCCGGAATCACCTCAAGGTAACCTCAAGGTAACCAGGAACAGAGGGAGGCACTGAGTGGCATAGAGAGAGACAAGGAGAAATAGCGAGAGAAGAGGGAAGTTTGAAGACTAGGAAGAAGGGAGGATGTTTGAAGAGAAAGATGGAGATAAGTGGAGAGGTGAGAGAGGGGGGTGCTGGGGGAGAGTGTGGGGGGGGGGGGTGAGAATGGGAGGTAGGAAGAAAGAGAAAGAATCATCAGGGGGAAAGCGACAAGCCATTAAGATTATATAGATCTGGGAAAGGGTCTGGATAAGGATTTGGGATGGGACGGAGGGAATGAATGGTGCCCAACCACTTGGACGGTCGGGGACTGACGGATAGGGAAAAATAGATTAGAAAAAGAGAGGATGGAGAGGGGGAGACGGAAGAGGAAATAAAAGGCGACAGGAGTGAAGAGGAGAGAGGAGGGGGGGGGGGAGACATTTTGCCCACCTTAAATTTTATAGTTTCGTCAGTTGTCTCACAGTACAGAGGAAGAGCTTCTGCCTCTCACCTGTGGGTCGACGGTTCGAGTCCCCTCTCTCTCTCTCTCTCTATATATATATATATATATATATATATATATATATATATATATATATATATATATATATATATATATATATATATATATATATATATATATCCATCCACTTTTGAAAACACAAGGAAATGTAGACAGTATATTTCGATCCCAAACCGGGATCCTCTTGAGCAGTGAGCGAGAGTAATGGCGTCAAGTCAGGTGTCCCCAGGACAGGTGTAAGTATAGGATAAAACTTACACCTCTCTCCTGTAGCTCATCTGTGTTTCCAGTTTCAAACTATGTCATCTCTTTCAATTGCTCTTTAATTTAAACATTTAAGTTGAACATCTATATCTACTCCGTTAGTATTTTGAACGTCATTATCAAGTATGTCCTATTCCTTCTGTCTTCCAGTGTAGTAAGGTCCAGTTACTTCAGTCTTTCTTCACAGCTCAGTTCCCTTAGCTCAGGAACAAGCCTTGTTGCATATTTTTGGACATTTTCTAGTTGAGTTTTGTGTTTCCTTGGGTAGAGGATTCCATGCTGTGTGTGTGTACTCACCTAGTTGAGCTTGCAGGGGTTGAGCTTTGACCCTTTGGTCCCGCCTCTCAACCGGCAATCAACTGGTGTATAGATTCCTGAGGCTACTGGGATCTATCATATCTATATTTGAAACTGTGTATGGAGTCAGCCTCCACCACATCACTTCTTAGTGCATTCCATTTACTAACTACTCTGACACTGAAAAAGTTCTTTCTAACGTCCCTGTGGCTCATTTGGGTACTCAGTTTCCACCTGTGTCCCCCTGGTGCGTGTACCACCCCGTGTTAAATAATCCATCCTTGTCTACCCTGTCAATTACCTTGAGTATTTAATATGTGGTGATCATATCTCCCCGAACTCTTCTGTCTTCCAGCGACGAGAGGTGCATTTCACGCAGCCTTTCCTGTGTTAGGTGAGTACAATTACTCACCTAATTGTGCTTGCGGGGGTTGAGCTTTGGCTCTTTGGGCCCGCCTCTCAACTGTCAATCAACGGGTGTATAGATGTGTGTTTGTGTGTGTGTGTGTGTGTGTGTGTGTGTGTGTGTGT